>NC_072404.2:127573000-127897500 GCF_028858775.2 Pan troglodytes | reverse complement strand
GCCCTTGAAATCCTCTCCTCTCACCACTTAACAGCCTTGTCCAGCCATCACCCCTTTACCACCACTGCTGCTGCTGGTGGTGTCAATTCTCACTGCCGTTGTCATTCTCACCACATATTCTGGCCACTCAGCATCTTTGAAACCCCCTTTTCTGCTCTTCGGCACTCCTACTTTATGAATCCATGCTTTCTTAAACTAGATGCCTTCCCCTTGCTAGTCTCCTTTGCAGTCTATGTAGAAGCCTTTGACCTAGGCTCCACCAGTCAGGTGCATCCATGGGAGATTTCAGTTTGGGAGAAAGCAATACAATTAAAAGGCACCACCCAGGCACTATGTGATAGTATGCCAGTCAGGATGGCAGAGGGTGGCCACAGAGACGTTCTGCTTTCAGCGGGAGCAGGGGCAACGGTCTGAAGGTAGTGCCCCATGCTCAATGTCAGCAAGGCAAATCCCTGTCCTGGCTCAGCATGGCAGGAGGACCGCCACCGGAACAACCCACTGATGTGACTTGCATCGTATTCCTGGCTATAAAACATCCAAAGCCCCATTCTGTGGCTTCTTGGAAATTCTGTGAGCTGTCTTTTAATATGTTCCTTTTCAGCTCAAATTAGCAAGAGTGGGTTCTGTCGCTTGTAAATGGCATCCATAGCAGAAATTCCTACCCAAGTTGGAACGAGTTCTCTTTATAGCATTTACCCACACACATTGATTATGTGGCTTGTGTCAGACTCTCTGCCAGGGACTGGAGATACAAACATATAGGGGATTTGTTCTCAAGGGGCTTAAAATTCAGGCAAAGAAACAGATCAGGACACCAATAAGGACTTTAAAATACTGTCGGTGGTCGTGACAGAAATACAAATGTGGCATCGTGGAGACCCAAAGGACAGGAAGGAGGAAAGCAAACTGGGGAAGTCTTTAAGGAGAAGATGGCTCTTGAACTCAGTTGTCAAAGATAAACAGGTGTTTGACAGGCAGACAATAGGACAAAGGAAAGGAAAAAGCATGCAGCAGGGGAGCAGGCTGCTTCAGTCTTCCTTGTTCTGGAAGCAATGGTCGAAAAGCGTGTGGTCAGATGGGGACAGGAAGAGTCCGGGCAGCAACAACAAGGCCAGAGAAACCATGAAAACAATAGTGTCATTTGAGTGCCTACTGTGTACGTTGTTCTAACCATTTTACATTGTATTAACTCATTCATGCCTCATTACAACACTAGGAAGTGGATGACTAAATCAGCCTTACATGATAAAACACTAAGGCAGGCTGGGTGTGGTGGCTCACACCTGGAATCCCAGCACTTTGGGAAACTGAGGCGGGTGGATCACCTGAGGTCAGGAGTTTAAGACCAGCCTGGCCAGCATGGTGAAACCCTGTCTCTACTAAAAATACAAAAATCAGCCGGGTGTGGTGGCAGGCGCCTGTAGTCCCAGCTACTCTGGAGGCTGAGGCAGGAGAATCGCTTGAACCCGGGAGGCAGAGGTTGCAATGAGCTGAGATTGTGCCACTGCACTCCAGCCTGGGCAAGAGAGTGAGACTCTACCTCAAAAAACATAAAATAAAAAATAAAACATTAAGGCAGAGAGAAGACTTGCCTGGGATACAAACACCTAGGGGGCAGCAGAAGAAAGGTTTTACCCTGTGATACAGCTCTAGAGTCCATATTTTAACCACCCACGCTACTACAGCCAGTTGGGAACCAGTGCAGGGCGTCTTTATATTCCATTCTAAGGAGCTTGGACTTGACCTTCTAGCAGTGCTAAAAGGGTTTGGTTTTGCTTTTTAACTTTTAAGTTCAGGAGTACATGTGCAAGTTTGTTATATAAATTGTGTGTCATGGGGTTTTAGTGTGCAGATGATTTCGTCACCCAGGTAATCAGCATAGTACCCAACAGGTAGTTTTTCGATCCTCACCCTCTTCCCATCCTCCACCCTCAAATAGACCCTGGTATCTGTTGTTTCCTTGTTTATGTCCATGTGTACTCAATGTTTACTTCCCATTTATAAGTAAGAACGTGTGGTATTTGGTTTTCTGTTCCTGTGTTAGTTTGCTAAGGATAATGGTCTCCAGCTCTATCCATGTTGCTGCAAAGAACATGATCTCGCTCTTTTTTGTAGTTTCATAGTATTCCTTGGTGTATATGTACCACCTTTCCTTTATCCAGCCTACTGTTGTAGGGCATTTAGGTTAATTCCTTATCTTTGCTATTATGAACAGTACACTAAAACCTTTTAAGCAGGTGAGTGGAATGATCAGACTTGTGTTTTAGGAAAAACGCAAGGTATTTACAGAACAAGGCAGCATGAGTATGGGTAGCTAAGCAGGAAGACCTGACTCTACTTCCCACAATGCGTACACACACATACCTCCTCCTGGAGCCTGCCACACAAACCAGGACAACAAAAAGGAAAGCTTTTGGGAAAGGGATTCAAAACCAAAGAAGAAACAGCAACTCTTAGCAGAATATCTCACAACAGACTTGGGGCACAACCATGGTTCCCAACTTAGCAGCTTTGTGACCCTAGGCAAATTATTAGGTTGATGCAAAAGTAATTGCGATTTTTGACATTGAAAGTAATGGCAAAAACTGCAATTTTGCACCAACCTAATACTTCACTGATTTAAGCTTCATTTTTTTTCTGTGAAAGTGGAGAAACAGAATGAAAATCCCTATTCCAAAACTCTGGGAGGAGGTCAGACATGTTTTCAGAATTCAGATTTCTGGATGATAGAACAGTAGCATGGTGTATATACCATGTATTATGTAACACACCCAGTGAGCTCTGATGCACTCCTCTATAATCAAATTCATTAATATTTCTGCAGCAAAACATGAATATTTACAACAGGTAGGATAAATCAAAACTAGAAAAAGTCTCACGTAAGTTCTAGTTAGGTTTTGCTGTCAAAAGATTTCAGGTCAGGTTCATTTCACATTCAAATGAATTATGAAAAGCTTGAGGCTTTCAAAGATTTTTGGGTTTCCAAATTGTAAATAAGGGATTGTGCCCCTCTTATTATACTATTGCTTTAGAGCTGTTATAAGAATTAAGTGAGATAATGCATATAAAGCACTTAGGTCCTGCTATCCCTCCCAACTGTCAACGAATGTGACCCAGGATCCCAGCTATAGATCCCATGTGCCTCAACTCTGCCATTTCAAAAAGAGTTCAACTGGAGCCATTTTCATCCCTTCTTTTGATCGTGGCTTCTAATCTTTACTGTCTGTGAGCCCTACCACCGATCATAATGCTTCCTCCATCATTTTTCTTGGGAATTCTAGCAAGTTGTCATGCAGTCGGGCCCCTCATGAAGTCCCCAAGTTCCTAAGGTGGGTGCTATAGACCAGCCCACTCCATGTGCCTCGATGCACAGGCCTGTCTCCAGGACCATTCCCGGGAGGTGTGGAGCTATGGCAAATCACTGTGAGGGAACTTCCTTGCATCCATGATATTTTTGAAAGCAAAATGTTGCTCAAACCAGGAAAAGTGATCATTACATTTTACTAAATATGGGAAAGACATACCAGGGGAATCACACAGAATTTCAGCCAGGCAATGTTCAGCAAGGAAACATTTATTGACTGTGTTTCAGGCATGACGCCGCTAGGCCACCTGCCCCACCCTTAAGGACAGCACAATTTCTATCCCTTCTTCTCCAACCCTCTGTTATATTCCTTTATCTCTATCAGAGTTTTGCTGAAATCAGTATCACTATCATCATCATCCTTCCATGAATACAGTGCTTTAAAACTTACTTAGGACTCACACACACATCACCTTGTTCCTGCCTTACAGCTGCATGGGTTATGATTAAACCTGTTTCACAGGTGAAAAAACTGGAGCTCTTGGAAGTCTGAAAGTGGCTACCTATGTCTTTATCTTTCTCTTCTATGGGACACTGCCTCCTCAGCCAGACTTCCCACAGAAGGCAATTTTCATAAAATGCTGGTTGCTCCAGCAGAGGCCCTGGAGAGAAAAACATCAAGCAATCCTGAGTAATGCATATCACACCCACAGACCAAGCCATCAATGCCATTTCGTGTGTTTGACTGGACCAACTCAGGAGGCTTCCCTGGACTGGTCATTAGGCCCAGGGTATAGAATGATCACAGTTCACCTGTCTGCAAAGAGAAGGAGAGCTCCTGAGTGTTGACATTTCCATCTCCATTACGAAGAACAGCACCTCCCACACTCTGACTGAGCATCAGACTTACCCTGAGAGATGTTTTAAACTCCTATTTCCAGGCCAGTCCCCAGAGATGCTGAGATCATCAATCTTAGGTAAAGGCTGGGAAGGTGTTCTTTCTTATGTGCCCCTAGATGATTCTGGTACAAAGGCAGTCTGGGGAACCACTGACCTAGAAAAATCAAGAGACACATATTACAGACAAACCACTTTAAACGTACCAAATCCTAATTTCTGGCCACTTAAAATGTTGTGGCCACACCAGGGACAGAAAGGAAATGGCCTGGGAACATTCATGCAAACAGCTGTAATAAATATTCAGTTTGGATAACTTTTGTGCAAATGACATAGAGATGTTGTGAAGGAAGTATTAAAAAATTAGGTGGAATGAAAAATGAACATTGGGTATCTAGAAGATGCTCTCAGGCAGATTTGTGTGAGGGCTTGTTGCTCATTCTTCACCTCATTCTCTCTCTTTTTCCCCATTGCCCTCCCCTACCATCCCCAAGTAGGAGCTTATTTCAGTTGCAGGATAACACTTCAGAAATCAAATGGAAACTGAAAAATTACTTCTCTGGTTAGCATCTGTTTGGCAATATGTTTACTGCCTCTATTCAGCCCTGAGCAACTGCCAGGAAAGCCAAAAAGAGGGCAAGAGCTCTATTCATCTAATTACTTCAGCAGAAGAAAAATGTGTTAATTAACTGACCTTAATAATTCATATATATCTGAAGTGAGGGATCATTAGACTTGCACGCAGGGCCTGGCATCTGAGTAAAGGATCAGTGGAACGATCTCACAGGCAGCCTCATTTTGGAGAGCTGATCTATTTTTGTTTTCTTAAGAACAAATCTACCACCTCCAAAAATGATTGAAGAACTTTTCTGCAAATAACGGGTTTGCAGTAACACCTTGATTCCTCCAATTGCCTTAGCCCCTCAGGGGGATGTGAAATATTTTTAGAACCACAACAGCCTAACATATGAATTGGATTTCATTATGCTGGCTGCTGATTGGAACATTATAAAGTAAAGGGGAATGTGACTGTGTGTGTCCTCTATAGACTTCCAAATAAGAATGAGGAGTGACAAGAATGAGGCTTGCTTTGCTGGGGAACTGATAGAATCATTCAAATCACAGTTCCCTATCAAATATGCTGCTGAACAGAAACCAGCCCAGGAAGTAGTACAACAGGCCTCAGCTTTTGAAGATAGTCTAAGGAAGAGAAAGGATGCTGATAATTTTATTCTCAAAGACAGTGGGACCCCTAAGCAGGTACACTGTTTACATTTGCCTTCCTGGGGTTTTGGCAGGGGGAGTGCAGATCCATTTTAAATCCACAGATAGAAAGGCAAAAGTGAATCATGGTGCATTTGCAATGGAAACAAATCATTTTCCAAAAGCATTTATGAAACAATTACACAGGCATCGTAGATGGAGAAGCACATAGACGGAGGCTGTGAGTCTATTTCACAGAGGACAAACAAAAAATGACAAAGAGTGGTAGGAGGTTCTCCAGAGGGTCAGCAAGACATGGCAGTGATGACAAAGACACAGCTGCCATGGCGGCCGGGCCAGAGCACCTGCCCCCTGGCAATGACTCCAGCCCATCAGGCCAAGGCTGTCACTGTAGTGTGTGCACCACAGCTGAGCCCCAGAGCCAGCCGCAGAGCAGGGGGATGCCTGTCCTTGCCAGAGGCCTCAGAGGAGGTGGGAACAGGCCAGGAGCACTGCCAACATAGGACCCCAGGTGTCCATGGGTTCCTGGGTGTTACAGGTTGAATTATGTCCCTCCTCCCAAATTCATGTGTTGAAGTCCTAATCCTCAGTGCCACAGAATGTTAATTTATTTGGAAATAGGGTCATTGCAGTTAAAATTAGTTAATGAAGTCATCCTGGGGTTGGATATGCCCCTCATCCAAAATTTATCCATTTATAGAAAGAATGCCATGTGAAGAGGCAGACATACACTGGGAGAATGCCAGGTGAAGGTTGCAGTTACTGCTACAAGCCAAGAAACTACCAACAGCTAGGAGAGAGCCATGGAATAGATCCTTCTCTAGCACCTTCAGAGGGAGCATGGCTCTGCTGACACCTTGATTTCAGACTTCCAGCCTCCACAACTGAGAAACAATAAGTTTCTGTTGTTCCAAGCCATCCAGTTTGTGGTACTTTGTTACAGCAGCCCCATGAAACTAAAACACTGGGCCATCAAGCCTATTTCTCCATCTATAAAATAGGGTTGCTTAAATAGCACCTGTTCATAGGATTGTTATGAGCATGAAATGAGACAACGCTGGTAATGTGGTTAGCTCTGTCCTTGGCATATAAAGGGCATTCAATAAAAGTGAGTTAGCTACTGTTTAAGGAGCTACAGAATCAAATTAGCAAAATAGTGGTGACAGTGGACATCCATCTGTAATCTTTACCCTCCTAGGTTTTGCTTGTACATCCCATGAATTGTGATACACATTTTTGATCACGATGGCTAAAATATTTATCTGCATGGCTGATTCACAAACACCACAACTCTCAAATCCTTCTTTCCATATCACTGCTTCACTAAATCACTCCTGGCTTTCAAATTCTCCACCAGCCTCTCTCTCTGCACCTTCCTCACTCCCTGCATCTCCATCCATCTCCACCCACATCATTTTCCTCTTTTCCCTTTCTGTTTGCTGTGCCCACCTCCAGCTATAAATCTTCTTTGCTCTCCAGCTGCTCTGCCTGGAGCAATCTCCCATAAAAGTGGGCCCTCTCCTCCTTTCTTTAAGCCCCCTCTCTCATCCTACTGTCTGCTCAAAAAACCCATCCACATCCAATTATAGTGAATGAAAATGGGAGGCAGGTTCCCACTCATACCTAAACATCAACTACCTTCTAACCCTAACCCATGCACAGCTGATAAAAATAAACCTTTAAAAAACAGAGTGAGTCATATTAATGCAACCTCTCCTCATTGCACCACAAGGAGCTGTGTCTCCACACCCTGCACAGAAACACTGCATGTGCATGACAGGGAGGTGTGCATGGATGCCAGTTCAGGAGAGAGAGCTTCTGGGGAGGTGGCCTGAGAACCTCACCTTCCCTGCCCTGCACTGGTGTCTACTAGACACCCCCAGGGAAAGGCAGAAGTAGAGCACCCAATAATTCATCTGTAAACCCACAGAAAGAAAACCACACCACACAGGCAGTCCCTTCCTCCCTCACTACTCTCATCACCATGAGTCAACCTTTTGGGATTTTCCTCCCACCAATTTTAGAAGCAGCATCCAAAATATGAGTTGAATCAAGTACAGCAGTGCACAAGTTTGTGGTGAGAGGAGCTCTTCTACTCTTTACCAACATCTTGTTATCAACAAGTAGATAGTAGATGGTTCTCATGTTTGCCTGCCAGCACCTCCCAGTTTCTTTTGAGGAACTGTTTCTTCCCTGTTCCATATGAGTCTCGTGATGCAATTAAGCACACACATACACACAGAAACAAAATGGACCCAGATTGGGTCAATTATCATACCTCATTGCCCTGACAACAGTGACTGCCCTAGGACTAGGCATGAGCTATGACGACCCAGTGGAGCCCTTCTCTATGTAGGCGGAGAGTGAGAGAAGTGCCTTTTCCCACTGGGGCTGGTTGCTAAACTGGAAGGGTGTTTCCATGGGATTTTCATTAACTGTCTTCCTCATTGCATTAGGAGAGCTTGCCTCCAGGAAGAGGACAATCCAAAGAGGGAGGACAGAGGTGAGAGACTGACAGAGGCCCACACAAAGCTATAGCAGCAGCATTCGAGCCCCAGGATCCAGCCAAACTTAAACGATAGCCTCTCCCCACGCACCCTCAGTTCCCCAGTTGGAGGAGTCTTATTTAGCCCAATTGGAGTCGGAGTCCTGGTACTTACAACCAGAGCTGATATTTAGCTCATTTACATCCATATAGTGGTAATGATACAGAAGGGCAGGGCTCTCGGTTAAATCCCACCCTTAAGCCTTGAACCACTCCCTAAGTGAAAACAGCTGAGCCTGTTTTTTTTTTTCATCCAAATGTTGCCCTTTTAGCCTGCCCCACCCCTATCCTATGTCCGTAAAAGACTTCAGCTGGCAGAGCAATACAAGCAGCTGAGTGTCAAGGATACAAGTAGCTAAGCAGTGAGCAGAAAAGTAACTGAGTGTCCGAGACTACAGATAGATGCAGCTAACCTCAGACAGCATGGTTCTGGAGAGGGGCCCCAGCCGAAGACGGCCAGGTTTCAGAGAACTATCACCTTTCCATCCCCTTTCCAGCCTCCCTTTCTGCTGACAGCCACCCACCGCTCAATAAAGGCTTCTGCATTCATCACCTTTTAAACAGTTTGTGTGACCTGTTTCTTCCTGGACACCAGACGAGAACCCGGGTGCTGAGCGGGTAGGGGCTACCACCCTGATCCTTCACTGCATTGGTTGGCACTTGGCCATCCCTGGACGGCAGAGCTGAAAGAGTACTGGTTGTACAGGGCCCGCACAGAGCCTGATCGCGCCAGAAAGGAGCGACCAGCCAGTTTCAATGTTCATTCGTCCAGTTCTCACACTCACTGTTTCACACACTCCTGCGTGGAGTGGCCAGTAGCAGGCTGAGTGAAACAAGCCACTCCAGTTCCCACCTGCGAAGGGGGTCACGGGATCTTTCCCGTCTCATCATCTATGGCTTATGGTCAGCAGCCATTTTGACTGTGTTATTGGTTGTTTACTATTTTGATAGTCACCACAGCTTTCAGCAAAAAAGTCCTGACCCATAGGAGTAGGTGGTTAGCAGTGCTACCCGGGCTGTGAGTGGGCAGCCTCCATTCCCTGCAGCCTATGGCTGCCTATTTAGAATTTATTCCTCCCCAGATTCCACCACAACAGGGGATGAGACCTGAAAACTCTCTTTGCATCCCTGAGATGTGAGGGGGAGAGCTGCAGGGGCAAAACTAAGCTCTTATTCCTTATCTTGACATAGTCCCTGGCTAGAGACATCCCAAAAGACAGGACACAAGACTCCACAGGTATGTTGCATAAGGAGGAGATCAGAGCAAAGTCAAGGAAGATGAAAAATGACTGTTCAGAGAGCAAAAGTTCAGAGAAAGAGTGGGTACTCCCCCTCCTGGGAAGATGGCACTGCCCATAGAAGAATAAGCACAGTTTTCCCTTTATAGGAAGACTGAGATATGAGTGGGAGGCTCATGAGCATTCCACGTGCTATGGACTGAATTATGTCCCCACAAAATTCACACATTGAAGCCCAAACCCCCAATATGATGGTATTTAAAGATGGGGCCTTTGGGAAGTAATTAGGTTTAGATGAAATCTTGACTGTGGGGCCCTCATGATGGGATTAGTGCCCTAATAAGAGGAGATACCAGAAAGTTCCCTCCCCCTGTCTCCCCTGCCCCTCCTCCCCTCTCTTTTTGTCTCCCCACCATGTGAGGACACAGTGAGAGGGTAGCCATCTACAAACCAGGAAAGGGGCCCCCACCAGAAACCCATCACACCGGCATCTTGATCTTGGACTTCTGGCCTCCATAACTGTGAGAAAATAAGTTTCTGTTTAAGCCACTCAGTCGATGGTATCTTGTCATGTTAACCCAAGCTGACTAAAGCATCATGAAACCAAGAACCTGGCTGAGTATATGGGATTCTGAAAGCAATGGAGCAACCCAAAATGTTGAGAAAACAAGCTGAGAGCATGGTTCAGCCCCTCAGCCATGCAGGTGAGAGCAGGGGTACCCTCAGAATTTTGATGAATGACCCCAGGCTGCCCTGGCTTTTGTCTACGATGATATCCTGTTAATATTTAAGCTCAATGTTTGCTGACTCCACAGCATCCTCCAAACCAGGCAGAAATTTCAGCCCCACAAAGATGCTCTACGAACCCTCAAGAGGAGTCCTCAAAAACTATCCCACAGGTTCTCACAGATTGGTAGGAGCAGAGCAGCCGTCCCTACACACCAGCCTCCACAGCTCCACCTTCCCCATGGCTCCTGCATGGCCTCTCCACCGTCCTGCTTACTTCACTCCCCAACAGGCCTCAGCAGTTCAGAGGCTGTTTATGTAAAGGACACAGGACAGGAGTGGCGTCTCTCTGTGTTATGCTCAGTTGTTGAGCCTCACCAGCCCCAAAGTGTGACAGGCCTTTGGGTCTTGATTAGGGCCACTTAGGCTGACTCAAAACCAACACGAAACTCTAAATCTTAGAAAGAAGAGATGGGAGTCCCATTCCATGGCTTCTTATGCAAACTGATCTATCTTCTCCCCAGATTTTAAACACTAATGCCACCATTCACCATAGTAAAAATATGGAATTAACCCAAGTGTCCATCAATGGATGACTGGATAAAGAAAATGTGGTACAAATACACAATGGAAAACTATTCAGCCATTTTTTAAAAAAAGAATGAAATCATGTCTTTTGCAGCAACATGGATGGAACCAGAGGCCATTGTCTTTTTTGTTGTTGTTGTTTTTAATTTGAGACAGAGTCTCACACTGTCACTCAGGCTGGAGTGCAGTGGCGCGATCTCCACTCACTGCAACCTCCGCCTCCTGGTTCAAGCAATTCTCCTGCCTCAGCCTCCCAAGTAGCTGGGATTACAGGCACCCGCCACCATGCCCGGCTAATTTTTTTTGTATTTTCAGTAGAGACAGGGTTTCACTATGTTGGCCAGGCTGGCCTTGAACTCCTGACCTCGTGATCCACCCGCCTCGGCCTCCCAAAGTGCTGGGATTACAGGCGTGAGCCACCGCGCCCGGCCTCAGAGGCCACTGTCTTAAGAAAAAAAAGTCAGATGCAGAAAGATATCACATGTTCTCACTCATAAGTGGGAGCTAAATAATGTGTACACATGGACGTAGAGTGTGGAATGGTAAACACTGGAGACTTGGAAGGGTAGGGGGCTGGGCAGGGGTAGATGATGAGAAATTAGTGAGTACGTTAAGTACATACATATGTATGTTATTTGGGTGATGGATATCCTAAAAGCCCTGACTTTACCATTATACAATCTATGCATGTAATAAAATTGCACTTTGGCTCTTCCAAGTCAGACATAAAGTCCCCTTACCCCTTTGTCCAGGGCAGGCACTCTGATGCCTTATAGTAACACATTAAAAGGAACAACTCAACTCCTCTAACTCTTCAATTAAAGATCTAGTCCCATGTGACTCTACTTACTAAGCGTACAGATGTCAGTTTCTCTCAAAAGCAAGCAAAAGGCTCAGGGAAAGTACCCTATCAGGGCACCTTGTTATACAAGTAAAAGCAAATAAATGCAGGAAGGGGAGTTGTCACTGACCCCCATGGGCCAGATATAGCCACATCTCTGTTCTAGTCCAGGCCTTGTGACACAGACACACTGTTACCAATTCAGTTACCATTCAGGTACTTCTCAGAGAAGAGTTGAGGAAAGCTGGTGGCACTTGGTAGAGCACAGAGCATGGATGTTAACAGTGGCCAATTGCCTAAAGAGAGCATGCAAGAGAGAGACTGACTAGTGTAACATGGGAAAAAAACAGCCAATCCTGGGGAGGGAATTTGACCAAGCTGCCAGCCAAGATTAACAGCACAGTTAATCATCACCCATCAGAGGGCTATGCTTGATTTTCCAATACCCCTTCTCAATAGGTTTCTCCCTCCATATAAGACTCTTACAAGGATATGGGAAGTTTCAAGAAACAGGACATTTAGGGGGCTCATCTCCTTTCCCCACTCCAGGAGACACTTGGCCAGCCCGTGCCTGCAAGGAAGGTAGACATTCAACAATGGGAGTAATTTGCCATCTTTCAGGAGAATGAAATACTGGACGCATTGTTTCCTCCAGGCCCCAGCAAGAAGAGGGGGAACAGAGGCCCCTTATCTCATGCCTCAGCCCATCATGCTATCTCCCTGAGAGCTCATGCATGTTTGTTTTTCTGGCTTCTGGAACCTCTGCTTGGAGCTTTGCAGAGTTCCATTTGTATCCCTGGCTTTGGCTCTTAATTTACAGTTTTGCTGCCATCATCAGGAAGACTATGGGCAAAAGCAATGGCAATTCACTGACTAGATAGACAAGAGGGCTCAAGGTCTTGGGAAATTTTGCTTGGTAGAGAGAAACACGGAATACAGAAGCATACCCTGGAGAGGCATCTTAGCTCTGTTAATACCCAAAGCATCTTTACAAAAATAAACTAAAGGTAAATTTAGACTAGAGTTAAGTACAGGCTATTACAAACAGAAAATTTTATGGGTCTGCTAGGAAAATGAGCATTTGGAAGTTACTGAGTGAAGCCAGTCTGAGATATGTATTCTGTGGATACAGATAAAGACTGAATTGTCTGGCAGATACCACTGAGATAGAAAAGATTATAAATTGAAATAGGGACAAAAATACTCTGAGTGAAATAAACTTCAATGATGATATTGATTTTATTGCTTAGAAAATTATTAACATTGGCATGGTAAATAAGACTTTCTTATAGCATGAAGAAATGACCCCAACAGGGTGACAGCCTTGTCACCTATGAAAAGTAGGTTTCCCAAAAGTGCCTGGTAGTGGGAAGTAGGCTGTTCAGAGGTTGTTTTCCTAATCCAAGACTTGCCAGGCAGGGTAAGTGGTGGTTCCTGATGCTCTGGAAACTCCATCCACTCTCTCTTTTCAGGACCCTGTTTAACCCTGGCTGCCCCTCCCGCCTCTGCCACTGGCCTCACCACCTCCCATGCCACCTGTGCAGGTTTGCCTCCTCCACCACCACTGCCATTCTGAGATCAGCAAGCATTCGGGACAGTAGATCATCATCTCAACTCAAAAACTAGATCTATGATCATCCTCCCATCTTCTTGTCCTTCTATCTTCCAACTCAGATCTACTTCTTGGCTTCATTTCTGACAACAGCACCTCTCTTCTCTCAATCACCCAGACTTTAAGTCAGCAAGTTACTTTTGACTTTTTCTTCATTAACCCTGCCCCTAAACCCACTGTGTAGGGGAGAATTAACCTTACCCAAAGGCTTTTAAAATGGCTAATGAAAAGCATCCAGCACTCGCCTCTTCCACAAAGAACAACCAAAATAGCAAGTAGATAATCACACTGCAAATAGAACATCTAAAAGAACACTGAAATTAAACAGAGAAGTGACAGGAAACACCAGAGGCATAAAAGGAGAGGGAAGTGAGGTGGCCAGTGGGATCCCAGAAACGCTCCCCAGTGCAGGGAAAGAGTAAGTGAGACATCCCCAACAGTCCACATTCCCACCACGAACTCCAGCAATCTTAACTACAGGAGAGCCCCTCAATTCTTGGGTCCCTGAGACTAGCATAGGAAGCTCTCTAGAGGCCACATGTTAGCAGTGCTCCAGAAAGGGAGCTCACACTGAATCCCACATACCTTAGTGCTAAACAGCTGCAGCATGGCACCATTTTGAGAGCCCAGGCCCCATCAGACTGAATACTGCCTAATAGTCCCTGCATCTCCACATCCCTGCAGCCCCACTGACATCCCCTCATGTTGCCCAGGCTGCTCTCAAACTCCTGGCCTAAAGCAATCCTCCCGCCTCGGCCTCCCAAGTGCTGGGATTGCAAGCGTGAGCCACGATGCCTGGCTAATTTCTTTTAAGTTAATCAATTAGTTATGTGTCCAGCCAAGACCACTTGGCAAGTGAAACATGTAATTCAAATTTGCTATTTGATCCTAAAACTTAATAGAAGTATGCATTATTTCTGTGATATTAGAAAATCAGGAAAAGAAAATTTACCACAGTGAAATTTAACCAAGACAGAACTTGGCTGGGTCCGTGCTGGCTGGTCGAGTTTATACTTCCTCATAATACCAGTTTTACATATGAGTTATCACGTCAAGCATGGATTCAAACACAGATTGGAAACTTTAGACCCATATATTCAACTGCCCACTGGACATTTGCTGTTTGTGTCAGAATTTGCTCAACCTCAACTTGGAATTTATCAACTTCCTCACCCACAAAGCCTGCTTCTTTTCAGTATTCCCCCATCTCAGTGAACAGCACTCTTATCTACCCAGCGGCCCAAGCCAGAAAACTGAGAACCATGTGTGACTCTTCCTTCTCCCTCACCCGCATATCTAATTATCACCAAGCCCAGTGGAGCCTCTAAATATCTTCTCTGTTCCCAGTCCTCCTGCTCCAAGAGGTCATCACCATCTGACAACTGGCTTATAACTTTCTGCTAGCTGATCTTCTGGCTTTCAACTTCCTGCCTGCTGGTCTTACTGCCTCACCTCTTAGCCCTTCTAATTCTCCACAGTGTAACCAGAGTAATTTTTTTAAAGCACAAATACTACTTTGTTATTCTCCCTTAAAGACTTTTAATAATTTCCCACTGTCCCGTGGGACCGGCCTCCCGCACACCATCAACACCTGCCTGTCCAGCCTGATCAGGCACCACTTCCTCCTCCTAATTGATGCCCCAGTTATTCCGAACTTCATCCAGTTCCTCAAATTCACTACGCTTTATTTCTTAACTCCAGGTTCTTATTCATTCTATTCTTTCTACCTGAAACACTATTCCCTCCTCTTTGCCCAGCTAATATCTACACATTCATTAGGTCTGCTGAATGTTCAATTCTTCTGGGAAATATTCTGTACATATTGGGCTTTCAAAAGATGGCCATAACAATATCTCTCATTCCACATGCTCTTTGGAGCTCTGAGCCTCCCATGTAAGGAATCCAACCATTCCAAGCCTGTCAGGTTGTGAGGAAATCCAGATCTCATGTGTGGGTCCTGCCCAGGGGCCAAATATGTGAAGGAAGACACCTCCCATGATGCCAGCCCCCGGCCATTCCAGTCTTCCTGGATGAGGTCCCAGGTGGCATAGAACAGAAGAACTGCCCCACTATCCCCATCCCAAATTCCTGACCCACAAATACTGTAAGTGTAATAAATTGGTGGTATTATGCCACTAAGCTCTGGGGAAATTTGTTGCCTAGCACTAGTAACTGATATGCTTTCTCTTACCACCCAGGCCTGGATTAGACTCCCTTTCTCTGGATTCCCAGAGCATCCTGTACCTTTCCCATCCTAAATTTCCACACTGAATTATCATTGCCGCCTTGCTCATCTCTACCTCACACTAGATATGAAGCCTGTAAAGGCAGAGACCACATTTACCTTATGTACCTATATATCCCCAGCACTCTGCACAGGGCCTGGCACAAAATAGGCAATAAATAATAGTTACCTAGCAAATTATCAGTAAGGGAGTGCCACAGGAGCATTAGAAGGATTGCCAAAAGCATTGCCACAACAGGAGAAAGCAGCCCAGAACATGCACCCTGTAGAACGGGTGTGTCATCTTTATGCAGGAAAGCACCCTGGGTCAGCGTGAGGGTTAACAAGAGCCTAAGCCCAGTTCCTCTACAAAATCAGGTTTCAATTTGTGAAATTTTCATGAAAGGAAGACAAGCTGTGCACTCTAAGAAAGACCCAGATAGCAGAAAGGTTACAAGGTCAGGGCTATGGCTCTACATGGCAAATTACACTATGAGTTTAGACACAAAGGGACTCAGAGAGAGAAACAACGTCTGGCCGACCTTTATCTAAGGGCTGAAATTAAATATTAATCATAGAGTCTGACCCAAATCTATTGAGGCTACAGCTCAATCTTCTTTTCAACAGAGGCCTTTGTGGAGCTCAAAAGATGTAGGGAAAAGGGCCACGGTGTCACACAGGGGAATAAGAAAAGGATCAGGAAGATTCATTTACTGGATAAGGAAAAATTAAAGGAGTTTAGCATAGGAGTCAAGATTTTACTCAGAGAAACTAGATGGAAATGTAAACACTTTAATTCCATAGTCAAAGTAAAAACCTAAAGAACAAGGAATATTTTCTAATCTTATTTCCTGGTTAGAACTAGGGCAAATGAATCAAAGCGTGTTTTATGATATGTAAAATAAGTATTACTAGCAACACAATCACATTTAAATCAACAAGGAAGGCTGAGCATTGGAATACAAATGTCCTTAGAAGCAACTAGAAATTCAATAAATTGTTTTGACAATAAAGAATACCTTTTGAGATTTTCCTCTCTTCAGTGCCAAGATTTTTTTTCCCACAAAGGCACTAACATAAAAAAGAAGTTGTTAATTAAAAAAAAAAAAAAAAAAGGCCAGGTGCGGTGGCTCACACCTGTAATCCCAGCACTTTGGGAGGCCGAGGTAGGTGGATCATGAGGTCAAGAGATCGAGACCATCCTGGCCAACATGGGGAAACCCCGTCTCTACTAAAAATACAAAAATTAGCTGGGTATGGTGGCGCACGCCTGTAGTCCCAGCTGCTCGGGAGGCCAAGGCAGGAGAATTGCTTGAACCCAGGAGGCAGAGGTTGCAGTGAGCCGAGATTGTGCTACTGCACTCCAGCCTGGCAACAGAGTGAGACTCCATCTCAAAAAAAAAAAAAAAAAATTCTGACAAATGCAGACATGATGTACTTGCTAGAAGGCATCCTATAAGCAGAGAGAACTGGGGTCTCACAGAGGTTTCAGACTGATTTTTTGAATTGGCAAAGCTTGTACATGATAAAAGAAAATCCAACAAGTATAAAAGGATATAAAATACAAACTAAGTCTCTATAAGTGTTCTTTTAATGCCCAGTTTTTTCCCGAAAATTAAAAATCCTTGAACTTATTTTAGGCCTACTTCAAGAATACATTAGGAGTAAATTTCTGCGTTTGTGCCAAGAAAGAAAATCTATTTGATCAATGTGTGGTGTTATTACAGTCACTTTCTATCTTAATTTTACTCTTCTTAAGTTACTTTTCCTCCTCTCAACATTTCGAGACATGACCATGGCAAAATCCTACCACCTAGTGGAAAAACTCTCTGCTCTTTATTCTAAATCCACTTTAGAATTTAGAATACATTAGCTGTTAGCCATTAACTACATATGTAGATCACTTTTAAAACTTACTTTTAAGAGAATGAGCTGTTCAAACATCTTTAATCAATGAAAAAAATGTAAATTTCAGTACCAAAAACTTCAGCAATGTTACCATTTCCAGAAAAACAGTATATTTGAACTGAAGATCATTGTTAGGACTTTTTCCATTTTTATGTTCATTTAGTGTTGAGAACATTAAGATCTAGACACAAATGGGTGACATCAGGCACAGTTTTAATTGTCCTGTTCATATTAAGCATGATAAATTCATATCCATACCTGTCTATGGCAGTCATTCAAACTCAGAAATGATGTCTTTTCTCTTCCAACAGGTCTGTGAAGCAACTCCCATTCTTTTAGTAGATTTTGAGGTTGCTTTTTTTTTTTTTCTACAAGGAATAAACAACAATTCTGTTTCTTTATAGATATAGATTTTCCAATGCTTTGTTTAGTTTGATTACCCAATCCCAGGCAATAGTCTTGAAGGCACAAAACCTGCTTTAGAAATTACAGACTGAGGCAATAGAGAAGAGAAGGGAAAGAGAGGGAAGTCAGAAAGCCAAAAATTATAATAAAATACAGAAATAAACAGCTATGAGGAAGAATTTAATATCATATGCTATAGATCCATGATGTGTTTTTAATTTCTAATCACTCAGATGAACTATGGAAAACCACCATATTCATCCATAAAATATCCTTGACTGCCAAAAGCAGAATCCTGGGCTAAATATCTGACCCAATATGGGTGGACTTTCTTTTCTTAGGTCAAAAATTAAGACCAAAGAATAAGTTGGTATGGAGCCAAAGAAAATGAATAGTCAAAAATCAATCAAGATTCAACTAAAGGTGAGTGCTAAAATAATTGGAAGTAAAACTACACCTAGGAAGCTGATACAAAATGGATGTAGGAAAAGCTTGAAAAAGGAAATGCCAAGTATACTGGGTCAGAAGCCAACCATGAGAAAAGAGTGGGTCTAATTTAGAGCATAACAGTTGCTGGGGGGTTAGCGAACCATCCAGTTATAAGCTGGGTCTCCTAAGATCAAGGCAGCCTAAGCTCTGCCTTCATATCCATGGCTCCTAGATCACCACACTCCATTTTAAACACTTTATTTGCTGAGGAAAAAATGAAAAATTGGAAGGCATCCAGAGAAAACTAAAATGACCGTAGAAGGACAGTTTAAAAAAAATGTAAATGAATTAAAGATGGAAAATCTGTTTAAAGGACAACAAATGCAAAGAAGAAAGAATGTAGGAATGAAAGAATGTAGTGCACATTCAAATTTCTAACAAAAAGGATGAGAGCAGGCAGACAAAAAAACTAAACCCGGAGTGGTGGCACAGCCCAGTGGCGCAATGGCTCACACCTGTAATCCCAGCACTTTAGGACGCTGAGGCGGGAGGATCACTTGAGCCCAGGAGTTTGAGACCAGCCTGGGCAACAAAGAAAGACCCCATTCCTACAAAAAAACTTTTAAAAAATTATTCAGGAATGGTGTCACACACCTGTAGTCTCAGCTACTTGGGAGGTTGAGGCAGAAGGATTACTTGAGCCCAGGAGGTCAAGGTTTCAGTGAGCTATGATAGCACCATTTCACTCCAGCCTGGGTGACAGGTCAAGACCCCGTCTCAAAAAAAAAACAACAAAAAAAGAATTAAACCTGGAGAAACCATAATGCAAAGACGTTCAGGGTCTTGGGCAAAACAAACCAAAAAGACCAAGATGGTGTAAATCACAGGGAACATAGCAGAGCTTTATGAAGAAGAGAGGACTTACTGGCTGGGTATTTCTTTTTCTAAACTTCGTAAGTCAGGAATTGAGCTGAACACTGCAGAAAATGTCAGGAACACACAGACTTTCTTGTCTGCCAAATCTCTAAACTAGAGCAGTTTCTTCGGTTGTCAGCCTGTGCAGTTGCAGAGGACACTGTGCTTGGTTTAATATTCTGCTATTGCCATCTTGAAATTATTAAGAATTTATAAACATGGGGCCTGCACTGCATTTTCATTTTGCACTGGGCTCCACAAATCACATAGCTGATCCTGCACTAAATTCAGACTGTAAAGAATTCCACCACAGGCCAGGTGCAGTGGCTCATGCCTGTAATCCCAGCACTTTGGGGGGCCAAGACAGGCAGATCACTTGACGTTAGGAGTTCAAGACCGGCCTGGCCAACATAGTGAAACCCTGTCTCTACTAAAAATACAAAAAAAATTAGCCAGGCATGGTGGCAGGTGCCTATAATCCCAGCTACTGGGGAGGCTGAGGCAGGAGAATAGCTTGAACCCAGTAGACAGAGGTTCCAGTGAGCCAAGATTGCACCACTGCACTCCAGCCTAGGCAAAAGAGCAAGACTCCATCTCAAAAAAAAAAAAAAAAAAAAAAAAAAAAAAAAAGAATTGCACCACTACCAGCAAAATGTCTCTTTTGTCCTACATCTGAAAACAAAACAAAACAAACAAAAACCAGACAAATTTGAGTAGAGAGTAAAGCAAGAACAAGGACAATCTATTCACCTCCTTTTCCTGCAAGACCCCCTTTCTGTCTCACCTGCTGACTGAGCTCCCCCTCATCATCCTTCCCCAGGACAGCAGCTGCAAAGTCAAGGAGAGTGGACCTTGACTGGACAAGCTGCATCATCAGAGTCCACTAAGCAATGGATTCCTCCACAAAGGTCACTACAAGTTAAGAAAAGCTTTCCCTGGTCAACTGACATCTCTAATCTTTCCAGGTTAAATCATTCTTCTTTATGAAGAATCCACAATCCACCTTTGAGGAGTAAACAGATGCATCTGCAAATAAGAGAAAGCCTAGGAAAATTAGAGGTTTCTTATCCCCAAGCAATTTTAATAAGGAGGAAACTGTAGGAAATACATATGTATATAAATACATTCCTAAAAGCTACTGCTTCTTTATTCATTTATTCAAAAAGCCTTCTGTCTGCCAGACACTGCTAGGCACTAAGGTTTCAAGGATGAAAAAGAGAGACATGGTCTCTACCCTCGTGGTGGTTACAGCCCAGTGGAAGGCTGACTGTGAACCAGGAGTTATGCTAAGTGTTTCACAAACACGTGATCTCCTTTCAACCACTATAGGGTCAATGTTATCACCCTCATTTTCAGAGAGGAAGGAACTGAGAGAGAGGTTAAGTTTCCTTCCCAGGCCACACAGCTTTTAAGAATCAGAACCGAGATTCTAATCCAGTTCACCTGACTCCAAAGTCCATCTGGTGCCTGAAAATATTAGGGTAGGACTCCTTGAGGAAGCAAAACCAAAAACATTTTAGAGGATCTGTTTGAGAAGACTGGATACATGCAGGAGGGATGTTGAAATGAAGGGATTAGAAAGAATATCCCAAAGAGAAGGGACGCTCTGAACAAAGACATCGTGGAAATAGCATGCTATAAAGAACCTACAAAGCAGGATTTGGGAACTATTAAAGATTTTTAACTAGGGAGGGTATAGATTTACATTTTTAAGAAGATTATTCTAATGGCCTTGTGGAATGAGGACTCGAAAGAGACAAACCCAGAGTCTGCGAGACCAGTGGGAAGGCTGTTGTGATCATTTGGACAAAACACAATTATGGGCTTAAGTAGAGCACAGACAGTAGGGATAGGGAGGAAGGGATGGATTTGAGAAATGTTTTAGAAGTTGGAAAGGGACAAATTGACTAGATAGAACATGGTCCCGGGTTAGGAATAGGAGACTGAATTAAGGACAGAGGTTAGTTCTTAAAACAAGCAGTTTACCTCGATGTGAGTCTTGAGGAAAAGCTAAAAGTTAGGGTGAGGTTGTAGGCAGTTCTGTAGAGACATCCAGAGAAACTCTCTGGATGGCTCTGTTATTCTCTCTAAAGGTAGGGTGACCAACTGTCCCAGTTTGCATGGGGCTGAGGGCTTTCCTGGGATAGCAGTTAGCTTATTGTCTGCTCAAGGAGATATCTGCCCTCCCCTGAACCATTCCAGCTCTTATTTTCTGGGCCATAAATTTGGGCACTTAACCATGTCTTCTTTCTTATTTTGCCATTGTGTGGTAACCTTGCTTCCCCACTTAGAGATAAGGTCCATGAGGGATGCACGTCTAGATGATGAAAGCGTCTGGAGCTTAATAAATTCCTAGTGCTTCACGAGAAGATTCTTCCCAGAAGAGGCCTGAAGATAAGGTTACCTTGTGCAGACCTTCCTAAAAGTGGGATTGGAGAGCTCCCTTCTGAGGAAAATTCCTCAAATCCAAAAGAACCATCAGCCCCTCTCTAGAGCCAGCAGAAGGTCTCGTCTGGACCTCAGACTCTGCTTTCTCCCTTCTTTCTGCAAATAAAAAGATTAGCCACTCTCATAAATCCAGTGCTTACCAAGTGCTGGGCATCATTTTGTTCGATCATCACAGCAACTCTGTGAGATAAGTGTTATTCCCATTTTATCGAGGAGCTGACCAAGGCCCAGGAAAGGTAAATAACTTAGCCAAGCTCACACAACTTGTGAGCAGCAGAGCCAGATTCAAAGGCAGGTCCTTCAATTCCAAAGTCCACAGTTTTCACCACTGTCTACACAGCCCTCTTAGCCTGCTCATGGCCATTTCCTCCAGTTGCAGCTCCCAGTTGTTCTAGGTCTGATGCCACCATTTGCTCTCCCTCCAGTATCCCACACATACTCTATCCTCTCACTTGCCTTCTTTCTTTCAAATGGACCTCCTTCGCTTGAAGTACCCAACTGCCACCAGGTGTCCCTCCTCTCCTATTAGTGAACACCACGGTGCTGTAATTGCAAATCAGAGGCAATGCAGACAGCCTGGAAACTCTTCCAAGCTTAATTCAATTAAACAAATTCACGTTATTGAGCAATGTACTAACACGCTGGGGATGCCCAGACCAGAATCAAACAAAGGGAACAACACAAATACACGATTACAAGGCAAAATCTAAGAGGTTCAAATGAAGTTCTAGGCTCAAAAGAAGAGTGAATTGCATCAAGTTGGTGGGAAAACATTTATAAAATATTCCTTTGTGACTTTTACCAAGTAATATGGAAAGAACCTGGGTTTTCTAGCATCTCTACTGAAAGTTTTCTTTAAAAGGTCCCAGACTGAATGTCAAAGGCTGCCTCATGTCTTTCGTCAGTGTTTTTCTGAGTCTATAAAAAAACTGTTTTTGAGCCTCTACATAAGTTTACAGTAATTCAGAAGTTGACCCTGACTTATGAATATTAAAGAAGTTTGCTAGGTTTGAGAAGGGGACACAGAGTAGAGTTCTAATTTAGTCTGATTCTGGCGATATTGAAAATCACTTTAGGGAATGACAAATTAGACATTTTTAGCATTGGAGAAGCCATAATTGAATTATTAACTGGTTTTCAATTGTTTGGTCTGCTCCATTTGTTCATTAAACAATAAATGCTCTGTGGCAGCAGCACTCCACATTCAGAAGGAATGTTCCTAATGAAATGAGCCTGTTACAACTCATTTCTTTGGGAATTCATGCATGAAAAATGAATCAAGTTTCAAAATTTAAAAGGGAACAGATGAGGCCAAGAAATGAAGAATAATTAGGATCATGACTCTCTAAATTCAGGACTGCATTTCTCACAGATCATTTGTTCTTTATCCACTTGGGAAGACATGAAATATCTCATGCCTGCCTCCATCTGAGAAGACTTCAAACACTGCCGCCTTGCAGGTGGGCTCTATATTTCACGCTATGACTGCTGTCTCTGTTCTTATCCACCTTCACATCCTGCTCCCCACATTGCTGGCCAAGAAGCAAATATCTACAGAAGAATTCCCAGCTATGTTAATGTTAATACTAATCTTGAAGGGGGGGAAAAAAGAGAAAATGAAGAAATGAAACAGAAGTAAATGCTTCCTTGAATTTCTTTCTGACCGATTATGTGACTTCTTTTGATTTCCCTTAAGTGGTGAGGGAAATTCAAGGGTAACACAAGTTTTGTCCAAATTGACTCATTTGCAAAGACAGAAAACTCAGCTAAATTTAAGACAAATTTTATTCTTTCCCGTTTTAGGAGTTGCACTATACTACATAACAGCCTATCTCTGCTCACTTTAACGCTTGGTTTTGCTCCTCAGCTCCTGAGGAATAAATCAATCACTTGTCTCAGTTCATGGTGCATGACTGCATTGGTTCCAACTGATTATTGAATATTTTAATATTGGTTGATTACATTTTTAATCCCACTAAATCTGAAGAGTAGAGCTGTTTCTAAGTCACTTATATGGCTAGATCAAATAAGGGACATCTGACCATCCCCAGAAGGGAATGTCAATCTTCTCCTATCACATGTTCTAGAAAACATCTTCAGAAGAAGACTCAAGACAGGAAGTTCCCACTCAAAATGATGGGACTTGGTGGATCCTGACGTAATTGATGTGGGTGGGATCAGGCAGGGGTGAGTCTAATGAGTCTAATTAGACTCATTAGGGGTGAGTCTAGGTGAGTCTAATGCCTAAGGGTCTCTCCCTTAGGCAGAGACCCGAGCAGCACTACTTTTCTCAACCAGATCTTCTCAGGCTCTCTTGGGGCAGTACGTAGAGCAAGCCCCTTGCCTGGGATCTCCTCGGGTCCCTCACCCTTCGGAGTTCCCAGGTGCTTGCTCAAACCTGCTATCAAAATAGCCCTCAACAGCCCCATAAACTGAAGCCTAAGCTCCGTGCAGTTGAGGAGGTCAAGACAAGTGGGACCGGAGGTACAGGAATGGGATGGAAATAAAGAGAAAATAAAAATGAGTGAAGGAGGAAGTGACACGGGCATGTTCTTCTGAACATATTTGGGGGTTCTTTGACGAGAGATTACTAGTGTTGCCTAAACATTCAAAATAATATCTACAGAATGGCCACCCTCTTTAATATACAATTTAAGTTCATTTAATTTTTTAGTGACCTGTAAACAACACAGAGACTGAAGGGCTTTGTGTCAACTCCCTTATTCTCACCAGCAGCAACACCCTCCCATGATACAGAAGAAAATGCTGAAAGTCAGGGGAATTACGGAACATGATCAAGGCCACACTGTTACTCGTGCATAGAACCAGAATCAGACCCCAAGTTTATTCTGAATCCGTTATCTGTCCAGCCACCCAAACCAAGCACCAGAATCATCACAGCAGCATTTCATAACAGGAATTCCTAGTCCCACCCCATGCCTGCTAAGTCAGAATAGCCAAGGCCACAGTCCAAGAATCAGGGTCTTTCCAGCCTCTCAAGTGATACTCAGATGGGCACACTGAGGAATTGCTATTTCTGATTCACGATTACAGATCACTACTGGTTGCCTGTACATGGCTTATTTGCATGACCAGATCAGAAGCCTCTTTGAAGGGACCATGATTTCCCTGCCTCTGACACCCTTTGTAGTGTCCAGCACAGCATGGCACCACTGCTGGGCACAGTGTATATGCCTAGTACTCATTTATTAAATGGAATTTTCTTCTGTGTTATTTTTTCATGTGCTTTTTAAAAAATCATTTTCATCCTCATAAAAAGTAGAATTACATTTCTGTAATGTTTTCCCTATGTAAAAAAAAAAAAATTACCGTGAAGTCATCTTCACCAAATAAGTGGCTGCACGGATTCCAGTAAGAACATTTTTATGTTTCCTTAAAAGAAAATACACTGCCTGACCACAGTTCTAAGGCTCTCTCTTCTTTTCACAGCTTCTTGGGGCCAAACTCATTCACAGAGGGGATAGATTACCAGTCTTTTCTGATGATTGATCTCTTTTGCTTATCCTTCTCTCCTGAATATAAATAGGGTCATTATGTTAAGCTGGAATAAAATTATTTTTATGCCCTGACTCAAGGAGAACTTGTTTCCATTAATTTTTTCTAAGCAATAAAAATTTGTTACAACATGATGGTTTGCACAATATATTCCAAGATACCTCAGTTAGTCCAAATGACATGCGCACCAAGATTCTCCCCTTTTCCCCAGGCTATTGTTACCCAGAACAAAACAGTTGTTTTGTGTTATTTTCATATCTCCTTGTTGCTTTGTTCTTGCTTTGGGGATTGGTGCCCATTGACAGAGTCCTGGCCAGATGACCCTGGTCTATTCCTGAGTGATAAGTACCCTGTACCCCTTAGGTTGCAGCTCAGTGGCCTTACTAGAAGCCAGGGCCTCCTAGTTCCAGGTAGCTCCAAGATCCAACAGCCTCCAGGTGTCACAGCAGTGCATGGTATGCAGAGCTGGGCCAGGCCCACCTATAGGTGGTTACCAAGACAGAACAATTTGTGGGGCTATAAGAAAATTCTTCCAGGGTCCTCATGGCAGAATACAAAGTACATGACATTGCACCTGGAGTCAGAAGATATGTGTGATCCTCCCATAATGGCTGGCAACATCAGGAAGGGTGTGGAGATAAAGTCTGTTACTAGAACAATCATCTCTCTCTCAGCCTCTTGTGAACACAGCCAAAGTCCAAAGAATGGTGTAAAACTCTCTTTTATTTTCCTATCAGGACATGTCTTGGTTCGTCTGTCCCTTCTATTCCTTTTGCTTCTCCTGGGCCTTACCTTTAGTGTCCCACTCCCTCCTCCCAGTGCACCCTGTGGGTCAAGCCCTTAGCCCAGGGCAGACAGACAGGTTCCTGGCTCCATCGCAGGTAGGTGAATGTGGATCCTTATGTTCTTCAGACTAGATCATTTGGAAAACAACAAACCCTCCTGCTTATACTGATCGCCTGTTATACCATAACTTAACAAGTTATTTTGCTAAAAGACTCTCACCCCATCATCCTTGCTCAGAAGAAATCAGGGTGGCTATCATCTTAAAGCATGCCACAAAAAAATGTTTGGTCCTTAGTCTCACCAATAGAGGTTTAAATGTAGCCAGTTATTTCCACTATGCCACACCTACTACTTTTAACAATAATATCATTATAATAACAACTAACATTTATTGAGTTAGTCCTTTATATTTTTAAGTCCTTTATAACCTTTTTTAAACCTCATAATACTATGAAATCGATTTTCTAATTATTCGATTTTACTGAAAACAAAAAATTAAGTTAATTTCCCCAAAGTCACAATAAGTGGTGGCACCAGGATTCAAACCAGGATGTTGGATCCCCTAGTCCCTGTTCTTAACCACTGTATTTGACTACCATAAGATTATCTGTAGCCAGCCAATACTTTTTAAACACGTCCAATGGAAGTTGTTAATTTGTGAATCGAATACCCAATACCACGGGTTGTGGTGACTGAAGTCTTCCAGGCTGTGAGGGTCAGAGGCATCACCACAACTCTGTCTGTGCAATACAGGCAGGACAGTACAGATAAAAAACATTGGCTCCAAAAAGATGAATAAAATGATTTATCAGACACTATTTTATGTTGTAAAAACCATAAATTTCTTGGAATAAAGGTTATCACTGAGGATGAAATATATCCACAGTTTAGATAGAAAAGGGAGAAACGTATAATAAGGGCATACAGAAACGAAAGAAATAAGTGGCTTTTTTTCAAAGAGTTGTTGCATCAGATCATCAGTTTCTGAAACAACTTTACAACGAATCATGATAACAAATGATTTCTGCCATACCCTATCAATAGGTCAAAAAAGACTTTCCAATAATTGAAAATTTCACGTTTTAACAGTGTTCTGCATGATATCTATCAATTTTAAGAAAAAGAGTATTAATACAAATGGTTTTTGAGTGCAAAACTGGGTAAGCAAAATGTGTTTATTTCATTAACTATTTAGTATTGTAAAGCGAATGCGTAATATCCTAGTAAACCCAAATGCTTTTGATCAATCCAAAATGATGGAATCATAATACATTCTTCAATTGACTGGTAGAATATTTTTATATTAAATAAAAGATTTTCTAAGACTCATATGCTTTTTAAACTCATTTATTTCACACTGTGTCTTATGTCATAATGCTGTGTGTCTTACTTTCATTGCTGGAACTAATGCAGGTTCCAAATATTCTAACTACATAATTTCCTAGTGCAATTTAGGAAAGGCCACAAATCTATCAGATTTCTTCCAAATCAATCAGCAGGGTGCCAAAGGGGTTTTTTCATGAGAAACAAAATACACAAAGTTTATATAATTACATATAACTGTCCATCTCCTTTCTTTATCCTGCACTTTTATGTGAGCTCCTCTTGAGTAGAGTGATTTGCACAGAGTAGGAGCTTAATAAACATTAGTTGAATTAATTAGGCTTTCCCTTTTGACTCTCAGCCCCACATAACTACTGCTCATGTTTTCACCAGCAAACACCAGACAGCAACTAGCTCTGGGGCCCACCCATCGCTGTCCCTGGGGAAATAGAGTCAAAGTCTAATCACCTGAGCAGAATCCCTCTTATTGAAAAGAGTAATCACCTGGTTCCCTTCAATACATAAAACTCAATGAATTTCTCAGGCTTTCCCAGACATCTGTAAAGGTGCATGAGGTGTCATGAACTTCATTGACACAGTGAACTTGTTCTGGTAGCAAAGCTCCTTCTGTAAGAAGTTGGACGTACATAGTCAAGTTCTCTTGCTTTGTTGATTCTCCTCCCTGCTAGCCGCCCACCCCATTAAAGTTGAAGTGCCCTACCATAAAAGGGGGCTGAGACAAGTTCACCCCTTTTTAGTTGCTATTCCCATACCCACTTGCCTTGGAATTGCTCCCTTCTTGCTGCAGAAAGTGGGCCCCAGGGGTGGGTTGCCTGACCAGATCATCTGTTGCCTGAGGAAGTGCACTTTCTCAGTTCCTAACCCTGTACACTCCCAGGAAAGTAAGAAGCTCAAGGTGTTAGCAGGTGCTTTCAGAAAATCATTCCTTTAGTTTTGTTCAGAGTCCAGTTGGTTGAGTTGGTTGAGTCGCTTTACGATCATGTTATTGATTCTCTTAAGATCATCTATGTCTTTTCCTTCAGCTGTTAGTCTTCTTGACACATCATCCATCTTGTTTCCAGTTTGAACTTCAAAACAGAAAACAGACTGTGTTACATTGGTTTCCACTGTGTTCCACTGAAATTCATCAGATCCCCATGTTGGTGCTCAGCTGATGCTGAAAGACACTCTTGGCAAATCCCCTGTTCCCATATCCATGCATGCCAGAAGCCCAGGAGAGAAACTGGTGAAGGCTGAAGTTGCCTATCCAGTGAATTGTTTTTACAATCTCTTGGTGCCAACCTAGACTACCTTTGGCAACTTCACACCAATTATGGCTAAAAAAGACCTTGCTGTGAGCAACCAAAGGAAACTGTCAGCATGTTTGATTATCCTCCCAGAAGTGATTGCTATGTTGCTTTATTTTGAGACCCATTCTCAGAAAAAGGTTTTTGCTCATTTGAGAAATTACGGGGGGAGGAGCCAAGATGGCCGAATAGGAACAGCTCCGGTCTACAGCTCCCAGCGTGAGCGACGCAGAAGACAGGTGATTTCTGCATTTCCATCTGAGGTACCGGGTTCATCTCACTAGGGAGGGCCAGACAGTGGGCGCAGGCCAGTGGGTGCGCGCACCGTGCACAAGCCGAAGCAGGGCGAGGCATTGCCTCACGTGGGAAGCACAAGGGGTCAGGGAGTTCCCTTTCTGAGTCAAAGAAAGGGGTGACGGACGCACCTGGAAAATCGGGTCACTCCCACCCGAATATTGCGCTTTTCAGACCGGCTTAAAAAACGGCGCACCACGAGACTATATCCCACACCTGGCTCGGAGGGTCCTACGCCCACGGAGTCTCGCTGATTGCTAGCACAGCAGTCTGAGATCAAACTGCAAGGCGGCAGCAAGGCTGGGGGAGGGGCGCCCGCTATTGCCCAGGCTTGCTTAGGTAAACAAAGCAGCCAGGAAGCTCCAACTGGGTGGAGCCCACCACAGCTCAAGGAGGCCTGCCTGCCTCTGTAGGCTCCACCTCTGGGGGCAGGGCACAGACAAACAAAAAGACAGCAGTAACCTCTGCAGACTTAAATGTCCCTGTCTGACAGCTTTGAAGAGAGCAGTGGTTCTCCCAGCACGCAGCTGGAGATCTGAGAACGGACAGACTGCCTCCTCAAGTGGGTCCCTGACCCCTGACCCCCAAGCAGCCTAACTGGGAGGCACCCCCCAGCAGGGGCACACTGACACCTCACACGGCAGGGTATTCCAACAGACCTGCAGCTGAGGGTCCTGTCTGTTAGAAGGAAAACTAACAAACAGAAAGGACATCCACACCGAAAACCCATCTGTACATCACCATCATCAAAGACCAAAAGTAGATAAAACCACAAAGATGGGGAAAAAACAGAACAGAAAAACTGGAAACTCTAAAACGCAGAGCGCCTCTCCTCCTCCAAAGGAACGCAGTTCCTCACCAGCAACGGAACAAAGCTGGATGGAGAATGATTTTGACGAGCTGAGAGAAGAAGGCTTCAGACGATCAAATTACTCTGAGCTACGGGAGGACATTCAAACCAAAGGTAAAGAAGTTGAAAACTTTGAAAAAAATTTAGAAGAATGTATAACTAGAATAACCAATACAGAGAAGTGCTTAAAGGAGCTGATGGAGCTGAAAACTAAGGCTCGAGAACTACGTGAAGAATGCAGAAGCCTCAGGAGCCGATGTGATCAACTGGAAGAAAGGGTGTCAGCAATGGAAGATGAAATGAATGAAATGAAGCGAGAAGGGAAGTTTAGAGAAAAAAGAATAAAAAGAAATGAGCAAAGCCTCCAAGAAATATGGGACTATGTGAAAAGACCAAATCTACCTCTGATTGGTGTACCTGAAAGTGATGCAGAGAATGGAACCAAGTTGGAAAACACTCTGCAGGATATTATCCAGGAGAACTTCCCCAATCTAGCAAGGCAGGCCAACGTTCAGATTCAGGAAATACAGAGAACGCCACAAAGATACTCCTCGAGAAGAGCAACTCCAAGACACATAATTGTCAGATTCACCAAAGTTGAAATGAAGGAAAAAATGTTAAGGGCAGCCAGAGAGAAAGGTCGGGTTACCCTCAAAGGGAAGCCCATCAGACTAACAGCGGATCTCTCGGCAGAAACCCTACAAGCCAGAAGAGAGTGGGGGCCAATATTCAACATTCTTAAAGAAAAGAATTTTCAACCCAGAATTTCATATCCAGCCAAACTAAGCTTCATAAGTGAAGGAGAAATAAAATACTTTACAGACGAGCAAATGCTGACCGATTTTGTCACCACCAGGCCTGCCCTAAAAGAGGTCCTGAAGGAAGCGCTAAACATGGAAAGGAACAACCGGTACCAGCCGCTGCAAAATCATGCCAAAATGTAAAGACCATCGAGACTAGGAAGAAACTGCATCAACTAACGAGCAAAATCACCAGCTAACATCATAATGACAGGATCAAATTCACACATAACAATATTAACTTTAAATGTAAATGGACTAAATGCTCCAATTAAAAGACACAGACTGGCACGTTGCATAAAGAGTCAAGACCCATCAGTGTGCTGTATTCAGGAAACCCATCTCACGTGCAGAGACACACATAGGCTCAAAATAAAAGGATGGAGGAAGATCTACCAAGCAAATGGAAAACAAAAAAAGGCAGGGGTTGCAATCCTAGTCTCTGATAAAACAGACTTTAAACCAACAAAGATCAAAAGAGACAAAGAAGGCCATTACATAATGGTAAAGGGATCAATTCAACAAGAGGAGCTAACTATCCTAAATATATATGCACCCAATACAGGAGCACCCAGATTCATAAAGCAAGTCCTGAGTGACCTACAAAGAGACTTAGACTCCCACACATTAATAATGGGAGACTTTAACACCCCACTGTCAACATTAGACAGATCAACAAGACAGAAAGTCAACAAGGATACCCAGGAATTGAACTCAGCTCTGCACCAAGCAGACCTAATAGACATCTACAGAACTCTCCACCCCAAATCAACAGAATATACATTTTTTTCAGCACCACACCACACCTATTCCAAAATTGACCACATACTTGGAAGTAAAGCTCTCCTCAGCAAATGTAAAAGAACAGAAATTATAACAAACTGTCTCTCAGACCACAGTGCAATCAAACTAGAACTCAGGATTAAGAATCTCACTCAAAACCGCTCAACTACATGGAAACTGAACAACCTGCTCCTGAATGACTACTGGGTACATAACGAAATGAAGGCAGAAATAAAGATGTTCTTTGAAACCAACGAGAACAAAGACACAACATACCAGAATCTCTGGGACGCATTCAAAGCAGTGTGTAGAGGGAAATTTATAGCACTAAATGCCCACAAGAGAAAGCAGGAAAGATCCAAAATTGACACCCTAACATCACAATTAAAAGAACTAGAAAAGCAAGAGCAAACACATTCAAAAGCTAGCAGAAGGCAAGAAATAACTAAAATCAGAGCAGAACTGAAGGAAATAGAGACACAAAAAACCTTTCAAAAAATCAATGAATCCAGGAGCTGGTTTTTTGAAAGGATCAACAAAATTGATAGACCGCTAGCAAGACTAATACAGAAAAAAAGAGAGAAGAATCAAATAGACACAATAAAAAATGATAAAGGGGATATCACCACCGATCCCACAGAAATACAAACTACCATCAGAGAATACTACAAACACCTCTACGCAAATAAACTAGAAAATCTAGAAGAAATGGATACATTCCTCGACACATACACTCTCCCAAGACTAAACCAGGAAGAAGTTGAATCTCTGAATAGACCAATAACAGGAGCTGAAATTGTGGCAATAATCAATAGTTTACCAACCAAAAAGAGTCCAGGACCAGATGGATTCACAGCCGAATTCTACCAGAGGTACAAGGAGGAAATGGTACCATTCCTTCTGAAACTATTCCAATCAATAGAAAAAGAGGGAATCCTCCCTAACTCATTTTATGAGGCCAGCGTCATTCTGATACCAAAGCCAGGCAGAGACACAACCAAAAAAGAGAATTTTAGACCAATATCCTTGATGAACATTGATGCAAAAATCCTCAATAAAATACTGGCAAACCGAATCCAGCAGCACATCAAAAAGCTTATCCACCATGATCAAGTGGGCTTCATCCCTGGGATGCAAGGCTGGTTCAATATACGCAAATCAATAAATGTAATCCAGCATATAAACAGAGCCAAAGACAAAAACCACATGATTATCTCAATAGATGCAGAAAAAGCCTTTGACAAAATTCAACAACCCTTCATGCTAAAAACTCTCAATAAATTAGGTATTGATGGGACGTATTTCAAAATAATAAGAGCTATCTATGACAAACCCACAGCCAATATCATACTGAATGGGCAAAAACTGGAAGCATTCCCTTTGAAAACTGGCACAAGACAGGGATGCCCTCTCTCACCACTCCTATTCAACATAGTGTTGGAAGTTCTGGCCAGGGCAATCAGGCAGGAGAAGGAAATAAAGGGTATTCAATTAGGAAAAGAGGAAGTCAAATTGTCCCTGTTTGCAGACGACATGATTGTTTATCTAGAAAACCCCATCATCTCAGCCCAAAATCTCCTTAAGCTGATAAGCAACTTCAGCAAAGTCTCAGGATACAAAATCAATGTACAAAAATCTCAAGCATTCCTATACACCAACAACAGACAAACAGAGAGCCAAATCATGAGTGAACTCCCATTCACAATTGCTTCAAAGAGAATAAAATACCTAGGAATCCAACTTACAAGGGATGTGAAGGACCTCTTCAAGGAGAACTACAAACCACTGCTCAAGGAAATAAAAGAGGATACAAACAAATGGAAGAACATTCCATGCTCATGGGTAGGAAGAATCAATATCGTGAAAATGGCCATACTGCCCAAGGCAATTTACAGATTCAATGCCATCCCCATCAAGCTACCAATGACTTTCTTCACAGAATTGGAAAAAACTACTTTAAAGTTCATATGGAACCAAAAAAGAGCCCACATCGCCAAGTCAATCCTAAGCCAAAAGAACAAAGCTGGAGGCATCACACTACCTGACTTCAAACTATACTACAAGGCTACAGTAACCAAAACAGCATGGTACTGGTACCAAAACAGAGATATAGATCAATGGAACAGAACAGAGCCCTCAGAAATAACACCGCTTACCTACAACTATCTGATCTTTGACAAACCTGAGAAAAACAAGCAATGGGGAAAGGATTCCCTATTTAATAAATGGTGCTGGGAAAACTGGCTAGCCATATGTAGAAAGCTGAAACTGGATCCCTTCCTTACACCTTATACAAAAATCAATTCAAGATGGATTAAAGATTTAAATGTTAGACCTAAAACCATAAAAACCCTAGAAGAAAACCTAGGCGTTACCATTCAGGACATAGGCGTGGGCAAGGACTTCATGTCTAAAACACCAAAAGCAATGGCAACAAAAGCCAAAATTGACAAATGGGATCTAATTAAACTAAAGAGCTTCTGCACAGCAAAGGAAACTACCATCAGAGTGAACAGGCAACCTACAACATGGGAGAAAATTTTCGCAACCTACTCATCTGACAAAGGGCTAATATCCAGAATCTACAATGAACTCAAACAAATTTACAAGAAAAAAACAACCCCATCAAAAAGTGGGCGAAGGACATGAACAGACACTTCTCAAAAGAAGACATTTATGCAGCCAAAAAACACATGAAAAAATGCTCATCATCACTGGCCATCAGGGAAATGCAGATCAAAACCACTATGAGATATCATCTCACACCAGTTAGAATGGCAATCATTAAAAAGTCAGGAAACAACAGGTGCTGGAGAGGATGTGGAGAAATAGGAACACTTTTACACTGTTGGTGGGACTGTAAACTAGTTCAACCATTGTGGAAGTCAGTGTGGCGATTCCTCAGGGATCTAGAACTAGAAATACCATTTGACCCAGCCATCCCATTACTGGGTATATACCCAAATGACTATAAATCATGCTGCTATAAAGACACATGCACACGTATGTTTATTGCGGCATTATTCACAATAGCAAAGACTTGGAACCAACCCAAATGTCCAACAATGATAGGCTGGATTAAGAAAATGTGGCACATATACACCATGGAATACTATGCAGCCATAAAAAATGATGAGTTCATGTCCTTTGTAGGGACATGGATGAAATTGGAAACCATCATTCTCAGTAAACTATCGCAAGAACAAAAAACCAAACACCGCATATTCTCAGTCATAGGTGGGAATTGAACAATGAGATCACATGGACACAGGAAGGGGAATATCACACTCTGGGGACTGTGGTGGGGAGGGGGGAGGGGGGAGGGATAGCATTGGGAGATATACCTAATGCTAGATGACGAGTTAGTGGGTGCAGCGCACCAGCATGGCACATGTATACATATGTAACTAACCTGCACAATGTGTACATGTACCCTAAAACTTAAAGTATAATTTAAAAAAAAAAAAAAAGGGGGAAATTACATTCTTTGGGTTCCAGCCTATTTTGACATAAGTCTGCTTGTTCTGAATTACCAGCTCAAAATGAATGTGTAATAATTCCCCCTCAGACCACCCATTAGAATGGAAGAACAATATTTTCCAAATACACAGGACCTTTGGCAATAAGATACAGAATGGAACACTTTGAGGTTTGCTTATCAGAGTTAAATTTTCTAAGATGGCTAGAGGAAGGATTTAAGATAATAAACTTAATGTATCTAACACAGAGCAATTATCCAGTAAAAAAACACTCTTCTTTATTCACCTGATCTTTCTGTTTCTCATTTAATATGACTTTGTTCTCAATAAAAAACACTCAAGGCAAATATAAAATAAAAGCTATTCATAAAAGTGGAACATAGTGATGTTGATAAAGTACATAGTCTTTGATGTCAAGTGGAGTGTCCTTGAGCCCCATTTTGGCACTTATTAGCAACATGACCTTGGGCACATTAATAGATCTCTCTAAATCTCAGTTTCAGCACTGGTAAAACCAAAATAATAATGGATTTGGCTGGGCGCCGTGGCTCACGCCTATAATCCCAGCACTTTGGAAGGCCAAGGCGGGAGGATCACCTGAGGTCCGGATTTCGAGACCAGCCTGGCCAACATGGTGAAACCCCATCTCTACTAAAAATACAAAAATTAGCTGGGCATGGCGGCTCACACCTGTAGTCCCAGCTACTTGGGAGGCTGAGGCAGGAGAATCGCTTGAACCTGGAGGTGGCATTGCAGTGAGCTGAGATCACGCCACTGCACTCCAGCCTGGGCAACAGTGAGATTTCATCTTAAAAATAATAATAATAATAATAGATTCTACTCTACAGAGTTGTTATGAGGTTGTGAGCAAAGAGGTATCAAGGGCTTAGCACAGTGTCTGGGACAGAGTAATGACTCGATATATAGCATTTGGTATTATTTCCCTCAATCTTGCTACTTATCTCACAGAAAAAAAGAATTTGGCAGAGGGTTGTTTACAGGTCTGTAGACATACCTAAAATTTCCTAATAGTTTAACTCAGTCATTACCCCCAGGCGGGTGTGGCAGGATGACATGACCAGTATTAATTTATGTTGGAGTAACGGTTCAGAATACTAGCCCATGTGCTCTTTCTGGCATTGCTGGTTCAGTAGCCAAGCCTCCCCTGATTGATCATCAGATGCAAGTTTGCAACTATTGTAAAAATAGTACACATGTTAGCTTCTAAATGCAAAAGGTCAGCAGCCCGGTGTAAGAGAAGCAATTAAACATGACCCCTCCCTCCCAGTCCCAACCCTTTTCTCCAGAGGCTAGATAAAGACCTTCAAGCTGCAAGGAGGGAGGAGTCTTTGGGGGAGGAAATGGGATTGGAAGCGGTGAAAGGGTCATCATGAACTCGCCCACCTGTCTCCTCTCATCGTCATCATCACCTCTGCCTCCTCTAATCCTGAATGAAATTAAATTAGAGCCCTTCCAAAGGCTACAAAGCACTCAAGGGTGAAAGAAATGACAGTGCAGTGCACCCAGGCAAAAAGGTATCAAAGATGACACCTTCCCTTAGGCTCTGTCTGCTCTTAAGTCATCTGGAAGAGAATCAAAATAATTCCAGATGAAAGAGGAAACTGGTGGGCTCTGTGGGAAGAGGCAACGCTCAGAACCGGAGGACAGCACCGCAGGTGGACAGCACCCCTCCCACATCCAAGGCAGAGAGGAGGGTGGCACTGAAGGCTTGAAGGATCTCTTGACTGAGAAGCTGGGTTGGGGAAGCCTGAGTCACCACTCAAGGTCACGACATGCATGGCCCAGGCCAGGAGCAGACAAAGCAGGTTATATTAGGAGTAGGTTGCCTAGACAGGATCAAATTGGAAAGAAGCCACCTTTATACATCTCCAACACTGTCTCTGGGGCCTTGCACAAGCCCTCAAGTGCTTCTCGTTGATGTCTAGGATGATATGCAAGTGAGAAAACCTGGGAGCGAGTTCAGTTCGAAACCTCAATGTTTCGATGTTATAGATCTGAATTTAGTGGAGAAATCTAGGCATTGGATGAAGTAAAGCTAGAATCAACCAGAATAAGTTGCCTTCCATTGGGCAGCTAGAGGCTCCAAGTGAGAAACTAAAGTGCTATAGAATTATTTAACATACATATTCATGGACTTATGGCACTATGGGCTTCTGCAGTGGGTTTGTGGCCAAGGGACCCTGTCCTCAGCCAGTGGGGTTCACTCAAGGCATTCCTTCTTTTTTCAATGTAAGCATTGATGACCAGGAAGCATTGACTGGAGGGTGCAAACTTTGTGGGAGCAAAGTTAACCAGCTATGAATAAATGCATACAAGTAATAAAAAAGAAATCTGTGGTGGTACTTACCTATTAGAAATATCACGAAAAAAACCAGTGCCAGGCTGACAATCAGCACAATTAGCAGCCCCACAAAAAACAGACTCCGGCTTCCATTTCCTGAGTTTGTGCCAAGGACTGGGATTTTGTCCTCTAGAGCTAATATGAAACAAACAAAAAACAAGGACAAAAACTGCTCAGCATACAACTTGTCAGCAGAACTGAACAGTACCCCAGTGTTAGACCGTGAGTAATGGATACACCCACTTTCTCTCTGACAAGCCTAGAAAGTGACTCTTTTTTTTTGAGACGGAGTCTCGCTCTGTCAACCAGGCTGGAGTGCAGTGGCTCGATCTCGGCTCACTGCAACCTCTGCCTCCTGGGTTCACGCCATTCTCCTGCCTCAGCCTCCCGAGTAGCTGGGACTACAGGCCCCCGCCACCACGTCCCGCTAAGTTTTTGTATTTTTAGTAGAGATGGGGTTTCACCGTGATATCCAGGATGGTCTCAATCTCCTGACCTCATGATCTGCCCTCCTCGGCCTCCCAAAGTGCTGGGATTACAGGCGTGAGCCACGGCGCCCGGCCGTGACTTCTGTTTTAGGAATGTCTTTGGGCACAGAGAAATTTGTGAATTATTTACCTTCTTCTCTATTGGTATTCAAGGAATAAGCAGGGTTAAGCTATCTCCTTAGACCTGTTTGGAAAGTTCTTTGAAGACTGTCTTAACACTGAAATAGCAGAACATGAATTTTTGTGTGTGGGGAGAGGGAATATAGAAGTTAAAGGCTAAGAGTGATAGAAGTTCTATTACCCTTTCCCAAAGTAACCCAGGAGTAAAACAGAGCTGGTTGTGGGACACCTATGCTGGGTGGAAGACTCAAGTGAATGCTCTGGGATATTTCCCTGGAAACTTCTTTTATTATAGGAATAATCAGTTAAGCCTACATCCATTTAAACAAAAACGGCCCTGACCTATTTTGGTTTTTTAAAGCTGTCTTCTGGATGGATATGCTCTGCAAGCGAGGTTCTTTTAAATGCTTTGCAGTTGAACTGAGAATGCAGCTACATTTTATCGACAGCTTGGTTCACTCAAACCAAGAATTGACTGCATTTAATCACCGTTTTGCAAGATCTAGTTGCCTAATAACACCCAGATTATTAGTTGCAGTGAATAAGCAACGCAGAATCCTGGGGTAGTGGAGATCACTGGATTACTTTTTGCATACTCTCCTACGTTGAATTGGTCCCACTCACTGTGCCACTTGATTATGGACAGATGGGTGGCTTATGTCCCATGCCTTATAAGTACATCCTATGCCATACCCTTCAGCCACTTTTGCTTCCTAATCAAAGCAACAGCATAGGGCTGACACCTAAACTTCTACTGCTATTGAGACTGACAGCAATAAAAACAGATGGAAATTTGAACTTATTAAAATGAAGAAAAAAAGGAGGAACTTAGAAAGGATTTAGACAGGAAATAATAGATATAAAATTGGAACAATAAGTTTAGAGTGCATATGAAACAAATGGCAAGTGAGCAATTAACACTGGTGTTTGAATGTCAGCATTTAAGCTAGAAAAGATGGCACTCAGAGTGATCTGATAAAGCTCATTTATAATATTTAGGAGGCAAGATACACACTTAGTATTTAGCAGATTTTATTTTGCTCCCCCCACCCCCTTTCTCCAACCCTTAATTGCACAATTTGTAACTTGTAAGTAGAAAATGCTCTGGATTGAGCATTCTCTCAGCAATCTGCTATAAAACAACACTCCTGTGGGAAGGGGTCCCCATCGGTAACCTAGCCATGGTCACTAGGAGAGGGATGAGCCAGCCTCCAGGAGTCCAGCTCTGCAGGCTCCACCCCTTTCCAGGGACAGAAACGCCACAGGATCTCAGAATATTTGAAGTCAAGAGTTCAAATCTCGTGTAGGATCCAAGAAAGCCTATAATCCTGTCAAGTATTCAGAAAACAAAAGCAAAATTGCCCAAAAACAAATAACATTTCCAGTGCCAACCTCTTCCTAATGCCCACTCCCCCCCCACCACACCCACACATCCAGTCAGCAGTGGCTATTTTTAGGTAGCCTAGAAGCTAGGAAGGGCGGCTCTGCCTTCCCCAGCACACATACGGAACAGATGCTGCGATCCGGCTCGACAGAGGTTTAGTTTGTTTAAGTCATTTATGGAATCCACCACATAAAGCTTTCCATCTTCCTGAATGCCACAAGAACCAGTGTCCTGGGAAGAATGAGTCATTGTCCCTGGAAGAAAACACTGATGTTAAAAACAAGAGGTTGGGCTTGTGAACTCAACTTCACAAGAACCACAGCCGCCAGGAAGCCAGACAGGCCTATGAAGAACCACCCACAAACAGTATTTTCAACTAAGGCTCTAGCGAACTTGGCTTATCCAGAAAAAAATATTTCCTTCTGTGGACCACTTTGTAATCGTTCTTTTTGCTTTGCTTGCCAGGAAGCTCACAGTCAAATGTGTGGCCCAATTTTAAGAACTGTACATCCATGTATAACCTGCTTATCTGCAAACGCTCTTTTCTCCTCCTCAGATGTCTCAGTTCTGCCTATATTTTCCCTGGATCTGTTTTTATTTTTTAACTAATTTAAAATTTTTTCTCTTTTATTACATTGTTCACATTCTGGTGAGATGCCTCAAATCCTTTGTGCAAGAAGACTAGGTAGACAAAATTAAGCTAGTCAGCAGTGGCCACAAAACATTCTGAAAAAAGAGAATATTACCATGAACCATTCTAATTGCAGGAGGCTTTAATAGAAAATTGCAATTTTTATAGCCTCCCTCCATATGGCATGTAAGTCCTTCTCTTCACACAATTCCTTTAGCCATAAGATGCTGACTGTGAGTCCCCAAGACAACAATCTTAGCAAACTTAGCTGCTATAGAGAGGAATCCTGCTAGACTTCAGGACCTCTGAGATCTCTTCCACCTGGGTTTCCCTTAGACTGAGGTCACTTATGTAATAGCTTGAGGTTTATTAAATATTAAAAGTAATATTCTCTAATGACAGCACAACTGCAAGCAACACTGAAAATCCTGAAGAGTTTAAAAGGTTTACGTGGAGATGTATCTCTAGCACAACAGAGAACTTGTGGACATTTAATTATGTGAAAAGAAGCCTCTAGAAAGTCAAATTTCAATTACTATAAAAGCTTTTCCTTCCATGGTTATCAAGTCTAATCGTGATAGAGGACGTTTGGATCTAGAAAGGGTGTTAGATGTGCTTTAGTTTCCATCCTTTCCGCAAATGAGGAAATGGAAGCTCGGCGAGGTAAATGCCCAGGATCACACATTTGCCTGGCAGCAGAGCTGGAATCGGGCCTTTTGTTCAGCATTCAATGAGTCTTGCTTTGTGCTACTTTTCTTTTCTATATCCCTTCCTAATCCTGCCTCAAGACTCAGCTCAAACATCACTTCCCCTAAGAAGAGAGAACCAACCAGTCTTTCCTTTTGCCTTTGCTGGATTCTTTACATTCTTCTATCAGAACATCTATAGTATTTTATTGCATCTATTTGCTTACATCTTTGATTTCCCGATAGACTGAAAACTCCTTAGAGTAGGGACGAATCCTATTCTTCAAATGCCCAGTGCCAGGTTTAGCAGTTGGTGACTTATGTTAAGATGGAACACCTGAAATGCTTATTTAGGATTTAAATCTCACCATTTTCAAAAGAATTGGAGGCAGTTAATAATAAGTACATGAACAGAAATAAGATTGAGGATAAAAATCCTCATGTGATGTCTATCTGGACTCTAGTAAAGTCAATGCAATAAATATGGTGCCTGTGTGTATTTGACAACACACTGTTTACTTCCTGTTATTGCAAAAATTTCCTTTAAAACTCAACTACAGAATGAAGAGCAATATAGAGCTGGGAGAAACAAAATTCAGAAAAAAAAAAAAAAAAAGTATACACCTAAAGAAGATATGGGGAAAAAAAGTATCAGACATTTACTGAGCAATTTAAACTTAGTCTAAAATATTAAAAAAACAACAATTTCCCAGTAATACCTAAAACTACTGGTACTTGTGGAAAATGTGCTACCAGAACCCTAGCTAAGAAAGTGAGCTCAAAAAGTCATGGACTAAAAATTTTTTTTAGAGTTAAAACTAAAAAAGTGTGTTTCACTTATCTTGAAATTTTAATGAACAAGAACAAACAATTCCCTGAGTTTTCAGATAAGATACTACCATAGCACTTTATTGACATTACTGAATTCCAAATATACTTCATAGAGCATTCCTAAGGAAATGACTTGATATGACAATTAAAAAAATTAAAAAGCAGCAGCAAATAGAGTAAAAGGGCCTTAGAGGTCAGTCAAATCTTATCCTTTTGCAGTTAAAACCAAGGCCCCAAAATATTCACTCATGCATAGTCACAGATTTTAAAACAATTCTTTTAGATGTGTTTCATATTTTATCATCCATTTATACTAATATTTGACCAAACAGTAATATTTGACCAGGAAAAAAAGTTTTATGTGTCACATCACAGGACCACTGTTCCGCACACAGCTTCTATTTTAGGTGTGGTAACTGAAGCATGGTTCATTTTTGGATCTCTGACTTAATAGCCTTGAGCCTTAGCTTCCCCTTCAGGAATGTATCTGCTGTTGCTTCAATTTCATACTGAGGCTTAATCAATGTTTACAAAATAGAGACCTAGCTAGAAAATCATGGCCACAAAAACTGACTTTAAGAGTACAGCTAATAAAATCTCCAAATTACTGGTCTTGCTATCTACTCAAAAGGTGACTCCAAAAAAAACTAAGACAACAACCTAGTGAGCCATGACGTGCTCTGAAAGAAAATGTCTTCTTTAGAGTGAAGTCACAATGTAAATATATGCTATCCCAATATTTTTTTAATGAACTGCAACACGCAAATGGAAAAATAAAGAACTAGCAGAGAAAACTGAGTTGGGTGCTGTTCCAGGGCTCCAAGAGCCTGCAAATGACTTGCAAATGACTCATGAGGCTGCTAGTAAAGGGATACAAGATCACATGGCCTTAAAACCAGGCCCCACAGCTATTTGACACCCAGTAGTTGCTATCTTTGGCATCTCCAAATGAGGGCATCTAGGAACAACCAGCAAGGCTGGAGAAGCCAGTGTTACTAGCAATTCTTCATCACACTAACTTGACCCTCCTTTCAACTCCAGTGTGCAAATTTGCTTATTCACCAAGATTGGCTAAAGCAGCATCCCTTTAACAGAACCCTTTCTTATACCTTGACTGGAAACATGTAAGTAATTTCATTTTCCTCTGGTTTAGATCACTGCTAACAGTTGATTTTTTGTCAATTAAGAATTCTTTGACTATTTACAAATAAATATTCCAACAAATAAAGATAATTGTCTATGAAAAATTGCCTGGTGCTTTATTTTTTAACCACAGGTGCTTGGTATGAAACCACAGAAATAACTCACACCAGTATTGCTTGCCACAAAATCGGAATTGTTATAATGGGGCATAATTCAAAGCTAATAAGCAGTGTTATTGAATGAGTCATGGTAATTTGTTCTTTAATTTCATTTCCGAGTCAATGCCTCTTCTTCACATTCAGGAAGTAATTTTTAAAATCAAGTCTAAATCATTTCTATCAAAAATGAAAAACACAGAGCACATGCAACAAAAACTTCCCAGACTCAGGAATCATAATTCGGTCTCAGTAGAGTAATAGCATGCAAATTACTTACAAAAATGTGAGCTTTGACTGCTAGGTTACCAGAAAAACAAAACAAAACAAAACCAACAAACAAAAACTAATTGTTCAGCAGCAACTACAACAAAACTTTTCTACAAATTCTGTAGTTCTCTCTTTGCCTTTCTTCAGCATACGGGTGCTCCTATGAGACCCATAAGCCCCAGGATGAAACTGTTGGTCTATATTGTGTCAATTTAGCCAAGAAGTGTAAGATTCCAAATCCTGAGTTTTTTCATAATGTCTAAGGTTTTTAGTAAATATATTACTAAAACTATGCTTTAAAAAGAAAACAACAAAAAAACACCATGCCCTGATTTAGTTGGTAACTGATGAGGTTTTTATTGGACTGAAGTTACCGTCCTTATCCGGCTGAAGCAACTGTTAGCTGACACCACCTTTCCAGCACTCTTGCCATGGTATGCTTCCATATATAAATATCCTGTAGCAGGCGGAAGCTGCCACTATGATGACTGACTTGCAAACACTCCAGACAAACCAGAGAACTGCAATAAACACGGACAGAATATGATTATGACATCATAACAAGGATGATGGCAGGTCAGACGCCTAGTGCTTCTAGTAGCTACAAAAAGCGATTGTGAGTGGGCAATTTCATGGCTACAGATCCACCACAGGTGAAGGAAGCACTCCATCTCATCGGCCGCCTTTCCTTTACAAAGGCTTTGTTCTGTGAGTGTCTGCACATCCTCCTTTCTCAGGAATAACAGCCTTCCATATACGTAGTTCCCTCACATACATGCCAAGGAGCTTCTGCCCTCTGCTGTACATAAAAGATGCTACAGTGATGAGGAGACCAAGTATCCCAGCAGGATACTAACAGTGAGGTTGTAAACAACTGTGCAATCCTTTATCATCTTCACTTCCATTGCCATGGCTTGATGGACATTATTCGTCTTTGAAACATTTTTCATGTCAGTGAGAAAATAGGTGTTCCACAAAATTTTCTTTGAGACAGAGTCTTGCTCTGTCGCCCAGGCTGGAGTGCAGTAGCATGATCCCAGACTACTGAGACCTTCCTGCTTCCAGATTCTCCTGCCTCAGCCTCCCAAGTAGCTGGGATTACAGGCGTGTGCCACCATAGCTGGCTAATTTTTTTTATTTTTAGTAGAGATGGGGTTTCACCATGTTGGTCAGGCTAGTCTTGAACTCCTGACCTCAAGTGATCCACCCACCTCGGCCTCCCAAAGTGCTGGGATTACAAACATGAGCCACCATGCCCAGCCCAAAATTTTCTTTACACCTATATCCCATACGGACCTCACTCTGCTTTGGGGGAAGAGGAATGTCATTTTTTTTTTCCCTTCACACTACCTAGTCTAAGAGGGAATGTCATTTTTTCAAGCCTCATCTGTACCCAAAGACTAATTCTTGAAGACAATATAACTAGTAATTTTCTCAGAAACATACGTTAAAAAGCTATGTCGAATTTCTCTGAATAATGAAAATGTTCATGTTAGCTATTATGCTGTTTTTAAGAAATCTCCCAACTACCTGATCTGCCTTGAGCCATGTATCCTTTGAAGATATAATAGAAGTAACTGCCTCATTTTGGGGCATTTACTACTTTTCCTCTCCTGTAACTTCTAACTTTGTGGAATATTAACTTCCCCTGAAGGAGGAAGGAAATGGAGACTAAGGAATTTAATTGTTGAGGGATACACTGATTATAAGTGGCAGAGATGAGATGTAAACCCATACCTCGCATTCAAGTCTGAATTGAACTATACACCAGTGAGGGGGATAAGACTGCCTTTAGACCAGTTAGACTTCTGGAAAGCCACTTAAGAACAAAGCAAGACAACCTACTTCATTTTAACTATAACATACCTGCAAGACCACCTTTAAGAAGAGTTTTGGGGCCGAGTGCGGTGGTTCATGCCTGTATTCCCAGCACTTTGGGAGGCCGAGACAGGCAGATTAACTGAGGTCGGAAGTTCGAGACCAGCCTGACCAACAAGGAGAAACCCCATCTCTACTAAAAATACAAAATTAGCCGGGTGTGGTGGCACATGCATGTAATCCCAGCAACTCAGGAGGCTGAGGCAGATTATACCATTGGACTCCAGCCTGGGCAACAAAAACGAAACTTCATCTCAAAAGAAAAAAAAAGAGTTTTGGGTCACAAAAAGAGATATTCTCACATGAAGTGTCTAATCTAGGGACATTCTCAAGTATTTGCTTTTTCTTTCATATATTACATCTCAGGGTATCTAAATTCACTCCCAGGAAATTTAGTACCCATCAAAGAGGAGTCACAGACAATGAATACTTCAAAATGCTTGAGCCTCAAAATAATGAAAGCGGGCAAAATTAATCAAGAATCAAGCAATGAACAACTACTCTATCACACAACATTTTTCTACTTTCAAGAAAACACAAGCATTCTTACACATTGAACACCCAGCCACCCTTGTCTAGCAGTTACCACAAGTTTCATGAATAACGTCACCTGCATATAAATTCAACATGCAGATTAACACTCTATACCTTCTTCCTCCCAAAAGCCCAGTAAAAAAGCAGGAGTACAAATTACAAAACCAGAAAAATTAAAATAGGAAGAAACAATACTGAAGAGCTCAATAAATGTATTGAACATGGTAAGAAGAGTGGTATCTGCCTTAGCAGGGCTATCACGGATGAGTGACAGTAGGACTGACCCTGCAGAATTCAGGCAGGCCTAGGATTTAGAGGCAAGAGTGTGGCATGGAGCTACACAGAGGCAAGTAATTTAATGCTAGCCAGAAATAAAATGCAATACAAATTGGAAAATTGTCTTAGAGAAATATCCCAGACAGAAAAAAAAAAAAAAATAAGGCCCAAGATTCAATTTGGGAGCTCCACTATGTCATAGAGTTCCAGAACAAAGAAAATGAGGAGGAAGAGATGAAGAACTTAATATTTTCCAGGTTGCCAATCCCACCAAAGCACAGTATCATGCAATTTTAGAACACTAGAAACAGAGATGCTGAGAAAACAAAGAAATAAAAATAAAAACTGCATCAGATATCTCAAGATTTTGCAAATTAGAATAGAGCAATGCCTTCAAAATTCTGAATTTGAATACACTTGTCAAAATTTTCAAAAATTCCAAATTTGATTTTCCACCTAGAATTTCCATGCAAACTATCTTTCAGAAATATGAAGTCACTAAATAACTGACTGATCTCTCACGCACTCATTCCCAAGAAACTACTGAAAGAAGTGCTCCATGTTAACAAAGAAGTAAATTAAGACATGGGATCCAGATAATGAGGGATACAATTCAAGAGAAAGAAAAACAAATCCTCACGATAGTGCTGTCTCAGGAAAACTGCTATACAATTGGATGAGAGAAACTAGTCTAGATTGAAACAAGTACAGAATCAAGAAAAGTTGTGACAAATTTATTTGGGACTGTTTGGGAAGAATCAATGATGTGCATAAAAAGCCAAAAAAATAAGAGCATTAACTCCAAGACAAAATGTTGTATGAGAATGAAAATGTAAGCACATTAAATTAATTCACGAGTGAACATACAAGTATGATCACAGCTATGCAAACAGGTACATGATCTAACCAAAATAATATTAGAAGGATGTGAAACAATAAAAGAAATTTTCACCTGTCTTAATAGTAAGTTGACAAACGCCTAAAAAATAAATGGCTGTATAATCATATTATTTAGAAACCTAAAACCAAAAACTGAAGGCTGAAAGAACCGAGCTAGAAAAAATTGAAGGCTGAATGTCTCTTGGGATGGGACTGAGGAATAGGAAAGGATGGAGCAAGGGGCTTTCCTTATTAGCCTTGAAGTACCATTAAACTATGTTCAGGCTGGGCACGGTGGCTCATGCCTGTAATCCCAACACTTTGGGAGACCAAGGCGGGCAGATCACTTGAGGTCAGGAGTTCAAGACCAGCCTGGCCAACATGGTGAAACCCCATCACAACTAAAAATATAAATTAGCCAGGTGTGGTGGAACACACCTGTAATCCCAGCAACTCAGGAGGCTGAGGCAGGAGAATCGTTTGGACCCTGAAGGCAGAGGTTACAGTGAGCCAAGATTGCGCTACTGCACCCCAGCCTGCGCAACAGAGGGAGACTGTCTCAAAAACAAACAAAAACCTATGTTCATACAATACTTTAATTAAAATTATTATTTATTTATAATTACATGTACATACATATATGCATTTGAATATCTAGAAGAAACTACCATTTGCAATCTCTTTTCCATGGTTCTAACCTACTTGGAACATAACCAAGTGACAACATACAAACAAGTTCTAGATTCTAAACCTGTTTTCCACTGCACTGTAACTGGGGGATGGGACCCAGCAACAGTGACTCCATAAGCCAGCAAATGATTTTCACCTAGAGGGAGCACCAGACTTCCAAGAGTTGTTGGGATGTGGGAGGGGAACACTAGTTTGGAAAAAAGACCTTAAATGATTTTGATACTTCTCCCTACAGTATATATGCTTCCCTACCCCTCACGGCGACCTACAGCAAGAGTATCAAAGAAACAAGTCTACAGATTTGAAATGGCATGTTGCTTGCACTATATATTTTAATCTAAAGTTTATTAAATGTTAACGTGTTGTCAAAATGCTTTTCATAAAATGAAAGAAATATACCTCATGGGCAAACAAGCAGCAATATTCTTTTTTGTTTTGCTTTTGAGACAAGGTCTCACTCGTCACCCAGGCTGGAGTGGCACAATCGCGGCTCACTGCAGCTTTGACCTCCTGGGCTCAAGTTACCCTCTTGCCTCAGCACCCAAGTAGATAAAGAGTAGAAGCACACACCACCACACTCATTTTTTAAATTTCTGGTAGAGACAGGGTCTCGCTATGTTGCCCAGGCTGGTCTCAAACTGGGCTCATGCCATCCTCCCGCAGCCTCCCCAGAGTGCTGATTATAGGCATGAGCCACACTGCATGTTGCCAAGCAGAAATATTCTTGAAAGTCAGAAACCTTAATCCCAATTATGTACTGCTACATTCTTTTCATCTACTTTAATGTTTGCAAATATACACATAAAGCTTTGTCTCCCTGCCCACCTGGCCTAGTCATTTTGGACTCTGTACCTCAAAGCCATAAATAATGTTTCTTCTATTAGAAGAGAAGCACTTTCAGTGTGGAAAAAAATCTTTATTTCAAAGTAAAATGCACAAAGTCTCATACAGCAGATAAAATCAGTGTTACTGCTCTCAGATGTTAAGGTTAGCAACCTTTCTGGCATATGCTAATTCATCATGAACTCCCAATAGCTGAACTGAATGGCTTTTAAGTACAGCTATAAGGTCTCATAGTATAATTCCTTTTGTTGATGCCAGTGACAGGATTTTAAAAGCTACATTCCATTAAAAATTAAAAATACAGCAGCTTTTCCAGGGGAACTAGATCCCAAAATTGTACCCAGAACTCTTATCTAAGATATTAAGTTAAATATCTTGCATGTATATATCATTATAGTAAATCAGTATTCTTGACAACCACAGTGTAAGAAATTAAACTTTGGCTAATTGTTTTCCCCATCATGAAATCAGTCTTTTGCTGCCTTCATAAATAAATTATGACCAAACATTACAAATACTTTATACATGTTTACTGATTTACAGAGAATATTTAATAATCAGAACTCACCAGTTTCAATAGTATTGTACATTAAATTATAAGCAATATAACCACTGCTACAAAAGTTATCTAAGTTAATCCAAGATAAAAACTGTGTCTAGAGTTTAAATACATTGAAATAGAAAAAAAAAAAGAAATTAGAAAATAGTCTTCAAGTTCTGAAAATCTAGAAGAATTCTCCAACATCTGCTCTCTTATCTCGACATTTGCTTCTAGCTTTGGTTCGAGCTTTGAAGGCTGCAGAGTTATATAAATGCTAAAATGAAAAAAAGGAAAAACGTGCATCAGTAAGACTTAAGATATTCTTACAAAACAGAAAAAGGGTAAAAGTCACAAAGAAAAGAAATGAACTAATTTGACCCTATAAACATTTAAATGTTTATAAAACACACACAAAGAATGAAGGAGAAAAACAAAGAGTTAACAGGGGCCATGCAAGGTGGCTCACACCTGTAATCCCAGCACTCTGGGAGGCCGAGGTGGGCGAATCACGAGGTCAGGAGATTGAGACCATCCTGGCTAACACGGTGAAATCCCGTCTCTACTAAAAATACAAAAAATTAGCCGGGCATGGTGGCACATGCCTGTAGTCCCAGCTACTCGGGAGGCTGAGGCAGGAGAATTGTTTGAACCCGAGAGGCAGAGGTTGCAGTGAGCCGAGATCACGCCACTGCACTCCAGCCTGGGCAACAGAACGAGACTCCGTCTCAAAAAAAAAAAAATAAATAAAGAGTTAATGGCTATTCCATATTAAGAAAAGTACTAATCAAATTGTAAAACGCCAAGAAAGTAAGACAATTTCAAAAACCAACAATGAAAAATGGACATCAACATTTAGTTTCATCCAAGAAAAGACAAATCATGACTAATGCAGAAAATAGTCCTACTTGGCTGTCAATTAGAACAAGGAAAAAAGTGATGAAGTGCCATTTTAATATCAATTAAATAAACAAATTTTTTAAATTATAAAACTCAATGGTGTCAAATCTTTGTGTAACAGCTACATGCCTTCATTCATTGCTGGAGACAATTTAAATATCGTCTCCAATATAAGAGTAACTTTGGAAAGTAATTTGGCAATACATTATGCAGGGGATTTCTTCAAAAAAATTATTCAAAAGAGAGAAGTATGTAAAAATATTAATGTTTCTTAAAAAAAAACTTAAAATGCCATACAAGAAACAATTATGTGGATATAAAACTGATAAAATATCCAGGTTCTATAAAATGTAATTAAACACTTCACACCCACCAGAATGGCTATAATTAAAATAATTATTAGTGAGGATGTGGAGAAACTGGAACCTTTCTTTCTACATTGCTGATGAGAATGTAAACTGCTGCAGCAGCTATGGAAAAGAGTTTGGTGGTTTCTGAGAAAGTTAAATGTAAAACTATCATCTGACCCAGCACAATTCCACTCCTAGGTAATACCTCCCAAAATTGCAAAGAGCCTTTCAAAAAAAATTTTGTATGTGAATGTTCAGAGCAACACTATTCACAATGGCCAAAAGATGCAAACAGCCCAAATGTCCATCAACTGTTAAAATGGATAAACAAAATGTGATATATATCCATACAATGGAATATTATTCTGCCACAAAAAAGAATAAAGCTCTCTGAATTCATGCTACAACATGAATGAACCTCCAAAGCACTATGCTAAATGAAAAAAGCCAGACACAAAAGGTTGCATGCTATATAACTCCATTTGTATGAAATCTCCAGAAAAAGTAAATCCAGAGACAGCAGATTAGCGGTTGCCAGTGGCGGGGGGTAGCACAAGGGAAGTGACTGCTAATGAACAGAAGGTTTTCTTTTGAGGTGATAATGTTTTGGAACTAGAGTTATACAACATCATGAATGTAATAAGTGCCACTGAACTGTATACTTTAAAATAGTCTGTTATATGAATTTCATCTCAGCACAAAAAAAAATACATAAATTAAGGACTTTTGAAATGTAGGCTGGTCATGGTGGCTCATGCCTGTAATCCCAGCACTTTGGGAGGCCAAAGTGGGTGGATCACCTGAGGTCAGGAGTTCGAGACTAGCCTGGCCAACATGGCAAAACCCTGTCTCTACTAAAAATACAAAAATTAGCCAGGTGTGGTAATGCACACCTGTAATCTCAGCTATTCAGGAGGCTGAGGCAGGATAATCACTTGAACCTGGGAGGCAGAGGTTGCAGTGAGCCGAGATTGCACCACTGCACTCCAGTCTGAGTGACAGAGCAAGATTCCATCTCAAAAAAAAAAAAGAAATGTTAAGTAAAAACGATATTAATTACTATTTAACTCTCTTAAGTTTCCTCATTTGTAAAACGAGTCTGGTACTTCACTTAGCGGGCTATTATCTGATACAAAAGGACTATGTAAATACTTATTCTTAAACACAAAAACTCCAAAGAATAAAAAGAAACAAATAATGAACACCATTCCTATATTAAGATAGAATTATACGTAAAATATATATGTACATATTAAATTTTAACGTGTTGTCAAAATATGTTTCATAAAATGAAAGAAATACACCTAATGGGCAAACAAGCAGCAATATTCTTTTCTCTGTTTTGCTTTTGAGACAAGGTCCCACTCTTGTCACCCAGGCTGACATATATATATATATATACACACACACACACACACACACACGCGCGCGCGCGCCCCCCACACTCTAAATGCTTTCTGTATCTTTAGTACAGCTATTCTATGTGAAGCATCATGAAAAACTAAAACTCCACATATAGGTAGACACAGCTAAGTTGCTGACACCAGACAGAATCAAAGCTTTGGCGCACTTAGTTTTATTAAAAATAAAAACAAAACCTACCCTTTCGAAACGAGAAATCTTCATCGTTTTAAGCGTTGCAGCATCAAGCATCACTGGGGGTCCAAGTTCAAATACATTTCGAAGGAATTCATTTGACTTATGTGAAAGAAAAAGGTGGTATGGCTCAGTATTAAACATTATAGCTCTTTTTCACTAGACAGAGTGACTCTGATTAACAGAAGTTATGTGGAACCTACAGATAAACTTAGATCACTTATTTTCTGTTTCTCAATAGAAAGCAAATTGTTTTCAATGCCTTGAATCCAAGACAGCTATGTCAAGCTATTTGCTTTCATACAGACATCAGTAACCGTCCACCCAACTTTAACAATACAAAGGAAAAAAAAGGAACAGCTTCAGATTTATTCAAGTCTACTTTCAAAAACAAGTTTACTGTTTTCTAACATGTGGAAGCACTCTGGATACCTAATTAATTTCATAAGCCAATTAAGTGAGCTATATTCAAGACTGCTCCCTACTTTAAAAGCAAATATGTAGAAAGGATGACACTTACCTGCAAGTGGTACTGCATCCCTGATCCAAGAACCTCCTTAAAGGTGTCATAGGTGTGTTTTTTTACCCAGCAATCAATATACATGCGTTCAGGACCAAATTTAATGGTTTCTGTTGGAAAATCCCGTTCCTAACCAATGGAAGAACCAAAATTACCACAGGCACTAAAATGGCCCAGAGGGATCTTATGTAAACACAATTTCTAAACAGTCATATACATGCTGAGATAAATGAACAATATGGCTTAAACTGATACTGCCATACCTGAGATGTGGACAAACTGTTGCTATCCTGTATGTAAGGGTGTAGAATTGGTCTAGTTTTGATAAACTTGAAGGCACAACTGAGTTTCAGTAACAATTAAGGCAAAAACCACATTGTTGAGAATACCTTTAAATTTCAACAGCTCTCAACAAACTTAAAAAAAGTCAGGTGTTTTTAATGGCCTAGGATGGGAGAGGGAAGAAAGTTGCAGAACAGTCAGGAAAACAAAATGGCACCACAAGCAGGGGGTGAAATGATGGGCAGTAGGGATCCAGGGAAGGAAGTGAGGGTAAATAGGGTTAACTGACCAAGCAAAAAGGAAAGGTCCAGCAACCAGAGGGCTCCAAGAGGTCTCAGGCTAGGTTTGTAAGAAAATAAGAGGTAACACTAGAATCTAAGATTTTAGTGATGAAACAATTCTGTCAGAAGACCATTTCGAAGGTGTAACCATGGGAGTGCAGCCCAAATGACACAGAAACAGAAGTCAGATGGATAAAAAAAAAAGTCAGCTGGAATAGTGGCAGAACTTGTTAAGAAGAAAACTGGCTACTTAATTCTTTGGTAAATCATGAGTATGTCAGAGTAACCAGGAAGGGAGGAGCTGACTGCCACAGGGAGAGGAGAAGGGAGATGGAACTTGAATGACAAAACCACTCCACCTGCCTTCCAGACATCTACCTCAGCCCCTTCTCACTCAGCAAACAAAGTATATAATGTAATAGAAAAGACCGTCAACCCTAGACTTAATACGGACATGCAACTTGCGGGCTTGTGATTTCATCAAGTAACTTAACCTTGCTGAGTCTGTTCCCCTGCCCGTAAAATGGGGCCATCTTTACCTATACTGCATGAGGGTTATTAGAGGTGTAAAAGAGGACATGCATGTGAGGCAAACACAGTGACTGTCTGGTGCGTAACAGCAGCTCAAAAATAAATAAATAAATAACAGTAGAGTTATCTTATTTCAATCTTCTTTATTTCAGAAAACATTAAGGCACCAAGAAAGAACTGTTTCCCACCAACCCTCTATAAAGTCATCAGCATCCTTACCTATTATCCTCTTTCCTGTTGGTAACAGACAAACCTCTGTCCCTCCACAATTCAAGGTTAATCTCAATCTTTTACATATATAGTCAATCCTCCATATCTGGTTGGTTCTGCATCACGGATTCAACCAACCATGGACTGAAAATATTCAGAAAAAAATTGCAACTATACTGAACATGTATAGACTATTCTTTCTTTCCACTATTCCCTAAACAATAAAGTATAACAACTATTTACATAGCACTTACATTGTATTAGGTATTATAAGTAATCTACAGATGATTTAAAGTATACGTGCATAGGTTATATGCAAATACTATGCCATTTTATATCAGGGACTTGAATACTCAAATTTTGGTATCTGAGGGGGATCCTGGAACCAATGCCTCATGGATATTAAGAACAGACTACATTTTCAGATGCTCCTTTCTCCACAGGTTCCTTCTCCATAAATTGTCTCTAGTATCTAGAACAAAATAAAACAACAAACCTTCCCGCAATCTGGCACTACATTCCAGCTATCAACTCTGTTCCCCTTCCCATCACAGCCAAGGTTTTTAAAATAGTCAAGGCATACCACCTTCACTTAATCACTTCTCACTTTTCAATCCACTTCAGTCTGGCTTTTCCCTCATCACTCCACTGAAGCTGCTCTTATAAAGGTCACCAAGGACCTAATCGACGGACCTAAGTGAAACGTTACTCTCTCACTTGACCTATCTGTATATAGGATTTGGCCATGCTCAAAGAGCACAGAACGGTGGGTTCAAATTTCAGCTCTGCTACTTAACTATTCTGTATTCCTTTGGTCCCCATTTCTCCTTTAAAAGGAGACGATTCTATTGCTTAAGAGGTATAATGAAATAAGAAAACTGTATGGCAAAACACCTAAAACATTAAGTGCTTGCTGATTTGAGGAATCCATGAGCCTCAAGAAATGTTTTAAATAAAAAGAAATGGTGTGGCAGCCACTACCACAACTAAGATGTTTACATATCCTTTGTGGCAGTTGAGCAACCTTCATTTAAAAGACCCATCCGAGAAGCTGGGTGCTCCAGAAAAAGCTAGGTTCCAGTGAAAAAAAAAAAGAGAAACAACTCTCAGCAAAGCCCTGAGGACAGGCCTTTCTCAGGCAGGTGCATTGAAGCAGAGGCTGGAGGGACAAGGGAGATCCTGAGATGAAGAAAAGAAGGTGGGCGGGTAGATCACTATGGGATAGGAATGGTTTCCATTTAACAGTGCCTGAGGAATACACAACAAGGGGCTGTTAATACCGGTGTAAGCTGAAACGTCACTTGTGTCTTCCTCTGAATAATCAGTACTGAGTGCTATGGCTGGCCCGGTTTGAGGGCCAGTAGAGACCCTTACAATCTACTACTCAAAGGGGATGCACGAGGGCAGAAAACTTGAAATCAGGTCCATCCAGAAAATCTAGGACATGTCATCATATCTTTGGAGACTACAGTAACTCAAAAAAAAATCAAATATAGGAATATAGTTACTTAAAGAAAATGGCTTACTTTAGAGATACTGCCACACTAATTATAAGACTAATTTTTAATTCTTAATATTGATATTTGCTCGAGTTAGGGGTTTTTTTGTTTTTTAGACTATAAAATCCAGAGTAAATATAAAATCCTACTATAATGTGATAAGAGTCAGCATTAACCAAAAGTATTTAGATCCCAACGGATCTAATTTGTATCCTAGATTTTACTTTTCTAAAAATAGATTAAAATTGGGAAAGTAGGGTACATGTAAGAATTCACTGGAACATATTAAAACTGGATCTGGGGTGGGGTCTCACCATCTCCAGTTTAAATTCTCATTTTAAATTTTCACACACACATCAAGTTGAATGACATTTTGATGATATTCTTAAAATAACTGCTGTATCAGATAGCAATAATCTAAGAAACACACCCTTCAAATCCAAGAAATATTTACCTGGCCTACCAAAAACAATTTACCTGGCCTACCAAAAAATATTTACCTGGCCTACCAAAAAACAATTATTAAAGTTTTCAGTTTTCTCCAATGAGATATCTTTTGTCCTATAGTTCATTTTAGCCATGCATTCTAAACCAATTTATTTGCCATATAGATTGAAACAGGTTTGAGGATTACAGAAGAAATTCAAGCATCAGATAATGATTTTAAGTGGCCTTGTTAAAATGCTGGGTTTTGTTATTTCGGTTTTTAGCCTCCAGCTTTCCTAGAAAGATCATGAAGATCTCTGGCACGGTGGCTCACGCCTGTAATCCCAGCACTTTGGAAGGCCGATGCGGGTGGATCACAAGGTCAGGAGTTCAAGACCAGCCTGGCCAAGATGGTGAAACCCTGTCTCTACTAAAAATACAAAAAATTAGCCGGGCATGGTGGTGGGCACCTGTAATCCCAGCTACTCAGGAGGCTGAGGCAAAGAATTACTTGAACCCGGGAGGCGGAGGTTGCAATGAGCCAAGATCGTGCCACTGCACTCCAGTCTGGGCAACACAGCGAGACTCCATCTCAAATAAATAAATAAATGACAATCAAGCTGGGTTGGAGTCTAAGGGGTAGGCAATAACTTATTAAATTCACAAAAAACACTGTACACTAAGAATGTATATGCTAAGCACCATGGTTTAAATGATGACAAATACACCAAGGTCAAATACATTTCTATCACTATGGGTCTTTCTATTTAAAAGAAAAAAAACTAAAATAAAGTATCTTTATACACCAGCATTAATTTTCTTTTGTTTGAAAAAAAAAAAAGTCTTCACTTATATTGTTAAAAACCTGCTAGGTCGTAAAATGAGAAATTATTTTCAAAGGTGAAATTCAATCAACAAAATGGTACAATTGTCAAGTTCAGCCTGAAACAATCCAATTTCAAAATGAGAAGCTATTACAGCATTTAAGAAGCCTACCTCCACTGCCCTCAGGACATCTCTGAAAACTGACCGCTGCTTTCTCTTGTCCACTTTGGCCCGGTGTTTATTTCCATCTGTTGCCAAGGCCCTAAGCATCTGCGTCAAGGACTCCATGTCTTCATAAAAAAAGTCCTGGACAAGAAAAGCAATTTTGTTTCCTTTATTATTGTTTTTCTTTTCTGACCTCATATAGAGCTAACAAAGAACAGTCTACATTTGGAAAATATCCAGTTGCATAAGGCAATGTAAATCTTCATGGTATTTAGGGACTAGGCACACATAAACACATGTTTTCATGCAAAAATCGAACCCAGAAATGCTGACTACAAGATGATGTACTACAGCAAAACAATTAACATTTCCCTTCCAAGTAAATGCATCCAACAAATATTTCTTGTGTTCCCACCATATATAAGACATTACTGGGATTTCAAAGTTCAGTGAGAGACAGATATACCAATATAGCTTCTACCCTTGGCTCCCCAGTCCCCAAACCAAACATTCACAGACTTCCAATTATTCTTATCCCAAAGGCATAAAGCTACAATTAAAGCACCTACTTTCTAATTTACTGCCATATTTCAAATAAGCAATAAAGCACATAATTCAGGTGATTAAATTATTTAAGGTGAGAACAAGTTTTAATCCCTTTTGGGGGACAGCTGCAAAATGTATTGAAATTTGCTGTGACCTTAAGCAGATTATGGGCTTCCTTGTCACAGTTAACGTGGCTATGCATTTAAGAAGTCTCTTTATTTGAGGTGTTTTTATTTCCTAACTCCATTTTACAACCACACTAAAAACTAAAAAATGAGTCAAACTTATTTAGCTGATCAAAACTAGAACAGACACTTCTTACTAAGAAGCCAGGAGATGGGCAATCTCCAGTTCTAGTTTATTCATACATGTTTAACATTTATTGCATTAGAGGTTAAGAATCATTTAACTTATTATATTAATATAACAGCTCTTCTAAGCCTTCTTGGTTTCTTTTAATGTCTAAAATGAAAAGGATTATTACACTGGTGGAAAATAAGCTTGAAATTAATGTGACAGATATTCTAGCTTTTAAGTACATAAATATCTTCTTGTCATATTTCCAATTACATATTCTTAACTATTCCAACAAATGTTTTCTTCAAATGTTCCAATTCAACCTCCTATATCTAAGTTAGAGACAACACCCATTAATAAGATGCAAAGTGGGTATTAAAATAGACCAAACTGTGTTTAAATTCCAATGAATCAGATTGCATCATAACAAGATGGGAATAATTTTATTTATAAAAAACAAGTACATTTCAGGGACTAGCAATCTCCTACTCATTTTATTGGCTACTTGTTCTTTTACAGTATTTTAAACATATATATGTGTGTATATATGTATATTAAAGGGTTTTTTAATTTGTATAGAAGAATAAATCAAAATTTAAGAAAATTCTATACATTATTTTAATTTGTTCTAAGAAGTGAGAATCACTGCCAGTGATTATCAACTGGGGATGATCTTACCTCCCATTGAACATCTGACTATGTCTGAGACATTTTTGGTTGTCACAACTAGGAGAAGGGGGTGCTATCGGCACCTAGTGGGGAGAAGCCAAGGATGCTGCAAAGTATCTTTCAATGCACAAGACAGCCCCCACCCCTACAATAACAAAATATAATCCAGCCCAAAATATCAACAGTGCATGCTGAGATTGAAAAACTCCACGGTAATATAATCTTAGCAATGGATAAAACCCAATCAAGTTTAGTTTGTGAATCACCAAGTTCAATATCCTATTAAAACTTGAAAAATTAAATGCTAAGTAGTTTAGAAAAAAGACTCTATATACTTGGGCATTAAAAACACAAAAAAAGGAAGGAAGAAAATAAAATGTAACACGTAATAAAAAAGTCCATAAACAGCTTCCAAAAGCCTATTAATAGGAGTTTAGGATAATTATATAATAGAGCTGTACCACTCTGGGACAAATAAGAAATGAGCTCCCAGAGAAATAAATATCTTAATATACTCTTATAATAATAAAAAAAACCAGCAGTCATTACTACACAACATGGTCAAAAGTCCTAGATCAGAATCATCAATCTACTACTCTCCATACCAAGTTTTATAAATTATAAATCTATTTTATCATCTGAAAAAAAAGATAATACCCAACCTTTCAAATAATGGTTGTAAGCATTAAAAAGACAATAAATTCCCCAATAAATTCTGAAGCATTAACTATTTTATCAATATTCTAGACTTGGAGGTATATAGAACTCACATTTTTAAAAAAAATCTGTGTAGCAATCACAACTATACGAGGCAGTTTAATACCATATTTAAGACATAGGTTTTGCAGTCAGAACATCTAGGTTTGAATCACAAGCATCCACCATGTAGATCTATACAACCTCAGGCAGAACTACATTAGCAATCTGTCTCAGGCTCCTCTTATATAACAGTTATTACCACCCACATCTCCTAGGTTTTTTATAGGGAAATGAACTATTAGAAATATATAAAACACAGGACATAAACATCCATTAAGTTATAGATCTTACTGTTATGAACAGCCTGTTTGAACCTAACACAATATAAATACAACAGAATCTAACACAATATAAATACAACAAACTGGTCAGCTGAAGATAATTATTTCATAGCAAAATAACAGTTACCAATTAAATGGTTTCAAAAGTTGAATGGAATTAGGATGAAATGAAACCAAAGAAAATTTCCAGAAAAGTTTAGGCAGACAGGGTGAGATGCTTAAGGTCACAAAAGCTAACCATTCCCCAAACTATTATTTCTATACAGAAGTCACTGGAACACTCATTATAAACAAAATAAGCTGGGTCTTGGATAGCTATGTATTAAGAAATAAAAATCATACAAAAGCCTAATATTAAAATAAAACTTGAGGCCAGACACAGTGGCTCTGTATCTATAATCCCAACACTTTGGAAGGAGGAGGGAGGATTGCTTGAGGCCAGAACTCTGAGGCTGCAGTGAGGTATGATCTTGCCACTGCACTCCAGCCTGGGCAACAGAGTGAGACCCTGTCTTTAAAAAGACTTATTTATTTCAATTCCTGCTAATCAAGGCAGAATATCTTTGTCAAGGTATGGAGATATTTTTACACAGAGTCAGTTATTATACAAACAAGGGCAAAAAAACAAGAAGAATGCTAAGTTGCTGCTTCTGAAGTATAAAATCTAGGGGATTTCAGATTTGGCTCCAAGGAGTTTATTTGGTCTTTGATTATCTTTTTTCTCGCTGTGCTGTAGCACTTCCCCTGTCCGCTCAGCTGGGGAATGGAATGGGTGAGACCTGGAAAAGGTCTAACTATATTTTGTTAAATTTTCCCAAGTGAGGATTGCACCAGCAATGGCTCCCAAGATCTTAATTCTGCCCACCAAATAATGTCTCTTATATTAAGTTACTCTACAGTTCCTAAAAGGCCACTAGTAGACTACTGCCAAATGCAATACTCAATTCAACCAACATTCCAAGTAACAGCTAACACACTGTACCTATCATGTGTTCTCAAAAACTCTATGAGGTTGTGACTAATAATTTATCCATTTTAATGATAAGGACACTGAGGCATAGAGAAGTTGCCCAATATTATCCAACTAGTAATAGAGAAAGAGATCTGAAGGTAGGCAGAACAGCTCCAGAGTCTACTATTATCTAATTGGTTATATGGCAAACATCCATTAACCTAGAACTCTCATAAAGGAGTAATAATTACTAATTTCAACTTTGAACACGGTTTATTATTATTATTTAACCAACTCATTCATTAAAATCCAACCTAAAAGTTAGCCCTTCAAAAGTTTTTTTTCTAAGTCTCTCAGGCAGAATTCATGACATCACTAGATTTCAAAGTTAGTAACATCAGAAAGTCAGTTAGCAAAAAGCCTTGAATAATTCAAAACTCATTTGCTGTATCAACCCTATTTTAAATCTGTCTATGTACTTCACTAACGCCCTGGATTTAATTTTTGAACACCCTATAACTATCCCCCAACCAGCACCCACGTATAAAAAGCTTATTTAAAAAAAAAAAAAAAACAGCAAATAAAAACACTAGGTTCTGTTTTGTAACCCAGTTCATTTTTGTCCTTGGATAAAAATTCAAGTCAAATGAAATATGTCTGGATGAGTTCTCCTGGTTATCCTGTGTAATTTATTAAGTTGGAGAAAAGATACGTGGGGGTGTGTGTGTGTGTGTGTATATATATATAAATGTGTATATATATATGTATATGTATATACATGTATGTATGTATGTGTCTATATATATGTTTATACAAACTTAAACAAATTCAACATGTATAATTTAAACTGCATTATGACTTCATTTTAAAAATGCATTTCCAAGGAAAAAAAAGAAAAGAAACTGCCATTTCTGGCCAGTAGAGGAATGTAAGATTAAAAATTGGGACATCTGGTTTCCATGCGTTGAGGTTAAGAAGCTATTAACTAGCCCAATAAAATTAAATTGATTGCTAAATTTGAGTCCAATTTCTCACATAAGGAGAATTATTAGCTACTGACAACATTAACTTACTTTCCATTCCTACCTACTATCCCTCAAACAAAAGGAGTGTAGGGGAGTTGGAGAGAGCCACTTTACACATAAAAATTTTAAGACTGTAAACTTTCTTCAATACAGGCCTAGAATGGAATATGAATGACTATACATGGCAGAACTGTATTAATCCTGTTTGGAACCGTTCACTGTTAAATAACTTCTTTAAATGCAAAAAAGTTTCAGAATGAAAATATATTCTTTCTCCTTAAATTAAAAAGCATCTAGTAAGTAATTCAAGGTTGGCAATAATATCTACTATTTAGTTACCCATTTCCCATATATTTGAGTTTTCTTATTGGATCCTTCACAGACTCAGTGTGAAGACAGTCAAACCTGCTCCTCATTTCTAAATATCAGCACAGTATCTGAATCACATATCTTAAGAATACATTCTCCCTTCCAATGGTAAGATTTGAGGCATTCCTTTCTCTTAGCAATCCTTAAAATAGAGACGACAAATTAGGGTTACCAAATGACCCAGTTTGCCCGAGATAAAGGATTTCCTGGAACATAAGATGGTAAGTGCTAAACCAAAAACAGGTACAAAGCAAATTGGGTCGACTGATCAAACTATCACAAACTCAAATCCCTTCGAGAGCCAAGCCATGGTAACTAACATCTGTGAGTGGACAAGTGAATGGGTAACTGCAAAGCACATGTCCCAGTCTAATGAGCAGTGTTTATTTCCATCTTTGGCTTAGAGAAGTTACTGAACCCATCTCATCCCAAACCTATGCTGACTTAATATTTTATTCATTTGTTTGATATTAATTATGAAGCATCACATGCCTTCATCAGCTTGATGTATTGGGTATCTGAGAAATCCAAGCAGTTTCATAAAGATTATACTAGACAAAACTCTCTCCATGAGGATCCCTAAACTTCAGTTCTATAGATAGCAAAAATTAAGTATAATGAACCACAGTCAAACACTGCTGTACCAACCCCTACTGGTTTCCGCTCTCTAAAGTATTACACCACCACTGCCAAGAAGTAGGGAAATAAATCACTGGGTTCTCAAGCTGGCCATGTTCCAAAGTTATTGCCCAGTTCTCAATTGCAAGGTAATGATGGAACAATGGGCCTTGTGACACAAGCTTTTTCCTCTGCCAGTTAGATACTTACACTCTCTATTCCTCTGGCCAATTCAAAGAGAAGTGCCAAAGATTCACCAGCAGCTATTCTCATGTTTACATCGTCACAAGAGAGGAGGCTTGGAAGCTTATGGAAATGCCTAAAAAATAGTTAGTCATTACTATGTGAATACAACCAATTATGTCCACTAAATGTTGCTTTTATAAAATATGAAACTAAAAATACATACATCTCAAGCTTTTTCTTCACTTCATTGATTGGGCATATGGTCAGCAGTAGTGTCCATGCAAGAAGAGAGCTGATATGAAGCACTGTATTAGGAGTGCTGCAAATAACAGTAGTGTCTTTCTCTTTGAGATAGGATTTAGTGAAGATATTTTCCAAACATTCCAGAGTTGAGTATAGTTCCTAATGCATAAGAATATGAAGTAAGATAACCATCTTAAATTAGAAATAACTGCAGATAACTAGAATCAAAGGTTTTTTACTTACAGTAATGTCATCTGTGGCAATAAAACAGCAAACACCAAAGCAAGTTGCACACTAAAAAAAAATATATATATATAGACATTAATGATTTTATTTCTTATTAATTCTACATCTTCCTGCTTTTATAATTCAACGTGAAAATGTTCTCAGCAGCATAATATATTAGGTCCCAAGCATTATACATAAAAGAGGTGAGGAGAGAAAGAATATTGAACTAAGATCAAAGGAAGTGCGTTTCAGCTCAAGCTCTGCTACTAAATTCACAGCATGACTTTAACAAAGTGATTCTGTTCCTCTTCGGTCTTCTTTTATTGATCCATAAAATCAAAAGCATGCAAAAGAATTACATAATTTCTGAAACAATTGCAGCTCCATAATCTATTATTTAAATTATTGAATCATTTTTATGAGTCTATGTCAGTAAAGCATTCTGAAAGGGTGAACTATCCCCTTGTTTCCTTTCTGTATGCTTTACAGGTGCTTACTAGATCATTAAACTTCAACTGTAATTCAAAGATAGAAAGCTTAGACATATGAGCTAAAGAAGCCTACCCTCTATCAAAAGGCCTTTAAAACACATTACAATTCCATTGGTTTTTAAGCTGTTAAAACTATATTCTTTTGTTCTTATGAAGACTCTACTATGAAAACTTCTAAAAGAAATCAGCTTTCAAGAAATAAGCACACAGGAGCAGAAATTTCATAAAATGTAAATAATTGTCTTCAAACTTCCCACCTAATTAATTAATTAATCCCATTAACTCAGATTTCACTTATTCTGGATTATGCTGAAAAGAGGCTGGGAATCATATAATTGCCTTTTGTTTGGGGAGGGGAAGGGCTAAACAAAAGTGAGTATAGTATATGATTACAAAGGTAAAGCTTATCGAATAAAACATACTCAGAACACAACACTTACACAAGCCATCTACTTGCAACATAAACAGAAGCCTTCAATTCTCAGAACATTTGTTTTAACAAATTAATCCATATAAAAATAGAATTTGTAATCTGAGATTTTATTATTCTCCATTTCCCCTTTCTCCACATTTTGTCACTAAAATTCCCTCATGTTGTTCTAAGCATTACTAAAGCTTTAAGTCTTTAAAGTCACCATTGGTATCAGGCCCAGGTTTTAGCCAGTTCTGTTCCAGTACTATGAGGATATCTGTGATATTAATCTGCTTGGTATCACTATTTTATTGTCATTATATCATCCTAGTAAAAACTGGACACGGTTAAAATCTAAAAGTAGCCTAAGCATTAAAGGAAATTTTCAATCCATAATCCCTACTGCTAAGCAAGCAGCAGAAGCAAGGCTACATCGTTCCTTTTGATGACTCTAAGAAAAACAGCCAATTAAAGAACTAGGACTAGCTGGGTGCGGAGGCTCACACCCATAATCTCAACACTTTTGAGAGACCAAGGCAGGAGGATCACTTGAGCCCAGGAGCTCAAGGCCAGCCTGGGCAATACAGCAAGACCCATCTCTACAAAATATTAAAAGTGAGCCAGACATGGTGGTACATGCCTATAGTCCCAGCTACTTAGGAGGCTGAGGCAGGAGGATAACCTGAGCCCAGGAGGTGGAGGCTGCAGTGAGCCATGATTGTGCTACTGTACTCCAGCCTGGGTAACAGAGTGAGACCTTGTCAAAAAAAAAAAAAAAACCCTAGGACTGCCTCAATTTAATATGGATTCCATCTGCTAAATGGGGAGGCTAAGGTTTTTTAAAAATTCACAGCAACTCGGAAGTATGGGAAAAAAAAGTCTTTAAATGACAAAAAAACTTACATACAATCAAAATTAAGTGACTGCTCCAAAAATCTACCCAGCAGAGTGTTTTCTGTCATTCTAGCATGAAATTATACCAATAGTTCCACATGATTTAAAAGCTGCACATATTCACCCAAAAAGAAGAAAAGAAAAAGTTAAGTAGCAAAAGCTAATTAAATATTTCAGAATTACTAACTACTGGAGGGCACAGAGATTACTATGAAGTTGCCAAACTCCAATTTCTTTGCCTCCAGGGCAAACAGCTAGACTATTCCCAGCCTCCAGGTGGCTGGTAAGCCAAGGAACTAGATGCAAAAGTGATGTGCTCTGGCTGAGTCTGTCACCTAGCTACCCTGGCTGCCATATCGAGAGAACCTAGAGGTGGGCAGAGCTGCAGTGGAGGCCTGGGGTTCCAGCCAATTTACATTGGGTGGTGATGATAAGAAGAAGAAATAAATTTTTACCAAGCTACTTAGACAAAGATTAATGTTACTTACCTTAAGTAACATTATTACTTACCTTAAGTAATACTAACAAGGAAGCTGGATTGGGATAATCAATATTAAAAGTATTAAAATGTTTCAAGCTTAAACTGATTCACTTGTTTAAAAAAACAGCTTAGGATCACATGTTATTTTTCCAAATCCACTAAGACCACCTCAGTGTCTTCTGTTTTCTGTGACACAGTAAAACATCTCCATATGATCACTTGTATCACTTATTACCGCACCAAAAACAAAAAATAAAACCCCCAAAACCCAAAATCTAAAGTCAAGTGTTGCAAGAGGTAAACATCCAACAATTAGAGAATGAAAGCTTTCTCAAATCCCAAAATTAGAAGACTTTCACAAATCAGAATTTCAGAGTTTCCTATGTCTACCCAAATCCATAAGTATAGAATTATCTTTTTTGTTGTTGTTAAAATAGAGTGTGTGGCTTTGTCTCCCAGGCTACAGTTCAGTGGCATGATTATAGCTCACCGCTGCCTCGAACTCCTGGACTTACAAGAACCTCTCTCTTGCCTCAGCCTCTTGAGTAGCTGGTACAGTACTACAGGCGCACCACGTCTGGGTGTCATGAATAGACAGATCTATAAAAGTAAATATCTTATACTTACAGTTTGCCTAGCCTGGATACTAGCTGACCCATCACAAATGATTTTCTTTAGGATTGGTCCAAGAGTTTTCAAAATCTCTTCACTTTCAATTCCAGGGCCCAGCTGAATACAAAGAACAGATGCTAATGCTGCAGCTGCACGTTGCTCATCACTCTTACCTATAAAAGCAGCCAAGATGCAATCACGATAGTCTTTTCAGTAGACTAACTTACTAAGACAGTTATTTCCCAAATTTGATCAATGACAAAATAGCATTTACCATTTTTGAAATCCCATGCTCCAGGCTTTGATGTAAGTTACAAACTTAGGCTAAAGAGCTCAACCTATAGAAACAGACCTCACTCAAATCCTAGATCCCACTTATTAGCCAAATGATCATCAATTAATTACTCTTATTCTCTAAATAGAATTCCTCATCTGTAAAATGGAGATTAGTATCTATCTTAAGGGATTATTTTAACAGTTCAACTAAATGTGTTTCAAGCCAATTTCTGTCTTCAAACTCCTTAATGTACTCATATAAACAGTGCTCAAATTGCCCTTGAATTAATCTCCTAAGCATTTTGGATGTACACAGTCCATCAGGTAAACCTTCAGAGTTTCCCCACCAACATTTTAAAAAATAAATACGGGATTAAAAATAACTCTTTAAAACCATAAAAAATACATTTATTAACTTTTAAAATTTTTTTTTTATTTTTTGAGACAGGGTCTCACTCTGTCGCCCAAGCTGGAATGCAGTGGTGCAAAAAGTACATTTATATAAAGGTACATATAAATTAACTCTTGAGAACTGTATACACCACAAGTGTGGGGCAAATACTGAGCTTAAATTATTACCTGATAAATTAAAAATGTAAAAAATACGCAAACTAAAATGGAATTTTTAAAGGTCATCTAGTCCAAAAACCATTATAGCATATAGTTTGAATGTAAAACACCTTTAATAGAGCCATTGTGTTATCTTTAAAAAGTTGGGTCTGCTATCAACTATACCAATAACAAGATATATCAGCTTAGACCCACCTCAGTTTTCCTAGGCCTTTCTTTATTCTATTCAATTGAAGAGGTGAATTTGATCAAAGGTTTCACTTACAACAAAATTTTTACTCTCAGGTAAAATGAGAAAAATAAGGATATAAAGCTTATTAGTTCATTCAATTTTTTAAAAGTGCATTTCTACATTTTTGGTGCTATAATATTTTGCTAATAAAATAATGATAGTGGAGGATAATTATTTTCATAATGTTCTTACTTGGCTGAATAAGTTGGCAGACACCAAATCTCGTTTTGTTTTGTTTGTTATAATAGAAACCAAGTATCGCTTTGTTGCCCAGGTGGTCTCCAACTCCTGGCTTCCAGCAATCCTCCCACCTCGGTCTCCCAAAGTGCCACAATTACAGATGTGAACCACCATGCCGAGTCACAAGTCTTTTTAAATTTGGTGGTTCCTAAATCTAGTAAGCCTGCTAACACTGGACTTTAAGGTCTGATAAAATTATCTTTAAGATTTCTCTTTGGTCTTAAAAGTTCTATCACTGTAACAATTTGAATTCCAGAATTTCTATTACAAAGTTCTAGAATTCAAGTATTCCAAGGGATATCCTGAAAATGATGTAATTTACAGGTACAATCAATGTTTTATATAAGTGCAAGGGAAAATGAGCTAGATGTCTGACACACACTTTCAAGCTTTTCTGGTATAACAAGAGAATGACCATCACCTCTTCTGATACAAAAAAGGATGATGACAATCTACCCTAATCCTTCTTAGTTTCAAGCTATTTTTTTTGGTTTACGTAATACAAAAACAAAGTTCTAACAAGTCTCATTTTGAGCCATAACAAGATGGTGCACTCCTTGACTATTAGAAAATTTTAAGAGTGGGCCAGTGTTCCAGTGCTATTACTAAATGTTACTGAAAAGAAGATAACACACTCCTTATTAGTTCTACGTCTGTGACTCAAAAATAAGGGCATTACCTTTTTTCAGGCAGCGTTCAATGCTATCAGTTAAAGTCATTCTTCTTTCCAGAATAAATTCATACAGCATTTTTGAAGCCAGTGCATTTTTAATACCTTCAAGAGCTGCTTGCCTTGTCTTCGCACTATTTAACACCCAATGTAAGAGAAAGAAGATCCAGTTGGAGTATACAATAAATAACTTTTTAAAATCTTATTTCCTTCTAAACTTTATCTATGTATAGATTTTTAAAATCTAATTCTCATCAAGCTCTAACCATTTGTCAATAATATAATTTCGATCTATGACTCACCTTATTACACAAAACACTTAAGGCTGCTTTATATCATGGCATTTTTCTTAGTTTGATAGCCACAACTTTAAATGCCTACATAATATTTTATCATTTCAATGTACAAGTATAGTTTTAATGTAGTTTTCCTATATTACATATTTAAGTAAATTTACACTTTTTTTAAAACTATAAAAGTCTAGAATTGCATCTTCAGGGCTTTTTAATTCTATTAAGGTCAGTTCTGAAGCTATAGTGAAGAAAAACAATCTAGCTTTGACATTTTTTCATATCATAACATTAGTGGACAAGCAGCTTAAAGCAAGGTTTCGTTATCATTTCTAGTTGAAGATTAACTTTTAATTCAACAAATTCATTTCTATTACAATCAAATACAGCTATGTATGTGCTATTATGCTAGAATAATGACTAATCTGACTCAATCTAAATTCTAATGGCACGTTACTACCCACATTAAAGTCCAACGGAATAAGAAACATCCAAAGTAACAAATTAACCTTTAGGAAAAATATATTGCTATTATCTGAGAGCTGCACAAATTATATACATGTAAGGTAACTGATTAGAAGCACACAGAATAATCATTTCTCTTAGCTTTTGACTAAGATCAAGCATAGACTCACACAGAATGGAGTTTCCAGTATTGCCTACCTCTTATCCAGGGTTAGGTCAATTAATCCCTTCAACTTGTACTCTAGGTCTTCTTGAGTTCCTTCCTCATCAAGGACTTCTGGTCCTAAGAAATAATATAAAACAGCCATCGTAATTTAAAAGAAAAAAAACAGGGAATAATAGTATACTTTAGCTACAAGAATTCCTCCACCTGAAACATTTTATCTAAAGTTGCAAATTTAAATTTAAAACTCATACCATCTTCAGCAAAACTGGAAGGATCGCTATAACCACTGCAGTGGCTCATTGTTTCAATTGATGCATCTTCATCACTAAAAGGCTGAACATTTCGATGCTGGCCACCTATTAGGTAAAAGAGGAAAGAGGTAAATTATTTTATTGCCATATACCTAAATATTTAACTTTGGAATTTTTAAGTTTACTTAAAGAGAAATCCTGTAATAAAACCACAGACTCATTTTATAAAGAGATTTTATCACAAGTGAACATACTTAAATATTCTTAAACTAAGTTCACCTAATTATGTATTTCAAAGCACCAATGATACATCAACTATATGCATCAGTCCTCTAACAAGAGGCATTCTTTTTTTTTTTTTTGAGACAGAACCTCCCTGTCGCCCTGGCTGCAGTGCATGGCACAATCTTGGCTCACTGTAACCTCCACCTCCTGGGTTCGAGCAATTCTCCTGCCTCGGCCTCCTGAGTAGCTGGGATTACAGGCGCACACCACCATGCCTGACAAATTTTTTGTGTATTTTTAGTAGAGACAGGGTTTCACCATGTTGGTTAGGCTGGTCTCGAACTCCTGACCTCGTGATCCACCCACTTCGGCCTCCCAAAGTGCTGAGATTACAGGTGTGAGCCACCGAGCCCAGCCAACGCACTCATTTTTTATGACACAAAAACTGATACAAAGGTGGGCGCGGTGGCTCCCGCCTGTAATCCTAGCACTTTGGGAGGCTGAGGCGGGCAGATCACTTGAGGTCAGGAATTTGAGACCTGCCTGGCCAACATGGTGAATGAAACCCCATCTCTACTAATACAAAAATTAGCCCGGTGTAGTGGTGCGTGCCTGTAGTCCCAGCTACTCGGGAGGCTGAGGCAGAAGAATCGCTTGAGCCTCGGAGGCAGACGTTGCAGTGAGCCAAGATGGTGCCACGGCACTCCAGCCTGGGCGACAGACCAAGACCTTGTCTCAAAAAAAAAAAAAAAAAAAAACTGATATGAAGATGAAATAATTATTTCTACACCATGATTTCAAATCATGAAGACAATGAAAACAGATCCAGAAATAGTGTTGTATCATAGATAATCATAAGAATAAGACAAATATATTTTCCAATGAGAATGGCTGGACTTAGCAAACATGAACTGGTGAATGGGTTTTTAGGTTACACATGTCTTATGTTAAGGGGAATTAAGGAGTTAAGGCAGGGTAGTTTTAAAGACAACTTGAAGTGAGAGAAGACAAAAAAGGCTTGAAATAGAAGTTTTGGTATTTGATATACTATAAAAGCCTATCAGATAAACCACCTTTAAGGGAAAGTTTCTACAATGTGCAAGAGTTTAAAAGTACCAATGCTGGCCGGGTGCGGTGGCTCACACATATAATCCCAGCACTTTGGGAGGCTGAGGCCGGCAGATCACCTGAGGTCAGGAGTTGGAGACCAGCCTGGCCAACATGGCGAAACCCAGTCTCTACTAAAAATACAAAAATTAGCTGGGCCTGGTGGCAGGCACTTGTAATCCCAGCTAATTGGGAGGCTGAGGCAGAGAATCGCTTGAACCCAGGTGGCACAGACTGCAGTGAGCCAAGATAGCACCACTGCACTGCCTGCCTGCGGGACAAGAGTAAAACTCTGTCTCAAAAAAAAAAAAAGTACCGCTGCTGTTACTAAAAAAATAAAATCTTCTTTTTAAAAACTAGACTCTTTCTTTAAACTTCATTAACTTCAGGAATAAATACACAGTCACTTAGGGATTTTGTATTAATAAAAGGACTGCCAAGTCATAAACTACAATTCAGCACTGAGTTAAATTAAGTCCCAAATTCTGCCCCAAAAGTGACCGTGAGTCACCTGATTAACCTCTGAACCTAATTCCCTTTCAGTAAAATCTAAGTTCGTATGTTCAAACGTCACCACCTTAACGGTTTTTTTTTTAATGCTTCAAATTTAAGCCTGTTATTGTTGGGCTGGATTTTTTTTTTTAACGGAGTTGTCTTTTTTAAAATCAAAACAAAGAATTTAGCAGATTTTTAAATTAACACAGCAAGCAAGTGGCCTTCAGATTTGCTTGCGTGGTGCCAAAGTAGTAAAGCATAAAGATTAAGCAATGAAGCCAAAATCTCAAAATTTCTTGGAGTGCTTAGGACAGGAATAAACAAAGACCTATGACATCACACTCTATTTCTGGATCTATCTTCCTCGTTTTTATGACTGAAGTCATGGCGATAGACGAGTGTCATCTGATTAATTTTATTAACATTTATTCACAAGTCAATTCACAGTTTTTCTTTTTCATAGCCTATTTCTAAGAGTATTCCTCCTATGCAGCTCTTACTCTGCTCCCTTAACTCATCAGTATTAATGATTTCTAAGATTCGAGGGAAAGAAAAAAAATACACATATATATGTATCAAGAAAAAGAACCCTGTATGAATGCCTGATATTTAGGTCAAACTCACCCACACGGTGATCCTAAGTACCATTAAAGAGATGGCACTCTAGGCACATAAAGTACTTACTTCTAGAGGGCTTACTAACAAGGTTTTGTTCTTTCTTAAAAATATTCTCTTTAAATTAAGTGCTATGACATACCTGTATAAAAGAAGTCAATTTTATTAGCTTCCTAAAACTCTCCACTAACATAAAAAAAATAAAGAGTTTAAATGGAAAACTCATTAAAGTAATAATGACAATTTGGTTACATAGTGGAGACCTCATTTGAATCCCATTTCTTTTAGATGTCATTTAAAAATACTAGTTGGGTAAGTGGCTTGTTAAGTAAGCAAAAGTTTGTGTAATTTTCCATCTCTTCTACTCAACTATTATTTATTCATTGTTTATTAAACAAGTAAAACATTCACATAGGACCAAGTTAAAGTTTTAAAAAGTAAATCTCACCCCCATACCTTTCCCCAGCTCCACTTCTGAGGTAACCACAGTTAACAAGTTCTAGCACACACTTCCAAAGATATTCAAAGCATGTATTGTGTTATAAATTAATCAAAGAATTATTTTCCACTTGTTTACATATGCTAAAATTCAGTGGTGAAATGGATCTTTTCTACTAAAATAGTGAAAAGGTAGCAGCAATAAAGCTGATGAAAGGTCACAAATGAGCCCTGAGGCAAAATTTAAAAGGCAATCCCCATACAGCCACCAGAGGCCTGTATAGGTACTATAAGCACAAAGAGGGAAGGAGGCTTGCCCAGAAACTTTAGACGGGATTAAAGGTTTGTGCGTGATCTAGGCCATTACTAACATCATTATAACTTTCAAACTTTAGCTTTCAAACTTTTCCATTTCATCAACAAAAGGGTAAAATAATAAAATAAATATCTTCTAGAAAGAATTCAAATGTTTGATTCAGATGAGGAAAAGCTGAAACACAGTGGTAAGAAATATCCTCAGACCAGGCACCGTCCCAGCATTGTGGGAGGCTGAGGCAGGAAGATCCCTGGGGACGAGGGACTCGTGACCAGCCTGGCCAACATAGACCTTGTCTCTACAAAAAATGTAAAAAATAGCCAGGAATGGTGTCACATGCCTGTAGTCCTAGCTACAGGAGGCTGAGGAGGGAGAGCTGCTTGAGCCCAGGAGTTAAGAGGTTGCAGTGAGCTATGATCACACCACACCGCACTCCAGCCTGGGCGACAGAGCCAGACTCCCTCTTTCCCTTAAAAAAAAAAAAAAAGTATCCTCAATTCACATAGAGCAACCAGAGGCCACAATAAACTAATTACATATTTTACATCTTGATAAAGAATGAATTTCATCAACATGGAGAGCATTCAAAATAAAGAGGCACCTAAAAAATGTAAAAAATTGCTGTTTTAAGAATCCCTCCCTATGGTCAATTACTAAATGTTTAATACATGATCACGAGTTTTTGAGCTTTTTTAAATGCCAGTTTCCAATAACCTTTAACAACATAACCCCATATTTACTTTTCTTGTGAACAAAGGCATATCATTCTGAGTGGCAGCCGTGGCGGAGGGGCAACTGTGTCCAAAAATACCTGATGGCTAATAGTTCCAGTGTGATAACGTCGGAGAATACTCCAATATTTAACTCCTGTTTAAATTTCTAAATAAAATATTACCCAGGTTATTTAATACTCGATTTGAGTTTATTGGGGTCTCTCCTAGAAGGGCCTTCCAATTCCAATTGGAATCCTTTTTCTTAACCATATAATAAGTAGAAAACCATAAATTCAGTTAAGCACCTACTCATCCCACCCAGGAAAAGTTTCAACTTCGTAGCGAGGGCACAATAACCTCAACTTTTAGCCAACTGCAACCTAAGCTCCTCACTACCCTGCCTCTCTGTGGCTCACTGCAGACAACATATAGAATGCAGCACAAAGGAGAACGCGTTTCTTCCCCCCGTGAGCAGAAGGTCGCCTCGGGTGGTCGCAGAGGTCCTAGAGGTTCAGGGCTTCTGCAGGTGCCAGTTAGGGGAAGGAGCACAGCCTAGGGGGGAGAAAGTGGTCCCCCCGCCTCCGACGCCTTCCCCTGGCCAGGTGGACATGCGAGACGGAAAGCTTCCCCGGCGCCTCTGCGTCACCCCGGGCCCACCGCGCAAGGCCCAGGCCGCGTGACGCAAGAGCCCGTCCAAACCCGCCGGACGTTTGGCATCCCAGGAGCTCCATGTTGGAGCCAGGGTGTCAAAGGCGGCCAGTGACTGCACGGACTCAACTCCCCGTTCTTCCCCACCCGTGGTCGGGGAGAGATCGGGCGAGATCGCCGCCGAGAAAGGAACTCTGACAATGGTTCCTTTCCCGCCCAGCTCCCGGTCAGCCCCTGTCCCGACACACTCTCAGGCCCAAGGACCCGTTCCTCCCTGCCCCCCACGGCCGGTGCCCAAGAGTCCGGTTCGCACGCCAGATCTAAATCGCGCGAGGAGCAGCGCCTAGGGCACGCTGGGAATTGTAGTTCAGTAGCCAAACCACGCACCCTGGAAATGCAAATGTGTACATCAGAAAAAGAACTACAACTCCCACCGTGCCCAAGCATGGAAGACTCGCCAGCCTGGCCGGCAACCGGGATGCCGGCAGCGGGGATACCCCTTACCTGCTGTCGCCGCCGTCGCTGCGGCTGCTCCTGACCCGCCGCCGCCAGCACTGCCACCGCGGTGGGGAGTGTTCCGCTTCTTGTTCTTCGGCATCGTGGGACGCCTGGTGCCGCCCAGAGTCGGAGCTTAGCGAGGATCAGCCGATGGAGCTGCACTTTTTACTCGTGCGTCTGTGCGGCGGGCGGCTGAGAGGCGAGTCTTCGGCTAACAACGGAGTCGAGAAGCGGCGGGGGTAAGAGTGGGCGGTGGCGGCAGCAGAAATCCCCGTGAAGAGCTGTGATCGAAAACGATACATGTTTCTCTCTAGCGCGGGAGCTAAGGCGGGGCAGGGGAGGCCACGACGCCTTAAGTAGCAATACCGCCACCTGACGTCACTCTGTGGGCGGGGCTTGAGCGCTTCCCAGCCAATCCCTGCACACCTCCCCACTGTACTCCTCCGTCGGGCGGGGCGCGGATCCTGCCTACAAATCCCATGCGGCCAGTCTTCCGTCCGCGCCCAGGGAGCCTGTCTTCGTGGCCTCACTGAATTCTGGGAAACGTAGTAAGGCTGGGGCCGGGGCCTCCTCCCGGCCGTCTCTTCCCAACGGGCTTTTCTGCCCACTTGCTTTTTTCTTGGTGACCCCACCCCTGCCTCGGCGCGCCCCCGCCTTGGAACTGGGTGAGGTAGGCACCGGCGATGCACAGTGGGGCGAGTATGCCCTATGACGAGAGTCGGCTTCCAGCTGGCAGCTATGCAATCACCTTTGCTTCTCTTTCTCCGGAGGCTGGTGTTCTCCTTAACCTTTCCCCTACTTCCCTGCGGCACCTGCCAGGCACGCAGCCTTACCTCTCCTGGGTAACATTTCCATGGTTTTAGTTTTAACTAGTTCCATGAACTACTTAAGCCATCATCAGTACTGTACCTGTAATTGGACCGTGGTTCAGGGTTATGTGCCCCCCATCCCTCCCCCCAAAAAAAGGGATGCTTTCGTCTACTTAGTTGTGGAGTTCGTGTATATCTCAGATTCTAGACTAGGAATATATGACGATTCAGCGTTGTGGGTTTCTATACAAGAATGTGTCCCTTGACAATACTACCTGCCAGTTCTGAGAACTTCACAGCTGGTAAAACAAACACGAGTTATACAGATCAATAATCGCAGTGCTGCCTTTTTTCTCAAGGCACTCCTAGATCTCTGTCTTCCTTGTTAGGACATTTGTCTAGTATTTAGAGCCTGTTATTAGGTTCATATACTATGCTTATGACAGATCAAAGTCCCTGACTCACCTCAATGTAGGTGAGTCATCCGCCACTCCACCTCTCAGCTGAGCTCTATTCTTCTATTTTCAATTGCCTGTAGCACATTTCCACCAGAATGTTCCACTTGTGCCTCAACCCAACATCTCTGAAACGAATACTATATTTCCTTCTTCCTGTCTTCCCTTTGTTCACTGTACTATTTATTATCCTCCCATATGTTAAATTCCAAAACTCAAATTCATAGTCTTTTTTCCCTTTGATGCACCACCCCCTCCCCACCCGCAAAGCAATTAGTTTTAAAATAGCACTCTTAAATTCCTGTCCTATTCTGTGATCACATGTGACCTCAGTTCATGCCTGGGCATTTTAAGTGATCTCCCAGTCTTTTCATCCATGTTTCATGCACAGTAATGCTGCCAGATTTATTTGTGTGTTCCCTATTTTACGAATCCACCTGCTTTAATAGTTGCTCAAAAACATTCCATGGCTCCCATGACTAACTTTAAATGCCAACCCTTTTAGCCTGGCCCTGACTCCCTTTCCAGCCTCATCTTTCACTGCTTCCTCATACAGTTCTCGTTCTTCAGCCAAACAGGACTGCTTTTCATTTCCAATACACAGCTCTGTTCTCCTACCTCCATTTCCTCATTCATATTCTTTCCTGTTCTTGTAATGCCTTTCCTCCCATCTTCACCTTAAGAAATTTTATCCGCCTTTCAAGATGTAGCTCATGCTGCCACCTTCCTGAAGCCTCCAGCCAGAATTTTCTTCCTCCTCACAACTCTTTGACACTCATCCTAATAATGCCCTAATGGCACTTACTACCTCCCCACATGGCCTACTCAAAGATGCTATTTAATGGGCAACATTTCAGGGTTGCTTTTACTTTGTTTACTTCTGAAGCAGCCAGTAAACTGCACAGAGCACAGAAACCAAATACGGAGGCAGGTTGTGGGGGAGGAAGCAGCTCACACTGACTCCTTGTATCTAGAGGCACACTGCAACTCAGTGACAGGGCCTATACAGAATGAGATGTCTCACAGAATTGTAGACTCAATAACTTTTATAACCCTAGGCTCTTCACCATCCAGAAACAATTTATACTATACATAAGGCAACAGTTTTGCCACTCTGGAGTCACATCACCTAGGCCTAACATCCAGGTTCCAGCCCTGGAAATGTGTGCTTTGCATTTGGGGCAGGGGCTTTTTTTCCAAATCCCTTCACATCCACTTAGTCGTTCTGCGGCAGGCCTGGCCATGGCCCACCACATCATATACGTACTTGTTTTACATTTATTTGTGAACACATCTGTCATCTCATGAAATTATCAGCTTCCCAAGAACAAAAATCTTTTCCTCTTTTTAATTTCTTTTCTTTTTTTCTTACTTTTCTTTCTTTCTTTTTTTTTAAATCTACAGGCCCAGGAACTTGAAAAAATCTTGCTGTATCCCTCATGGCACAAAAGGAAGTGTTACATTTGAAATTGAAATTATAGTTAGTATATATATAGTTAAATGAACATTTAAGAAATAATCGTTGACTAGATTTTTCTGGATCAAGGAAAGGGAGAAACTTATGTATCACTACATACATACATTCTGGATCAAGGAAAGGGAGAAACTACTTATCACTACAAACATGAAGTACAGCCTTCAGTATAATGAATTCTGAGAGATACTGTACTTTTGATAAAATTACCTTACTATAGTTTTATGCCTGCAGTTTAGCTCCAGACCAGTGCAAACATCACAAAGATTTAGCCCACCTCCTCATGGGACAGTGGTCTTCAGCTCCACATACTATTTTGCAATATGTTTAAAGAAATTAGAAGACTCCAAACATCAAGTCACTAAATGCTTACAAATACCAGAAAGGAAGGGGAAGCACGAAAGGGAACAGGAAAAAGGGCTTTCTCCAGACTTTGCCTTTTTCTTCAGGAAAGATCACACTCCCTAGAAACTTCCACCTACATGTTGACCAGAACTGTGTCACAGGATGATCCCTAGCTGCAAGGAAGTTTAGAACACAAGTATTTTTGTTTGGGCTCATTCGCAAACAAAATTGAGGTTCTGTTGATAAGAATGAAGGGGAAACCATGGATATAAGGTAGACAAATAGCAATGTCTGCCTCATATATCAGGAGGCAAAATACTCTCATGCTCTAATAAATAAATATCACATATTTGTTACCAACATGACATTATGTGCTGCCTCAACATTTAAGTCATTGTAAAATATATTCTCCTCTTACAAAACAACTTAGTTTAACATTCCATCGAACAGAAATCACCATCAGGGTAAGTATACTCAAATGTTGCAAAAATAAATCTTACATTAATCAGAATTTAGGGGCACACCTGAGAAGAGTTCTAAGTTCTCATTGATGACTTTGATTCAAGAACAAGTAATAAAGATAAGATTCAGTATTCATACCTTCCTTGAAGGCATAAACATGAAAGGTTTTCTTTGAATGACTTTAGTCATGGCCTCCTTGGGATTCTCTGCATAGCACTGAGCAGAAATAATACCTCCCAGATCCTCCATGTAGGGCTTGTCAGAATCTGTTTCTTGCCTGTATCTCCCAAATCACTTCTCTCATCACCTAACACAGTCCCTTTCCTAATGCCATATCAAACTCTTAGCAGGTCTCTGAGCTCACCACTCTCAAGCTTCCAGGCCTTACCTAGGTTTGGCACCTACCTCTCTCTCCATATTGCATCTCCTGCCCCTCTTTTCATCCACTGCATTTCAGCCACACTGGTCTTTGCCAACTTAAAAACACAAAGTTCATTCCCCACTTAAGACTTGCAACAGCTCCTCCCTCTGCCTGATATGATCAACCCGAGCTTCTCACACTTGCCATTCAGATCTGAGCTTAAATGACACCTACCTGAAGAGGCCTTCCTACTCTCCCACTCTTTCACTCTCCATTCTACGGTCGCATCCTCACCCCACCTACCACCAGCACCTCCACCCTGCTTATATTCTCCCAAAGTACATCGCACTACTTAATATTTTTTTGGCCCAATTATTTTTTGTCTCTTCTACTAGAATGTTAGAATTACAAGAAAGAGATCCTGTCTGTTTTATTCACTGTTGTATCTTCAGTACTGGAACAGTACGTGGCACTTAGATATTCAATTATTTTTTACTGAATGTTTACACCACTCCTGAGAAGAATAAGCGTAAGCGAAAGAAGGTGAAGCTGGCTGTCCTGAAATACTGTAAGGTGGATGAGAATGGCAAAATAAGTCGCCTTCATCTAGAGTGCTCTTCAGATGAATGTGGTACTGGAGCGTTTATGGCCAGCCACTTTGACAGACATTATTGTGACAAATGTCTCATTGCTTCAGCAAACCAGAAGACAATTAATTGTGTATGAGTTAATAAAAGACATGAACTAACAAAACACATTTACTGAATGAATAAATGTATTAATAATTAAATGTCACTCCTCTGCCTAGAACATCCTTCCCCACGATCTCCCCACCATCCTTTAAGTTACTGATCCTGGGTCACTAATCCTGGGCCCACCAACTTGTCTGATTTAAATGTCTTTCTTTTTTGTTCTTGTAGTGCCTTCTTTAGACTAGCATTAATTATATGTATTGTAGGGGTTTTTTACTTCTTTTTTTAAATATGTATTGTAGTTCTTGATTACTTGTCTGTTTTGCCCTCAGACATGAGATACAAGCTACATGCTACATGTGGGCAAAGCCCAGTTTTGTCACTTCTGAAACACACATGTAGCACCTTTGTGCAAATTAGAAACAGAACACCAAGTCTGATGAGTGTTTATGGGCTGGAATCCAGTCACCAATCTCTCTTCAGCAGGGAACAACCTATACATCTGTACATAGTGGCCCAGTAGACAATAACTGTATTTTTAATTGAATGAGGGAGTCAATTTCCTCTGTATTTTAGCAGTTTTCTTAAAAGCAAAGGAACTAATGTGGGGAAAAGGATGAGGCTAACATTTATTGGAAGTCCACACTGCCACTGTTCTAGACTGTTTTCACACCTCTCATGTAATTCTTACAACAAGCCTACGCAGAAAAGATTAGTTTTACCATTTTGTGGATGAAGAAATGAGCTTAGAGAGATTTTGCAACTTCCCCAAGGTCGTACCATTGGTAAACAGTGAGTCTGTTGTGATGAAAGCCTAGGCCGGCCGGGCGGGGTAACTCACACCTGTAATCCTAGCACTCTGGGAGGCCAAGGTGGGCGGATCACAAGGTCAGGAGATCAAGACCATCCTGGCTAACACGGTGAAACCCCGTCTCTACTAAAAATATAAAAAATTAGCCGGGCGTGGTGGCGGGCGCCTGTAGTCCCAGCTACTCGGGAGGCTGAGGCAGGAGAATGGCATGAACTCGGGAGGCAGAGCTTGCAGTGAGCCGAGATTGCGCCACTGCACTCCAGCCTGGGCGACAGAGCGAGACCCTGTCTCAAAAAAAAAAAAAAAAAAAAGAAAGCCTAGGCCTATCTGATTCCAAGTTTGCTTCTGGCTGGCTTTGGCCACATGGGAACCTGAGTGCTTGTTCCTAGGAGTCATGGGTTTTCTTGTTTGCTTTTTTATAATTTCAACTTTTATTTTAGATTCAGGGTATAGTGTACAGGTTTGTTACATGGTTATATTGCATGATGCTGAGGTTTGGGATATGAATGATCACGTCACCTAGGTAGTGAGCATAGCACCCAGTAGTTTTTCAACTCTTTCCCCCTCCATCCCTCCCGCCTCTAGTAGTCCCCAGTGTCACTGTTGCTTTTTTATGTCCAGAGTCATGGGTTTTATTTGCAATCCTGCGAGAAAAGGCCCGTTGAAGTTAAATTTTGCCTTGTTCCCCTTTTTTTTTAGAGTCTCTTCACCCCTAGTATCAGTATACAGGGGACATTCAGTTGTTGACTGCCTGATGAATGTTTGCCAGTATAAGTTTTTTCTGATATTTCTAAAGCTTTAGCAGAACTTTATTATTAAATAGTAATGTTATTCCATCAAATAATTTTTTACATGGATTATCACTTGTTATGTTTTAGATTGCATTGTTTTCTTAATATGTTTGCAATTTTTGTTTTATTGCCAAGAATGGTGATAATACAGCATGCTAAATTTGAGATCCCTGTTTGTTAAGAAATGATCGGCGGGCAAATTTAGTTAGAACTCTTTAAGCCTTAAGATTTATTTTGTTTGCTTTTTTCTTTTTGTTGTGTAGAAGATACTTCTTTGTGGTTTTCAGTTTTGAAATTACATACACTTTCTGTAATGAAATTTCTGACAAAAGACAGTAAGTGTTTAACTGTCTTCTAAAATGGGAATGTCGCTTATCTCACAAAGCTGCAGTATTATCAATAATAAAATATGAGACTGTGTTAACAGGGTACTGTGAGCCATAAGTACCATAATACACACAGCCAAACTAGGATAGTTATGACGCATTATGTTGGAAGAAATTTTTATGGCAACAGCATAAGTAGGAATTATCTTTTTGTTGAACATAAAGAATATCAATGGACTTTTCCATTTGGATATCCTGACTCTTCATACCAAACATAACCAAAATCAACTTGTTCTTTACCAACCTCTCTGCATTCTACAACTAGTTTTGTTTTTTTGTTTTTGTTTTTGTTTTTTTGGTGGGGGATGGTGTTTGTTTTTTGGGGTTTTTTGTTTTTTTTTTTTTGAGACAGAGTTTCACTCTTGTCACCCAGGCTAGAGTGCCATGGTGCAATCTCGGTTCACTGCAACCTCCACCTCCCGGGTTCAAGCAATTCTCCTGCCAAAGCCTCCCGAGGGATTACAGGCGTTCACCACCATGCCTGGCTAATTTGTGTATTTTTAGTAAAGACGGGGTTCATCATGTTGCCCAGGCTGGTCTCGAACTCCTGACAAGTGGTCCACACACCTTGACCTCCCAAAGTGCTGGGATTACAGGCATGAGCCACCACACTCGGCGGTTTTTGGGGGGCTTTTTTTGAGATGGGTCTCCCTCTGTCATCCAGGCTGGAGTACAGTGGTGCCATCACAGCTCACTGCAGCCTTGACCTCCTGGGCTCAAGCAATCCTCCCATCTCAGCCTCCTGAGTAGCTGGGATACAGACGCATGTATCCCAGCTAATTTACTTATTTATTTTTGTAGAAATGAGGTCTTGCTGTGTTGCCTAGGCTGGTCTCAAACTCCTGGGCTCAAGCAGTCCTCCCAGCTCAGCCTCCCAAAGTGCTGGGATTACAGGCATGAACCACCACACCCAGTCTACAACCAGTTCTTGTTCCCAGCTTTCTCCGTGTGGTAGTACTAATCTTATGGCCAAAAACCAGAGAATCTTAAATAGTTGAAAATTTCTTAAGGGGTAACCTACTTCAGACTCCTGCCTCACCTGGGAAACCACTGACAACATGATTAAGATCCAAGGCTCTAACTCAGTATTCCAGGGTTCAAGTCCTGGCCATACTATTTGCAATGGATTCTTGAGCAAGTAACTTCACTCTTCCATGCCTTGGTTTCAATGTGATTAATGAAGAAACCAATTTCATGTGGTTGGAATGAGGAATACATGAAACAATACTGGTAAAGTACTTAGCTCAGTACTCAGCACATAGTAAACAATGTTAGTCATTAATATTAGTAAACAGATATTTATCATTTTTTCTTAAACTCTGACAGTGCTAGAACTCACACAACTCTTCAGGGCAGCTCATTCCAACAGTGGATATTTGTCATATTTTGAAAAGTCTCAATCCCTTCAACAAATATTCCTCAGGTGTCCACTATATACCAAGCATGTTCTAGAGCATGAGAACAAAGAGATGACTGAAAACAGTGTTTGTCCTCATAAAGTCCCTAGTCCAGCAACAGAACTCAGTACCAGGTGGCCCGTGGCTGTCCGTCCCTCTCAGCCCATTTGGAGGTGACTCTTGCTTCTCTCTTGATGGATCAGCTTTCACTGCCCACCCCCAGGGACATGACCAAGGAGGTTCCTCCTCTCTACCCCTAAGCAGTGAGTCCATAGGCTCCCTGGAGAGTTCAGTCATCTCTTCTGGAGCAAGTCACCTAGCAGCAGTGAACCTCCATTTCCTTATCTCAAAAATGGGAGTCAATAATCCCTGCCCTATTGATGTCACTGGATTGTCATAAAAATGACATCATTATGTAAAGGTCTTTGTAACCTGCCACGTACTCTATAATGATGAGATACTCCTTATATTAAACCAAAGAAAGAAATGACTCTGCTAAAGTGGAATTTTTGACATCAGTAAGCAAGGGAAGATCTTTTGGCTGGGAGCTGATAAAGTGGTTAAGAGGAGAAATTTACTAAGCCCCAGATCAGACTTATAAGGACAAGACTAGACTGAGTCAACCAGGCCTCCAGCATTGCTCCTAAAAATCTTATTGGTGGCCATATACTGTGCTGGAGGGTCACCGAGTTTTAGATCCAGACAGACAGAACTAGAGTCAAAATGCCTTATCAACCACTTACTAGTTTGGTGACTGTGTGCAAGTTCCTTAATCTAAGCTATATGAATGAGGAATATATGAAACAGTACATGTTAGCCATTAATATTAGTAAGCAGATATTTATCCATTTTTTTCTTAAATTCTGCGAGTGCTAGGAATCACACAACTCTTCAGGGCCGCTAGTTCCAACACTGGATAGTCATCATTTTTGGAAAAGTCTCAGTTCCTTCAACAAACATTCCTCAGGTGTCCACTATATACTAAGCATGTTCTAGAGCATGAGACAAAGGGATGCCTGAAAATAGAGTATTTGGCCTCATAAAGTTCCTAGTCTAGCATGAGAGCTCAGCATTATTTGTAAATCGGATTCTCTCTCCTTGGAATTCAGAATTAGAACTGAGAGACACTCAAAGATTCTGGACTGTCTTCTGAGCAGAGAATAAAAAGTAGCTATCATCTGCCCACCACAGACATGAAAAAACAAGAAAGACAGTTTGCAGAGAGGAGAGAATGAAACAGGACCGTAGAGAGAAGCAGAGACAAGAAATGGATCTTCCCATCTCGTCATGAGCTTCCACTTCCAGGTAGGCAGAACTACCAGAGACTCAATTGAATTCCTGCCTTAGGCTTCCAGGGAACACCCTGAACTTTTTTTTTTTTTTTTTTCTGAGATGGTGTCTTGCCTCTCACCCAGACTGGAGTGTAGTGGTGTGATCACAGCTCACTGAGGTCAGGTAACCCTCCCACCACAGCCTCCAAAACCGTTGGGACTACAGGTGTGCACCACCATGCTCGGCTAATTTTTGTTTTTGTTTTTGTTTTTGTTTTTTTTAAGACAGGATCTCACTCTATTGCCCAGGCTGGAGTGCAGTGGCATGGTGTTGGCTCACTGCAACCTCCATCTCCCAGGTTCAAGCAGTTCTTCTGCCTCAGCCTCCCAAGTAGCTGGGATTACAGGCGCACACCACGAACGCCCAGCTAATTTTTGTGTTTTTCGTAAAGACAGGGTTTCACCATGTTGGCCAGGATGGTCTCAAATCTCTTGACCTCGTGATCCACCCGCCTCAGCCTCCCACCAAAGTGTTGGGATTACAGGCGTGAGCCACCCTGCCTAGCCTAATTTTTGTATTTTTTGTAGAGACGGGGTTTTGCCATGTTTCCAAGGCTGGTCTGGAACTCCTGGACTCACACAGTCCGCCCACCTTGGCCTCCCAAAGTACTGGGATTACAGGGGTGAGCCATTGCACCCAGCCTGAACTTTTAAAATAAATTGTTTCTTATGCTCAAGTTAGGTCCAGTCAGTTTTTGTTTCTTGCAAACTAGGATAGTTTACAGTTTCTCCTTAGCACTCCTCTGTTTTTTTGATTAGTGTCTCTTGGAGTTCCAGAAAACTGTCCAGGCATTTGCAAGCGGGACTTTAAAAGCCTATCTTTTACACTGAGATGAAAGGCAGTAGGAAGTAGGAACAGATTCTCTAACACTTTGGAGGCATGTTAGCAACTTTCTAAATTATGGAGAATGAGTGAACTGCCAAATTTCATTCATCATTACTGATATTTATTGTGAACCAATCCAGCCAAAAGAATTCTGAACAGACACTTTAAAAACCTATGCCAAACTGAATTGACCGTACCAGGCTTATCACATTTAAATATTTATTTAAAATAGTCTTTAAATTATAATTATGTTAATTGTTTTATTAAAATCAAGAGAGAAAACTAACCATTTATCAAACTGCTGAGACTGCTAAAAGATTTATCAGCCTTATATAAATAAGACACACTTAGTAAATATTTTCATTCCATTCAAGAAAGGCTTTTGTGACCGAGTGCCATGGCTCACACCTGTAATCCCAGCATTTTGGGAGGCCAAGGCAGACAGATCACTTGAGGTCAGGAGTTCGAGACTAGCCTAGCCAACATTGGGAAACCCCATCTCTCCTAAAAACACAAAATTAGCTTGGCATGGTGGCGAACGCCTGTAGTCCCAGCTACTCTGGAGGCTGAGGCAGGAGAATTTCTTGAACCCAGGAGGCAGAGGTTGCAGTGAGCCGAGATTGCACCACTGCACTCCAGCCTAGGTGACAGAGCAAGACTGCATCTCAAAAAAAAAAATGGCTTTTGAAATTAATTTGTTGCAGACATCATTGATTTCCTGCCGCAGATCCATCTTACTCTCTTGCTTATTCTCAGAACCCCAATTTTGTTCGGATATCCAACCTCCTTCGAGGGGCCATGTGCTTCAGGGGAAGGCTGGACCCCAGCTCCAGGGGTTGGGTCATAATCGATTCCTCTTTTAATTGATTCCTCTTATAATTGATTCCTCTTATAAATGGTTTATTCTTGGGCACAGAACACAGCTCTAGCCAGTGAGGTGTAAGAGTTGAGGGCTTGAGGGAAAGATTTCTCCTTCCCAAGAGAAATACAAATGAACAGATGGTCTTGTCTTTTTCTGGATGTTGTCATTTGTGAGCATAAAGGCAAACAAAGCTAACTACCAAGAATAGCAAAAGAGAAGGGTTAAAGAACATAGATGAGGTTTTTGAGTCACTGAATTAACCAACAGGCACCACCTACCATCCCCTACCCCTAGACCACTTATGTGATTATAATAAATGCTTTTAATATTTTAAAAAAAATTAAACTTGAGATTTCTGTGGCTTGGGGCTGGAAGCATCTCAACTGATACTGTTACATCTAACAATCTCTTTAAAATGATGATACCATTTGGCAATTTCTAACAGTCTTATATGCATTCAGAAATAAGTAAAAATAATCCCCGAACTATCCCCCTACTTCCCTTAAAAGTCCCATATGTTCCAAGAAAGAAAATGTCTTTGAAATCCTCACTCTTGTCACCTGCTGTTTTGTACATACAATGTACGAACATAGGGCCCTGCCCACTTCATTCCGCCTCCACAGAATTCTGTCCAAGGACACCCTGTTAAAACTGTATTTGGAGAATTTCCTTCCTTCTATGCCCACTATTATTGTGTATGACTGCTTTTTGGGCTTTTTTCACTCTCTTGTTCTTTACCCATCTTTGGCTTCCGGATTAAGAGTTTTCACTTCCCTTAATGGTCCTTAATAGGGTTGTTTGTTACTGTTCTTGCTGTTGTTGTTATTAAGTGGCATCAGAACCTTTTTTAACCGAAACATCTTTCAACGGGAGGAATCCATTTTTCTGTCAACGGTATCCCGGGTGGCTAACTTTCATTATGCTCAGGTCAATGATTCATGAATGGTAGTTTTCCTTCTAAACAAGTGTTGCCATGATGGGTGAGTAATGGTACCTTTGCTATATTCCAAAAACTGAGGGAATAAAACAGACTCCACCCACATGATAATAGGGTTAATTTGACTCTACATATATAGATTGAAGGTTGTTTATTTGTTGGCTTGATTTCCACAGCCTCGTCTTTTTTGGCGAAGGAGGTATCTTCTAGTCTCAAGTTATTTCTACTCACGCATCCATTCAAACAAATTTGCCTCTGTCTCCAGGTTCTGTTTCTTATTATTAATTTTTGGAAACCCTAGGCTGATCAAGGAACTCTCAAAATAGGAAGTGAACCAACAACATTTATACTTATAGCTCTTTATGTGCTTAAGGCAACATTCAGGAATATTCTTTCCCTACCCTTGTTCTCTCAAACTCTGCCTCTTTACCTTGATCTACCTCTCTCCTCACCCCCTGTATTTTTCTCCTCAAAGGCATTCACAGTGCTTCAGTGCCATTTTTATAGCCCTATAAGCTAGAAAACCTGCCTACACGTTTGCTTTTAAATGAGGTAGTACCCTTTGCCAGCTTCACTATTTTCTTTCTTGTGCTATTATTACTTTTTTACCCAAAAATTTGGCCCCTTTTTTTTATGAAATCAGTAGTTATGATTTAACACTTAGAGAGATACAAGCAATTAAGTAATGTATTCTTTTGAAGCTCTTCAAAGATGACATTCAATAAAATCCCTAGCTTTGATATTTATCCCAAACTCCAGAACCCCATATCTAATCACTGTCTTCTTCATTTACTATCCCACAGACTGGTCATATTTAGCAAATGAAAAACATATCCACTCTACCCCTACCCCACTCTTTACCTGTTTCTTCTTTGGCATTATGCATCATGGTTAATGGCTCTACTATCCATCTCAATATGCAAACCAGAAACCTAACCTCATTCAGCATGCTAAACCATTTCACATCTAAAATATGTCTAGACCCTGTCCTTTCCTCTCCTTCCTACTGAAACTACCAGGTATTACTTAGCCTCTTAGTTCACTGTCCCACCTCTAGTTTTGCCCAGCTCTAAGCTATCAGAATGATCTTCCTTATCCCATCCATAATCCCATTACCATCTCCATGAAGATTTTCCAGCCCCCACTTTCATCCCTGCAGAATGGATTGCCTTATCTAGTGTGGCCCCTAGTGCTCTGGAGGGATTTCCATTATGGGGAAGTAGCATAGCCCTTAGTGATTAAAAGGTACATTTTCTGAAGTCAGACCATTAGGATTTGAACCCTGGCTTTACCACTTATCAGCTGCAAGTTACCAAATCTCTGTTCCTCAGTTTCCTATTCTATAAAATAGCACTAATCAGTAGTACTTCTTGGGGTCGATGGGATAATTAAGATAATACATACTGGCACTTAGCACATGCCTGGCACATGGTATTGATATACATCCAATAAGCTATCATCATTATCATTATTATAGAAAATCTATGACTTTCACTGCACTAACTTGTTTATATTTTTCTTTACTAGGCTTTGAGTTCCTTGTATCTAATTCATCTTTGTAACCCAGCACCTAGCACTGGCCTGAAAAGTAGGAGACACTCCATACATATTTTTTGATTGAATCATCAGGTTGCTGCTTGGCTTATAACTCCTCACTGGCTCCTGATTGCCTGCGGAATAAGATTCACACTTTTTCAGCCTGGGCAACATAGTGATACTCCATTTCTACAAAAACATTAAAAAATTAGCTGGGTATTAGCTGGGTCACACACCTGTTGTCCCAACTACTTGGGAGGCTGTGGTGAGAGGATTGTTTGGTGGGCCCTAGAGGTTGAGAGAGACCCTGCCTCAAAAAAACAAACAAACAAAAAAAAACTGTTCTCTTTAGCCTGATTTATGCGCCTATTCAGCTTAATCTCCTATACTCTAAGCAAGATTGCTTGCAGTTCCCTGGACATTTCCTTCAATCAGGAATGTCCTTCCAGGCCCTTTCCCCAAACTTGGTGAACATTTTTTGATATATAAGACCTTAATCAAGTATCTTTTCCTTTAAAATCTTTCCTGACCCTTTTATAGGTGGCCAGCAACATAGGCACATATATAATAAATGGTTTGTTGGTTGTATACTATAATACACAATGAAATAATAATATTTGCATTGCCTGATTTCATGGCCACCCTGTAGCTAGAACTGATCCCTCCTCCTCCTTCACGCCATTAGCCCCTTTTATGAAGCGCTGATTAGCTGGGACAGAATATAGCACACAGAGGTTCTGCTTTATTCATCTTTGTATCTCAACCACCGAGCCCCATGATTGGCACAGACAGGCACTCAACAAATATTTGTTGAATTAATAAAACGTCAGTAAATATTTATGGATCATCATTGTATAGGCCAAGAAAAACTGCCACCCATTTAATCATTGATAGTGAATATCCCTAATCCCCCTACATTCATTTTCATCACTGCTGCTCTGGGTGTTCAATGAAGCAAAATACTTGGCATGTGTCTTGGTGATCTCATTTTGCATTTGTTGCAGTCAGCTTTCATTCATAGTTAAAACGTGTTCCTTGAACAAATATTTTCATTTTTAAAAAGAAAATTTTAAGGAAAAGTATCTGCTTTAATCAGTCAACATTATTTGAAATTCTTTTCCTTTAGGAAGAAAAATATTCGGCCTGGCACGGTGGCTCACGCCTGTAATCCTAGCACTTTGGGAGGCCAAGGTGGGCAGATACCTGAGGTCAGGAGTTTGAGACCAGCCTGGCCAACATGGTGAAATCCCATCCCTACTAAAAACACAAAAATTAGCCAGACATGGTGGCGCATGCCTGTAATCCCAGCTACTTGGGAGGCTGAGGCAAGAGAATCACTTGAACCCAGGAGGCAGAGGTTGCAGTGAGCTGAGATCATGCCATTGCACTCCAGCCTGGGCAACAGAGCAAGACTCTGTTCAAAAAACAAAAACAAAAACAAAAAAAAAAAAGAGAGAAAAAAGAAAAATATTGATAGAGTAATAGGCATATAAAATATATAATATAAATAATATATATAATATAAATATATAATATAAATAAAATATATAATATAAAATAGGCATATATTGAAGTATGAATGTTGAATGTTCATTTTAGTAAGAGCTAATTAAAACCTGACCAGATAAATATATTTCTGTTAAGGTCAACTTGAATTTATACTGGCTGTTGGAGCTCATGTATGGGGTTGCAGTCAGAGTATGTGGCATTTTTTACAAGCACGCACACACACACACACACACACACACACACACACACACACCTGTAGCAGATTCCTCTGGCTCAGTTTTGGACTGATAAAATGCAAGTCAGTCTCCTCTCAGCAAATTCTCCAGTGAAATAATATCCCTTAAAGATGACATTCAGCTAGAAAAATAAATGTTTAACATGACAGTTTCATGACATAGTCTGTGAAATTGAAGACAGCCCCTGGCTAATGATGATACCCACGTTGTCAGATCCATGTTTTGCAGTCAAATACTTAATGATCTAATAAGGGAACCATTTGGAGGTTCTCTCTGCTTTAATAATGACTCATTGTCCTGGGAATCTTCACTCTCTGTGAGAATAAGCCCTGGAGTGCCTCACAATTTGATGGTCACTATGACAACTCTGAAGCTTTCAGAGATGCTCTGGTTCTGTTCGTGGGTGGTTATGTGTTGATCTGATTTTGAAGGAGTGTTGCAGTGGAGAGGTAATACCACCATCACTTATTGAAATCTAAAGTAAAATTATTGCCGTCCAATAAAATATTACTCTGTTCACCGTTAATCCAACCTATAAAAGGCATCTTGCATCATGAGGATAATATTTAGTCATAGCACAATAGCATCCAAGGCTAGGAGTGCCAAGTTGGCATTTGAAACCTCTCAGAAGAAGTTTTTAAATGATATAGGCTGATCAAAAAAATAACTGAACACTTCCAAAATGTATTTGTCAGCAACCAGGTAATTCAGAATCATGTATGAGCCAAACTGTGAGTGACCTTTTCAATGTCTATGGAAAGTGTTAGGTTGTGATCATGTTTATATTAATATTTGTATATGTTCAATTCTTTTTGAATCATTCTGTACAATAGTATGAGTGTGATATTAGTATAATCTGAGGTCCAAACATCCCACAAAATGGGATTTAGATGGTCTTTGAAACCCCTGAAGTTATATGCAAAAATACTGTGTAGTTGAAAGTTAAAGTTATTTAATTTTATCCCATATTGTAATTTGTCTTTATGTAATAACATGGAATTGATAAAAATTTTCATTAACAAATTTTACAATGATGTAATTAATTGCTAAGTTAATCTTTAATTTAGAGTTTAATAAACTTCTACAGTTTTTAAAGTATATAGTAGACATATTAAAAATGTGTTATCATATTAGGTACAATATATAACCCTGGCTGTTGTGGCACCATTATCATCATTCCTGCTGTGGGATCCAGGGCCATTGCTAGCCCATAGAAAAATCTTTCCAATTCATACAGATTTTAAGAAGGCTCCTAAATGCCCTTCTTTTGGTGGGAATGAGTCAGTCCTGCAGTGAGAAGCATCATTTAGTATACAGGCTTGATTTCAAACTCTTTTCATGCTCTCAGCTTGGTACCTATGTTCAGTGCACAAAATAAACAACTATACACAGCAGCCCCACGGGGACCTCAATGAAAATGAGAATAGACTATGACTCTTCAATACTTGTACTAATTAAAATACCTCGAACAGAGAGCAAGACATGCTCATCAATTAAAAAATAAGACAGTCAGGCACAGTAGCTCACACCTGTAATCCTAGCACTTTGGGACGCCAAAGCAGGCTAATCACTTTGAGCTCAGGAGTTCGAGACCAGCCTGGGCAACCCGGCGAAACCCTGTCTCTAAAAAAAAAATACAAAAATTAGCTGGGCGTGGTGGCTCACGCCTGTGGTCCCCGCTACTCAGGAGGCTGAAGTGGGAGGATAGCTTGAGCTGGGAAGTGGATGTTGCAGTGAGCCAAGATCACGCCACTGCACTCCAGCCTGGGCGGCCGAGCGAGACTCTGTCTCAAAAAAAAGAAACTATATTTAGTTGTGAAACTGCCTTTACAAAAATTATAACTGAGAAAATTATGACAGTGAAAGATCTGACCTGACTCCATCTTGCTTCTAACCTCCAAGCTGTCCTTGTTAATTCCTGGGTATAGGCAGAACTAACTTTGGGAGGAACTTAGTTTATAGTTTAACTTTGAAACAAAGGATGATAACAGCCCTTTCCTAAAACAAACCCCCTTTCTGCCTGGGGACTAGATTGCCCTTGCAGGATTAACAAATTAGCCACAAGTTTAGAAACTGTGGTTTAGGAGTATGCAGCTGCAGGCTACAAGATTCTGAACCTCCCCAAATTGCTCCTGGAGATAACAACACTGTTGTAAAACCTAAAAGCAGTGCTTGAGGTATTTTGCAGACCCTGTACTCAGTGGATCAGCTGGCACCACCCAGATGGATAAACTGGCTCATCTGGTCTTCTGGCCCCACCCAGGAACTGATTCAGCACAAGAAGACAGCTTCACCTTCCTATGATTTCATCTGTGACCCCACCATCAGCACACCCCACTTTCCAACCCACTACTCACCAAATTGTCCTTAAAAACCCTGATCCCTGAGTTTTTGGGGAGACTGATTTGAGTAATAATAAAACTCCAGTCTCCTGTACAGCTGGCTCTGCATGAATTCAACTCTTTCTCTATTCCAATTCCCCTGTCTTGATAAATTGGCTCTGTCTGGGCGGCAGGCAAGGAGAACCCATTGGGAGGTTACAGTTGATTCTATGATCCACATGTTTTAACCGTTTAATATCTCTGAAATTGAAATGTCTTACAGTGCCGTATCCATTCTGACACTCAATAATATAAATTGTATATAATGAATATATTCATTGGGAAAAAAAGATTAAGGAAGTGAAATAATCCTAACTTCTATTTATATTGTGTTTTCACTCTGTTTTCAAAGACTCCTTAGACTAAAATAATCCCTCTTCAACCCCAAAGCAGTTTGCTTACACTCTTGTGACCTTATATCCTGCTTTGCACTCTAAGTGTATTTTACTTTTCTCACCTGCTGAACCATAAACCCCTACAGTGCTTGGCCTTTGGACTTTTCTCTTCATTATGCCATTGGCCAGCAGTGTGACCACATGGAAGCAGCATGGGCTATGAAGCCAGGCTGATGTGTGTCCAGATCTAAGCCCTGCCGTCTACTAGCTTGGTGATCTTGGGTAAGTTATTTAATCTCTGAGAGTCCCATTTCCTCATTTGTAAAATGGGGATAGTCATACTTAATACATGGAATTGGTTCAAAGGTTTAAAAATGAGCCAAGTTGTAAAAGATTGGTGCTTAGCAGGTTCTTTGTAACTGATTATCAGTATTTTTCAGAGACAGTATAAATTTTGGAATCAGATTCAAATCCTGGCTTAGTCACTTCATATGTCTCTAACTGCAAGTTACTTCTTTAAGTCTCAGCTCTAAGTGCCATGAAGGTCAAGATCTTGTCTGTGGTGTTCACTGTTGTCTCCTTAGCATCTAACACAGATCCTGACACACGGTTGTTGAATGAACCAATAAATGAATGAAAAATTAAGATAATTTCTTACCACACTATAGTGAGAATTCTAAAAACTGTACACTCTGTATCACTTACAGTTACAATGCCCAGTACACAGTAGGCCACAATAACTGATTTTTGATGCTCAAAACAAATGAATATAAGAAAATAGGATATGTAAAGTCCTTGGGCATTCATGCTCCCATATTTATCATGTAATTATAGGAGTAGGCAATAAGAGGATGTGGCTAAATGGCTGTCCTGATGACTAATATCTTCTAGCATTAAATTGTGTTCATACCGCCAGCACAACACTATTAAAGGCAGCAAGAATCACTTGTTTGTTTAGTAAATATGTATTGAGCACATAGGATGTAGATGACGCCAAAATGGACAAAATGTTTATGAGCAAGTACATCTATATCAAGGACAGAATGTGGAGATGCTTGCTTTCTAAGAATTGAGGCCTCAGATGACTGGAGTTTCCATGTAAAGGAGTTTCCAAAAAGATCGTAATGAATAGACAGAATACTTGGTAGTCCCTTTCTTTAATTCGAATACTACTTTCGTAACTGTGACATTTCTGCTTCCACTCATTTAGGCAGAGAGAGTAACCCCTATGACCTTTGGTCATCAATGCAGATAGTAGAGAAGCAGATTATGGAGGTTGGGACAAGGGAGTTTCCTACTGCCCTGGATGTTTCCCTCCCAGTATTGCAATAGGATGGGAAGGAGGACTGCATAGATATGAGGAATAGGTGGTGGGAGGGTGAACTGCGGCTGTGAGTCTAAAGATAAATGATCATACCACACCTCATCCAAAACCTGGCTTCTAGGTGATTCCACCTAAAATATTCCAAACTGATGCATGTCATTCGTGTTCTCCAACACAGATAAGAGAGTAGACTCCACAGGTAGTAGCAGAGTCCTGTTTCTCAAGAGGAGGAAAAAGTCCTGAACTGTTATGCTGAATTATCAAATTTGAATTTTGTTACCACATATTTATATATTGAGACCAATCAATCTTAATTCAAAATATATAATATGACATATAGTTAAAACAATAGTATATGTCTTCGTATAATAATTTCTAGCCAAAAGAGCAAGACAGAAACCTCCTAGTCTAGCCTTAAGCTTCCTTAGCTCCCTTTGTGCCCTGTAAAGCACTAATGGTGTAAGTAGCTTTCTGGCCACAACAGGATACACAGCATACTGGTAGTAACAGCAATACAGCTCAAAAAATAATAAGCAGAAAATGTTCTAGGATCAAGGACACATGAAGAAAAGAAGGTGGGAGGGAGGGGAGGAGAAGGATGAGGCAAGAAAGAAGAAGAAAGGAGGAGCTCAAAGGAATGGTCCTTCCACTCTCACTGGCCTTTGGGGAGCTTCTGTATCAATTAGCTGGGGAACACAGTGCTGACCTATGTGAAACATGATGCTGGGAGAATCTTCTACATCAGGCCCCAGGCTGTATGAGTACCCCAGGCCACTTCTGGCGGAGTAGCAAACTGCAGTAGGTGATCCTTCTGGCTCCCTTTAGTCTAGTCCACCCACTTGGTCAACCCCAAAATGAACAGAGATAGAAAGGGGATGAAAAGTAGTTAGGAGTGAACATGTGCATGGAAGAGAAGCAGAGAATTAGCCCCATTCCTGGACATGGGCTCACGAAGGTTTATTTTGGGTAGGCCAGATGTGAAAGACTTCTCTATTTTCTAGTGTTCCCAGGGCAATAAAAATCAGGGCTCATGTCATTGTGATGAAAAGGAAGTTTAGACTTTTACCAGGTTCTCCTTCCTAAGTGCTTCTGAAAATCCCCAAGGAATGCTTACCTGTTCCACACATCTTCCCTAGCTACTGCTTGTCCCTTCAGCTAGGAGCTAGACTGCTGCTCCAGTCTTCAGCAGGCCACACCTGGCCATCTCAGAACCACCTTCCAGATTGTTGCCAGGCTTCCCTATCTGCTCTATTCCTGGCACCGACACATGCCCATCCCTGAATCCCCGAAGTACCACAACAATCAGGAGGCTTGGGATAACAGAAGGGAATTATGATATAGAAAACAGCATTTTCCTAAAAAAGAATTGGGCTCCCAAATCCTTCACCTGCCTCAGGTTGCATCTTTTCTATGTTGCTGATTACAATTTTTTGCTTTCCTTGGCTCCTAACTCCCTCTGTGGAATGATAGTGGGCAGCTCCAAGTCCTTTTATCCAAGAGAAGCCCTTAGGGCTCTGCAGGTGCTGTCAACCCCACCATACCTCTGATTTGTATCTGCCAACATGGAACAGACATGGAGAGGATAAAGAAGTAGGAAGAAGATGAGAAGAAGGGAGATGAGAAAGTGCTGACTGAAACATCAGCACTATGCTCTATGGCTCAGAAGTGTCTTCTAATAGTAACATTCTATATTTTATTTATATAACAACTTTTCTCATGAGTTATGCTCTTATAAGAAAAACTGAAGGACTATCAATAGAAAACTTAACCAAGCTGCAATTTTTGTAACATGAGGTTGCAGAGTATATTCTTTTTTAGGAAGATGCTAGGCCCGCCTTATCCCGAAAGAAAAAAGAATATGCCTTGTTTATTGAGATTGCTAAAATATTAAATTGATATCATGAGTCCCATTTTAGTGTGTCTGAGTGAGAATCTGTTGAAGCAGACGGGACATTATGGGAAGAAATCTTACAAAGTAAAATTAGATTTTTCATACACAGAGTAGCAGCTGTTCAGATAGCAGGAAAATCCTTAGAAGCCATTTATCAGGTGGCAATGCGGTGAACAACAAAGACAACTCTTCTTTCAGATGTGAGAATGGTCCAGCACACCTCTGTGACTGCAGATGACAGCATGCTGTGTTCCAAATATTGGAACTATTGAATAACCGATGTTCAAAGATTTATACTTCTGAATGAACATTCTAGAGTGCAAATTGCCTTTGACTTAACGTGACCAAAAACAGAATTCTAAAGTGTAATCACATGCTGGATGTGCCCAACGACTATGATACAGAGTGATGTGTGCATATGCCAGTGGTTTCTGTAGGTACAAGACATGCCAAACACAACTGAATAGCCAGGTCTGAGATTAGGCAAGTGTTTTAAAGTAGAAAAAGCCACAATTGGGATAAAAACAAAGCAAGAATATGGGTGACAAACAAGAAAGTACAACGGAGTAATTGCAACTAAGGCAACTCAATTGGTAGATAGGTCTAAGAACCAAAGAGTTCAAACATTTGTAAATTATTTTCCTGCTTTTGGACAGACAGGTCAAAGTTACTTTTCTGAACTAGAAAGATTTGCAGGGAGATGAATTTTCGAGGCAGTAAAGGGCCACCCCAAAGTAAAACTGTCAAGTTAATAAAGTCTGTTGTCATGATGACAATAGCTTTTGAGAAGAGGATTGACATGATGTCAACGTTTTGTTTTTAGGAAGATTAATCTACTGGTAATAAGAAAGATGACTTGAAAGGGGACGGGCAGGGTGGATTCAGGTTTTGTGTGTCTGAAGCTAATACCAGCTTTAAAAGGGTAGGGGCTCTGTTTAAGAAAAAGAATACAGATTCAAGTATACAAAATTTGCTAGGGCCCTTCCCAGAGCCTTTGAATGGCTTCATGCAAGGAAAGGAGTCTGAAGGTTAAGCTTCCTTACCTTCGATAAGCCACCTCATAAGCAGATGATAGCTAAGCCACTAACAGTGTCACCCTCATCTTGCCAGCCATGCAAGTGAGACCCCCAGGAGTCATCTTTTATCCTTCATCTTATTTCCTCTTCAGTCACCAAGCCATGCCCATTTAATTTCCTAAGTATTTCTCAAGTTCATTTATTTCTTCATTCTTCATTCCAGTACCTTAGATCTACCTGTCACTGCCTCTTAACTACTCCACTGCAAATAGCTTTTCCAAACTGGTTCCCTGTTTCCACCCTGTTTACCTCCTAGAAACCTATCCTTCACCCAGCCGCTCAGAATACTCTATCTATGGGTAGATCTGATAATCTCACACTTCTGGTTAATACTCTTCATTAAAGCTTCATCAGAAGAAGGCCCAAGCCTCCATAGTATTATAAGCAAAGCCTGTGTGATCTCACCCCTTTGTCAGCTCAGCTCTTGACACCCTTGTTTTGCACTTCTCACATGTCAGCACAATACTGCATTTCCGGCAAATGCCTTGAAAGTTTTTACATCTGGGTTTTTGGTTCCTGACTGACCTCTTGGCTGAGAATTATCTCCCTTTTCCCTCATCCCTCCTCCTTCCAAACTCTCTTTACCAGGCTCACCTTTTCCTGGGGGTCTTCAGAGAGACCCACCCCTCTGCCCCCATCAAGCTGGTGAGGTGCCCTCCTCTGTAATGACACATACTGTGCTCCGTCAAGGCACTCAGCACCCTGTGTTAAAAGAACCTGTTTATAGCTGCCTTTCCCTCTCCTCTCCAGACTGTGATCTCCTTGGGAATAGGAGCCACATCTGATGCATTTTTTTATCCACAGCACTTCACAGAATGTAGGTCTCACTAGATATTTTTGAATGAGTGAACAAATTAATGATGAAATCAAGCACTACATGAGTTATTCTCTGTGATAGAGCATAGAAAGATAAGAGATAGTTCTGGGGTATGTCTAAGCTTGTGAGTAGGAGAAAGAAAAGAAAGCAATTAAACACAGAAGACAGAATAATCAGTAAAAGGGATCAATAGCTATTGTTTATGTTGTTTTTCTACTTATCATCAAGTTACGTTTCTACAATGAATGCATATTCCTTTTTAAAAATGAAAGAAAGGAGTTTATTAGGGTAATTGCTAAGCTACTGAGACAAAAGGACCACAAAATAGAATGATGAAAATGTAGTGTAAATGTAATTCTCTCACATGTAAAAATCCAGTGGTGATCAGTTTAGGGCTGGCAGAGGAGCACTGCTGTCCTCAACATGCTAGCCCTGCCACCTTAACAGCAATTGCTTCCACTATGGTTTGAACTTTCCCCCAAAGTTCATGTGTTGGAAACTTAATCCCCAATGCAACAGGATTGTGGGGTGAGGCCTAATTGGAGGTGTTTAGGTCATGAGGGCTCTGCCCTAATAAATTGATTAATGTCATTATCTTGAGAGTCGGTTTGTTATGAAAGTGAATTCAACCCCCTCTTGCCCACCCTTGTGATGCCTTCTGTCATGTTTTGATTGTAAACCAAAAGTATCTGACACAGCTTTTGGTCAGTTTAGAAAGCTTATTTTGCCAAGGTTAAGGACACACCTTTGTCACAGCCTCAGGAGGTTCTGACGACGTGTGCCCAAAGTGATTGGGGTACAGCTTGGTTTTATACATTTTAGGGAGACATGAGACATAAATCAATGCATATAAGATGTACCTTGGTTAGGTCCAGAAAGGCCCGACAACTCAGAGGGGGGGCCTCCAGGTAATTGGTAAATTTAAAGGTTTTATGATTGGCATTTGGTTGGAAGAGTTATTATCAATAGAAAGAAATGACCGGGTTACAATAAGAGGTTGTGGAGACTAAGGTTTTATCATGCAGATGATGCCTCCAGGTAGCAGGCTTCAGGGAGAATAGATTGTAAATAGATTGTAAATTCTTATCAGACTCAAAGAGTCTGTTCTATCAGTAATTACAAAAAGGATGAGGGCATAATGAGACATGTGTGGATCCCACTTCCCATCATGGCCTGAATTAATTTTTTAGGTTAACTTTGGAATCCCCTTGGCCAAGAGGAGGGGTCCATTCAGATGGTTGGCAGGACTTATAATTGTATTTTTGGTTTACATGATGCGGCAAGAAGGCCCTCACCAGATGTGGCCCCTCAATCTTGGATTTACCGGTCTCTGGAATTATAAGCCAGATAAACTTCTAATGTTTGTAAGTTACTACCCATTCTGTGCTATTCTGTTATAGCAGCACAAAACAGACTAAAAGCTTCCAACCAGTAGTGAGAACAAAAGACAAATGACAGGACAAGTAGTCAGCTTAAGGGAAGGCATAAGTTGCCCCCTCTTGGCCAAATGTCCATACTCAACTGCAAAGGAGACTGGGGAATATAGTTTCTAGCTGAGCCTCCACAGCTAACATATGAGACAGGTTCATTTTTATTTTTATTTTTTTAAGGACAGGTTTCACCTTGTCACCCATGCTGGAGGGCAGTTGTGCAATCATAACTCACTGTAGCCTTGAACTCCAGGCTCAAGTGTCCTCCCACCTCAGTCTCCCAAGCAGCTGGTATTACAGGAGTGAACCACCACACCTGGCTGAAAGTTTTATTCATGAAAGGAAGGAGAGAGGAATACCAGAGACAAGTGGCCTGATGTAAAGTCTTTTGTTTCTACAAAATGAGAAAGAAAAAGAATGTTTTAGCAAAAGCCAGATTTCATGGGATTAAGAGTTTTTGGGCAGCGAACAAGTGAAGATGAAAAAGTGCAGATATTTATTCAGATTTAACAGTAAACAGAAAAAATAGGATGATGACAAGAAAGAACTAAAGAGTAATAGGTGGTGGTGTTTTTGTTTGTTTTGTTTTTCTTGAAGGAGTAGTGCTGCAGTGTATTAGTCAGGGTTCTCCATAGAGACAGAACCAATAGGATATATGAAAGGGGATATATTAGGGGGATTTGACTCATATGATCACAGAGGTAGAGGAGTCCCACAATAGGCCACCTGTCAGCTGGAGAACCAGAGAGCTGGTAGTGTGGCTCAGTCCAAATCCAGAACTCTCAAAACCAGGGAAGCCAACAGTGCAACCCTTAGTCCAAGGTCAGAGGTCCAACAGCCCCTGAGAAGCCTCTGGTACAAGTTCTAGAGTCCAAAAGCCAAAGAACCTAGAATTGGATGTCCAAGGGCAGGAGGAGAAAAGGTGTCCTGCTCCAGAAGGGAGAGGGAGAGAATCTCCCCTTCTTCTACCTGTTTGTGCCAGCTAGGACCCCAGCCCATGTTGGATGGTACCCACCCACATTGAGGGCAGATCTTCCTCATTCAGTCCACTGACTCCCAAATCAATAATCTCTGGAAAACCTCACAAATAAACCCAGAAATGATGCCCTACCAGCCATCTACACCTCCCTCAATTCAGTCAAGTTGGCACCTAAAATTCACCATCACACTGAGTATGTCTGAAGACATCAGTGGAGAGAAAGATAAAAAACTGACATTTGGCTAGGCATGGTGCCATACCTATAATCCCAGCTACTTGGGAGGCTGAGGCAGGAAGATTGCTTGAGCCCAGGAGTTTGAGGCTGCAGTGAGCTACAATCATGTCAACACTGCACTCCAGCCTGGGCAACAGAGTGAGATGCTATCTCAAAAAAACAAAATGAAACAAAACCTGACAATCACCCAAGTGCTATAGAATACATATTCTTTTCATCAGCACATGGAGCATTCACCAGAATCGACCACATCTTAGACCACAGGACAAATATCAATAAATTCAAAAAGGTAGAAGTCATATCTCATATATTTTCTGACCACAATGGAATAAAACTAGAAATCAATAAAACAAGAGGAACCTCAGAAAATACAGGACATGAATATTAAACAACATGCTCCTGAACTACCAGTGGGTCAATGAAGAAATTAAGAAGGAAATTTAAAAATTTTTTGAAACAGGCCTGGCACGGTGGCTCAGGCCTGCAATCCCAGCACTTTGGGAGGCTGAGGCGGGTGGATCACCTGAGGTCAGGAGTTCGAGACCAGCCTGGCCAACATGGTGAAACCCCCATCTCTACTAAAAATACAAAACTTAGCTGGTGTGGTGGCAGCCGCCTGTAGTCCCAGCTACTCGGGAGGCTGAGGCAGGAGAATCGCTTGAACCTGGGAGGCGGAGGGTGCAATGAGTCAAGATCGTGCCATTGCACTCCAGCCTGGACAACAAGAGCGAAACTCTGTCTCAAAAAAAAAAAAGAAAGAAAGAAATACTATCATAATCTTTACCTTCCCTTCACGAGACACTCCCTACACAGCAAGCTGACCCTGTGCTGACTTAGAACCTCCAGAGCACCAGATTACCCCAAGACAGCACAGTCAATTTACAACCAAAAGTATGCCTGCAACAGAACTCTCTGCCACCTGGAGAGTATCCCCAGACGATGGCCACTTTACAACCTAGCTCTGCCTGCAATGGTGCCAGCTCGACCACGGGGTAGATAAGACACCATAAGTGAGTCAAGTAAACCCCCACCTGCTGGCTCCCTCCCCTGCATGCTGTTCATGCCAAGTGCCCCTTTAAAAGCCCCTGCTTTCTGCCCCCAAAGAAAAGCATTATCCTTAAAAGGAAGAACCTGTATTTCTTCTCATAAGCTAAGCTTTGGAATAAATCACTTTCTTTATAACAGATCCCGCTCTCGTTAATTGGACTCTGCAAGCAGTGAGCAACTGAACCTGTGTTTCAGTTACAGTACGGCAGATGCCTCTTCAGTCACACTGAATTCACATTTGTCCCCTGGTGGCTAGAAGAATCCAGATGTACATGATAAATCCACGGAGCACATATATGAAAAATGGAGATAACAAAGCATGTCGATCTTGAAAAGATGTTACATGAGCAATCCTGTAGGTGGGACCCTCCATGACCACAAAGGGCCAGAGGTTTTAGCTACTTTGATTTTCTACCAAGAGCTCATGCTCCCCTCCCTCTATCCTTCCCTCCTCATCACCTTCCTGACCCACTATTTGCTTTTAATTTTCTCCGTGTTCTTCTGCATATGATCACCTTCTGGTTTTTGTTCAATCTCAAAGAAACATTTCTAATCTCTGCCAAGATACCCACCACTTACCAGGTTAAGAGCATGGACTCTTAACTCAAAAGACTTGAGTAGCATATTAGTCCTTGAGCAATTTAACACCTTTAAGCCTCAGTTTTCTCATATGCAAATGGAGATAATACCTACCTTGTGATCAGCTTCTGAGAATTAAATGGGATGTCCACGTAAAGTTCTTCACATAATGTTGGCACCTAGTGATCACCAATAAATGTTAATTTTATGTAACAGTGCTACCAGATAAAGCAGCTGGCATCAGCCCAAAGCCTGACCAGTTCAGGCTGTTGGCTCAAGTGAAAATAAGTAATAAAGGAACATCAAATACCGGGAGGAATTACACACATCCCTCTGGAACAACCTTTAACTATGTAGACCTTGAATGAACCAGGAGCCAGAAGGAGTGCAGTCTGGTTTTAACAGCAGTCAGCCTTGGTAGGGCCTCCTGGGGTTGGCCTTCACAACAATAGGAAGTGCTGAGTCATCCTGCCCCCGGGGTAGGGTGGGGAAGCAGGCAGAAATCCTTCATGGCAGGCCTCCGAGCAAGCATTCCAGGGCCTACTCTGTCCACTCTGGTCTCCTGACCCATTTACAGCTGACCTTCTCTTTGTCACAACCCTATTTATTCTCCCATCTCTCGCCCACTGATCCAACTGGTTATTTTCCTTCTCTGGACTCAGACCTCCTGATCCCAGTTCTTGAGGTGCAGCCAAATGGTCAGGTGTTCTTATAAACACCTGAACGTTTTCTCCTTTGAATCATGGGATGCCCTGAGCAGGAAAAGTACTAACTTTCTTGCGGGAATATTGCTCCCATTCTTCTTTTAAGAGTTAAATGAGAGGGAGGAAAAAGCAAGTAAAAGATCTGCTCAAAGTGGAAACATAAAAATGAAGCTAAGGGGAAAAATTAGATGTGTTTTCCAAAAGATAGATGGAGCGCAACTGTGTTATTAATTTCCTAATCTTGTCTGTGCAATCCAAGGGCATAGCCAGAGTTGTAAAAATGGCTTGCCATCTATTCTGTTATAAATTCTCCCCATAATAAGTATCAATTTTGGTAACTAATTGACCCTAGCTTTCTACTGTAGGACTGTGAGATGAATGGTTTGTTCTGATTGTCAGGATGCAGAGCTCTGCAGCAGACTGCAGGTGTCATGAGTTACAGAGCTGGTCAACACAGAAAAGGAGCAACACAGGAAACGCATTTCAACATCTTCAGTCACTGGGGAACCTGAATTGGCAAAAATACTTGCCCTTTGAAGTCTTAAATATACCATCCCCCGCCCCATGTTTCCATCTAAGCCCCCTACTTCCTGTTTCCTCGCTTGTCAAATGCGAAGTTGTTAGAAGTCTCATGCAGGAGACTCAGTCCCTACTGATCCTCTTGCAACCTTGATCACAGCCCCTGCAAGCAATAGGAGGTGAGAGGGGCTGGGCAGTTCACAGAGCAGAAACTACCATCTCTGCATTTCCTTCCCTCTTAGGTACCAATCTCTGAGATTGCATTCTCCCAGCCAGTGGTCACTTTCCACCCCTCAGGTGATGCAAACAATAGTCATCCCATTGCGGAGGCACCCACAACCTGACTATGAATCTTTCTCCACACTGATCCCTGAAAGTGGCTGTGGCGTGGCTAAGGTTCCTCCAGAATTGCCTTTGAAGAGGATGCTTTCCCAGCAGACAATGAGGGCTGCTCTCTGGTTCACAGAGGGCACACTATTGGCCCATTTCCTGATCTCGAGATTGTTCTTCTTGGCCAACATTATTCAAAGCTTGCCTTCTGTTCACCAGGTCCTGAAAGTTCTGACTTCAATATTTGTGCTGAAGATCAGGCCCCTCGTTTAAATTGTTACTCATATTTGTTTGCAGACTGATTTTTTGTTTTAGACCCTCGGTCTGTGTACTCATATTAATTCTCCTGGTTGCTAATGAAATGAACTGACACAACTTATTTTATTTAGTTAGATTTGTGTTATTATTGAGGAACAGGACAGAATTGTGGAAGGATAATTGAGAACTTTTAAACTACTACAGGTTATTTAAGTTATTATTTTATTAACATTTCTGATTATAAACCTACTGCAAAGTCATTTTACAAGACATAAAAAGCTGGGGAAAATTTAAATTACCAAGATAAAAGCACAATAATCTCACCACCTAACAGCAATGATTATTCATTTTGATGTATTTCCTTCCAATCTTTTTCCCCTACAATTTTTAGTAGGAATAGTAGGTCTATTTTTATTCATAGCTTATTCTTCATCGAAGAATGGACACTGTTCAAGGGGTGTAGCATACATATTTGCTAGTATTTCCAACAACTCGGAAAAATAGGTGTTGCTAAAATTGTGGAAACTGAGTCCCAGGATGATGAATTAGTAAATTGTTCAAGCTAGGATTTAATCCACACTTGTTTTACTCCTAGGGCTAAATGCTTTAAGAAGTGAACTCTAAACCAAAGCCTTTTGGTGGATATTATGGAAACAATGAAATGCTAAGACAGGGCTGTGGAGAGGTTGATGCTATCCCTAGTGATAGTCAGATCTCTCCAGTTTATTGTTAAACCACATCTACTGAAAGAAATTTCTTCATCTGTATGTAGCCATTTTTAAAAAGAGATTTATTTCTCCATGAATCCAAACTATCAAGGCCCATCATTGTAAGCCGACTAGAAAGGAATGGAGAAAGTCCTCTGAAACATCCACAAAGCAGCCCAGTGGGAAGTACACTAAAAGGGAGAGGAGAGTAAATCTTTGGCAGTTTGGACCACTTTCAACACAGCACGAGCCTGGGCAATATCGTGGCTGCCGGAGACTGCCAGCTACAGATGAAGCCAGGACGGCAGGGTCCAGGGCTATTGCCCAGACATGAATAGAAGTCAGTGAAGACAGGCATGTAGTTGCAGTTCTGCTAAAAACATCTGGGCTCAGATAAAAACATGTATCAGGCAATTCCTTTGCTAGTCCTGTGCTAGCTCTGGGGCATTAAAATAAGTACACACAAAGAATGGCTTCGCTTCCTTGCCCACAAGGAATTTCATTCATTCAACAAATATTTATTGAACACCTATGGTGTGCCAGACATGTTCAGGCTATATGTATACATCCGTGAACAAAGCAGACAGAGATCCCTGCTGCGTGTAGCTGACTATTCAGTGGGAAAAGACAGACAATAGACAGTAAACACAATTGAAGCAAGTTGTACAAATTCCACAGCCTGCCGTGGTTGCCGTATAAAGAGCAAGCTTTACTGGGGAAGCTCACAAGTCCAGGATCAACAAGAAGAGGCACGTGGTCCCTCCATCTGATATTCATTTTAAGCTCATTTGTTTCCAATGTCTGTGTGTGCTCTCATTTTCCTTTTTAATTTTATTATTTTTAAATTTGTAAAACCTTTACATTGCTCAATATATTTAGAGCAATATCAACGCCTCTACACAAAATATAGAATTCTATATAAATATATATATAATCTATCTATTCATCCAATCTTTTGTTCCTAACCTTGGTTTTTTGTTTTTTTTGAGACAGGGTCTCACTCTGTTGCCTACATTGGAGTGCAGTGGCACAATCAGGGCTTACTGCAACCTTGACTCAAGCGATCCTCCCACCTCAGCCCACTCAAATAGCTGGGACTACAGGCGTGAACCACCAGCTGGGCTAATAGACAAGGCTTCACCATGTTGCCCAGGCTGGTCTCAAACTCCTGGACTCAAATAATCCACCCACCTCAGCCTCCCAAAGTGTCAGAATTACAGGCATGAGCCACTGCACCCGGCTGATAACTTTTCTTTTTCATAGCTGTTTCGTTCTCTATTTTGTGGATGCACCATAATTGATTTAACAAGTCCCCTGTTGATGGATATTTGTTATTGTTTTTCTCTCTTTTTTTTCTTTTCAATTTGTATGGGTTCATAGTAGGTTTATATATTTATGGGTTATGTGAGATATTTTGATACAGGCATACAAAGCCAAATAATCACTTCAGGATAAATGGAGTGTTCATCACCTCAAGTGTTTCTTTGTGTTAGGAATATTCCAATTACACTCTTTTAGTTATTTTTAAACGTACAATAAATTTTTGTTGACTGCAGTCACCCTGTTGTGCTATCAAATACTAGATTTTATTCATTCTAACTATATTTTAGTAACCATTAACCATCCTCATTTTCCTCTCCACCCCCACTACCCTTCCTAGCCACCAATAACCATTATTCTTTTTTTTATCTTCATCAGTTCAATTGCTTTAATTTTTAGCTCCCACAAATGAGTGAGAACATGTGAAATTTATCCTTCCATGCCTGGCTTATTCCATTTAACATAATATCCTCCAGTTCCATCCATGTTGTTGCAAATGATAAGATCTCATTTTTTATGGCTGAATAGTACTTCATTGTGTGTGCACCACATTTTTTTTTTAATTTTACTTTAAGTTTCAGAATACATGTGCAGAACATGCAGGTTTGTTACATAGGTATACATGTGCCATGGTGGTTTGCTGTACCTATCAACCCGTCATCTAGGTTTTAAGCCCCACATGCAATAGGTATTTGTCCTAATACTCTCCTTCCCCTTGCCCTCCACCCCGCAACAGGCCCTGGTATGTGTTGTTTCCCTCTCTGTGTCCATGTGTTCTCATTGTTCAATTTCCACTTATAAGTGAGAACATGCGGTGTTTGGTTTTCTGTTCCTGTGTTAGTTTGCTGAGGATAATGGCTTCCAACTTCATCCATGTCCCTGCAAAGGACATGATCTCATTGTTTTTTATGGCTGCATAGTATTCCATGGTATGTACGTACCACATTTTCTTTACCCAGTCTATCATTGATGGACATTTGGGTTGGTTCCATGTCTTTGCTATTGTAAATAGTGTTGCAATAAACATACATGGGCATGTGTCTTTATAGTAGAATGATTTATATTCTTTTGGGTATATACCCCTGTAATGGGATTGCTGGGTCAAATGGTATTTCTGGTTCTAGATCCCTGAGGAATCACCACACTGTCTTCCACAATGGTTATACCAATCTACATTCCCACCAATAGTATAAAAGCATTCCTATTTCTCCACAGCATCACCAGCATCTATTGTTTCTTGACTTTTTAATAATTGCCATTCTGACTAGCATGAGATGGTATCTCATTGTGGTTTTGATTTGTATTTCTGTAATGATCAGTGATGATGAGCTTTTTTCCATATGTTTGTTGGCTGCATAAATGTCTTTTGAGAGTGTCTATTCATACCCTTTCCCCACTTTTTGATGTGGTTGTTTTTTTCTTGTAAATTTCTTTAAGTTTCTGGTAGATTCTGGATATTAGACCTTTGTCAAGTGGGTAGATTGCAAAAATTTTCTCCCATTCTGTAGGTTATCTGTTCACTCTGATGATAGTTTTTTTTTTGCTTGCAGAAGCTCTTTAGTTTAATTAGATCCCATTTGTCAATTTTGGCTTTTGTTGCAATTGCTTTTGGTATTTTCATCATGAAGTCTTTGCCCATGCTTATGTCCTGAATGGTATTGTCTAGGTTTTCTTCTAGAGTTTTTATGGTTTTGGGTTTTACATTTAAGTCCTTAATCCATCTTCAGTTAATTTTTGTATAAGGTGTAAGGAAGGGGTCCAGTTTCAGTTTTCTGCATATGGCTAGCCAGTTTTCCCAGCACCATTTATTATATAGGGAATCCTTTCCCCATTCTTGTTTTTGGCAGGTTTGTCGCAGATCTGATGGTTGTAGATCTGTGATGTTATTTCTGAGGTCTCTGTTCTGTTCCATTGGTCTATATGTCTCTTTTGGTACCAGTACCATGCTGTTTTGCTTACTGTAGCCTTGTAGTATAGTTTGAAGTCAGGTAGCATGATGCCTCCAGCTTTGTTCTTTTTGCTTAGGATTATCTTGGCTATATAGGCTCTTTTTTGGTTCCATATGAAATTTAAAGTAGTTTTTTCTAGTTCTGTGAAGAAAGTCAAGGGTAGCTTGATGGGAATAGTATTGAATCCCAGTGTTTTCTTTAGTAGTTTCATAGTTTGAGGTCTTAGATTTAAGTCTTTAATTCATTTTTATTTTATTTTTATATATACCCAGAGATAGGGGTCCAGTTTTATCCTTTTGCATATGGACATCCAGTTTTCCCAGCACCATTTGTTAAAGAGACCGTCCTTTCCCCAGTGTATATTCTTGGCACCTTTGTCGAAAATGAGTTCACTGTTGAGTATGTATTTATTTCTTGGTTCTGTATTCTGCTCCATTGGTCTATGCGTCTGTTTTTATGCCGGTACCATGCTGTTTTGGTTACTATAGTTCGGCAGTGTAATTTCAAGTCATGTAATGTGATGCCTCCAGTTTTGTTCTTATTGTTCAGGGTAGCTTGGGCTATTCTGTGTCTTTTGTGGTTCTGTATACATTTTAGTTTTTTAATTTTGATTTCTGTGAATAATGTCAGCGTTATTTTGATAGGGATTACATTGAATCTGTAGATCGCTTTGGGTAGTATGGACATTTTAATAATATTGATTCTTCCAATCTATTAACATGGAGATGAATATTTGGATTGTTTATAATCACATGCTACTATACATAATGTCTCTCAATAAATAACTTTCTTCACATATCATTCTGAATTTGTAGAGATTCTTAAAAGTAGAATTGCTCAATCAACAGGTAAATGCAAATGTAGTTTTATTAGTTAATTCCAAATTATTCCCCATAGGGCCTAAACCATAATGATGACAGTACCTACTTTTCCACAGCCCCACCAACAAAGTATATTAGCAACCTTTTTGAACTTGCCAATCAAATAGATGAGCAGTAAGATTTTTAATTGCTTTTAATTCACTTTTTTCTTAATATAAGCTAGATTGAGTAGCTTTTCACATATTTTAGGGTCATTTTCGTGTTTAAAATTTCTTTCTGCTTTAAATACCCAGTTCATTCCTTTTGTTTATAGTGCCTCTTTTTAGGAGTTTTCCTGAATATTCAGCTTGTTAATTTATCTTATGTAGTTTAGAATCAACTTCTCTGACTCCAGAAAAAAAAAATGGTTACTTTTAATGTAATGACAATAAGTGTATATATTAACCTGGGAGAACTGACATCCTCATGATGCTTCATTGTCTAATCCAAGAATACGACACATCTTTCTACTTTTGTGTTTCACAGGAGTGCTTTAAGGTTTTTCTCATATCTGCTTAGCACATTTCTTTGTACTCATTTGGCAGAACCACAACAGGATGCAGCTGAACGTTGCTGGAGAAAATCCCACGATCATGCTGACTGGTCTTACTTTAAATTTACTACTGCTAACTGCAAGCGGTGCCTTCATGCTGCTAGGGTGTCACACTGCCTTGTCCTTCCATCTCCAGCTCCTTCACATAATCATTCACATCTTCTCCCCTCACCCTTCTCCTATCCTCATTCAGCTGGTTGTCTTGTTTTCTACCTCACTGACAAAACAAAACAATGCAAAACATCAGAAGAGAACTTCTGCCATTTCCCATATGATAATAACGCCAGCCACCCAAATTCAAATCTCTCCATATACCTTCTCTCTGCACAAAAAAAGTACAGTTCAACAAAGAGAGCCAATAAATAAATAAATAAATAAATAAATAACATGTATCTTCAGAATAACTGGGAGACAAAATAATTGAAAAAGATGTCAATTTAGATGTAAATGGAGGAGGAGGCATTCAAGAGCAGGAGTTGCTCCACAGCCTACCCCAGAACAACACCAGTCTTGTGAGTATTACATGAGGGAGAGGAGAGAGCAGTGGGAGAACCTCAAGAATGTCAGCTGGGGTTCACCCCACGCAGGAGAGGGGAGAACACAGGTCTCAGATCGTGTGTTGCTTCACCCTTTTCTGCATGGCCCACTGGGGAAGGGCTGAACTTCCCCAAGCATGTGTGCTCCACTTTGCCCCATGTCCCTCTACTGCAGAGGGACTAGGGGATGCCTGTGAATGCCACGGTTACAGCAGGCACCAGGGGCCCTTCAGCAGCCCATGAAGGTCTGGGAGAGGTGTAGGGGCCTAGTTTCCATGGCCGAGGGCTCTTTGGGATCCAGTTGATGGGGTTGAATGAAAGCCTAGAGAGATGACAGTCACACTGGGGAAACAAGACAAACAACAAGCAACTAATAAGCAAGACAGATTGTTACATCTTATGTTTACTCACTGGCGTGATAATTTACTTAATTATGTAGCAGAGACAATTCAGGAATGCTATAAGATATAATAAGTTGCTGATCATAGGATGCAAGGGGTAAATACAAAAGATGCTTGAGAACAGACAGATGTTATAAACTAGAGTCACCAGGTCATGGATATCTTGATGAGAAGCAGGGGATCTAAAGCTAGATTTTTATCTCTGGCATAAAAGTTGTTGAGGAGGCATTTGCCAAATGGACCCAAAAACGAGCAGGTTGGAGGATGTGTATCTGTGACCCACGGGGTGTGTCTGATTGGCATGTTCTAAGAAAGGTCTCAATTTAGCCAGCAGAGGGCAAGAGAACACAGAAACCATTCCAAGATTTATGACCTGAAGATTGTTTGGAATAGAAGGATTGTGTAGGTGTCTAAGCAAAAACAAATCACAAAAACAGTTACGAATCTGGCTCTTTTGAAACAATATATTTTAAAACTACATATCTAAAGAAGAGATTGATTACTGTTGGCACTGCAATAAATTCATGCCTTTTTATAAAAAGTCAGAATTTATTTAAACAGTGCATGCCTTTATAGATCCATAAGTGCTTGACAAAATATGGGAACCTCTTTGGAATATTTAACCTAGCATTTTAAGAAACATTTTTATTTGAAGATCCCAGATAAACTGAAACATTTATAAACACACATAGCAGTGATTTCTTTTCTAAACCTCAGAAATAGGCTTTTTTAAAGAATGAGAGTCTATCATAAAGGTAGCATGTTATGACATTTGTTAAATAGATGAATTATTCAAAACAAACATATATGTAGTCTATCAAGTAAGAAAGAGTGAAAGAAGCACCTGCCCTTTCCCATAGATATAGGGCAAATGCAGGGTTAGACGTCAGCAAAACCCAGAGGCCAGTGGCCATGTGTCTGCTCCCTCCGATGTCCATCAGCTCCTCCATTTATGCCGTGCCCCACACCCCCACCTCCATTGCTAAAAGCATGCCAACTATTCAAATAAAGTTTCAAGCCCAAGGACTCCAGACCCAGGTAGAGAAACGGCAGCAGGCTTCCATTGGGCATTCTAAATGTGCTGTTCACACACTTAATCTGGGGTGACAACAAGATTTAAAAAATCCCCTGGACTGGAAGCCTGGAAACCTGGATTATGGACATTATCTGGTAAACTATTGAAACTTTCTGGTGCACAGTTTTTGGCTTTTGTTTTAAATCTACAAAATAAAGGTGTGAGGTTGGATGATCTCAAAGCTTTCTACAAACTCATAGGTCCTAAAATTCTATTCATTTTACCCCCAGTTTGCAGTTAGTTCTCCATCTCAGCTAACATGGGAGCTGATAAGAGTGTAGGATGCTGGTCTCCATTCAAGAAAACACATAATTTAAGAAAGAAATCTTGAACACTCTAGGAATAAGCTTCACAAATAGAATTTCAGACTGAAAGCAGATAATACATTTATTTTATTTATTTTATACGCTAGATGAGAATGGTGATATCCTTCAAACCACACATTTAAAGGCCAACTTCAATTGTGAATACAGGCTGCTTTTACACCCCCCAGGCTTTACTGAACTATACTCCTTAGGGCTCTTAGGGCACTGTGCAATCGAAGTGGCAATCAAGAAGGCAGCAATTAATAGAAGGTAGGATGGCCAAATTCTAATACTCCTCCAGGCAGCAGCATGGAGAAGCATTACCTCCTACTCAGACTTTCGACCATCTGTAGCAGCTGGAACGCATTCAGCTCTAACTAACAGAACATTCAAGTGCAGAGGCTTAAACCTTAAGAAACAAGAAGTTCAGAACTAGGCTCTTCCAGGTATGGTCAGCTCTCAGGGGTCTCATCCACAGAATTAACACCTCATGGTTACAAGATGCCTGCAGCCTCACAAAACAGCTCCATAAAGCAGGAAGGGATGAGAGTGGGCAAATGTAACTTTCTTCTCATGCAGCTCTTGCTTTATCAGGAGGAAAGTCTTTCCTCCGGCACACTTGCTCTTATATTTCATGAGCCAGAACTAGGTCACAGGCCTTCTCCATGGCAAGGGAACAAGACTTCTTTTCCTGTCTTAAATCGGTCCTGGGTTCATACCCTAAGGCTGCAAAAGTGTATTTATTATTGCTACTATTGGGCCCATTGCTGCAGAACAAAGAATCCTGCTTCCAAAAGTGAAATGGGGGAAGGATGCTTATTCAGTGGCCAATTAATCATTTCTTCCAAATGATTTCACAAAAAGCCTAAGGACAGTGTTTCTCTGCTAGATTACAATAATGGCCAGATTTAAGCCCAACTGTGGCACTGAGAGATTGGAAATAAGAAACAGCTGTTGGTGGAGTAGGTGATCAATGCTATTTTTGTCTCATTGAATTGAAGTCAACTAACCTGAGGTAGCTGGCGTTCTTTGCACACCAGGTTTCATAGATTTCTCCAGTGCTTTTTCTGATCTTTTATGAGATAAGAATCCATAGGCTGCTAATTGATTCATTACCAACTCACTGCTGTGATTACAGGAGAGAAGAGCCTAATGATTTTCAGTGAACAAGATCCAGAGAATAAGACTCAATGTGAAATAGTTGAGTTGTGGGGAGCCATAGATTATAATCCAGGACACATGATTTTCAATACTAAAATTAGGAAATCAAGCAAGCCCATTTCTAAGACCCTTTCTTCAGTACTTTTCTATAGTCTAGGAATCTTTGGAACTGAGAGAAAATTAGCATTTAAGAGTAATTTATAATGACTTTAGTAGAGAATGGAGGTAATAAGGCCAAGGTCAAGAACACGAGTCTAGTTTAGACCAAATTTTGTTAAAATCAGACATCCATCACAGTCCCATCTAACCAGCAGTGGCATACTCATGATCATGTGAAATCTGAGAAAAAAAGTAAAACTATATCAGCAAAATTGCTCCCAAATGGAGGGGAAAAAGCCAACTCAAATGTATATACCAATGATAATATCTAAAGACCATATTTTCAGTATATATCTAAATAAATTAAATGAATTGATGCCTTTTTAATGTTTAAATGTTTTCTTTCCTATTTTGCACGTTTCCCTGATTTGATGAAGTCCTAGAAGATTGAAGTGCACGTTAATGCCACATCCCAAAAGAACCTCTGGCATTCAAACTTTCAAGTGCAGACAATCTAGTCACACAGAACCATTGTTTGTCTCATTCTGTGGTCTAATGAAGAGCAAACACTGGCTTGTGAAACTCTTTTTCATTATGGGAAACCAGATAAGCCAATGGGGGAAACACACCATTGTGCTTTCCTTTTTATATCTATGCCATTGCAATATACACCCAAACTCCAAGTTGGGGCATTTGTCTATGATTGCCTGGATTTTTCTACTTGAACAAATCCAAGTTGGTTTTTGAATGTGTGAGCAACAGCAACTTGCTTTTCCTGTTGTTTTCCTTTTCCTCACTTCACTTCTTCTTCACTTAAACACCTTTGTCTTAGTCAATTGGGGCTACTATAACAATATACCATAGACTGGGTGACTTAAACAACAAACAGTTATTTCTCACAGTTCTGGAAGCTGGAAAGTCCAAGGCCAAGGTGCCAGCTGCTTGGGTTCTGGTGAGGGCCCTCTTTTGGGCTTACAGATGGCTGCCTTCTTGCGGCATCCTCATAGTGAAGAGAGAGAGAAGGCCCTGGTCTCTTCTTCCTCTTATAAGGGCACTAATCCCATTCATGAGGCTTCACCCTCATTAATTCCCAAGGGCCCCACCCACTAATACCATCACATTTAGGGGTCAGGGCTTCAAGATATGAATTTTGCAGGAGACATAAACTTTCAGTCTACAGCACCCACCAGAGGAGTTTTAACATATTTAAGTTCTACTTTTCCCCTCTATTGCTTAATGTATTGTATTTCTCTTTTCTTTCTGTTGAAAGAAGAATCTGTGTTGAGTAGGCTGCCAGATTATTCCAGAGAATTGATTGAAGATATTTCCTCGGGAAGACTTTCTTGGCAGACAGACAAAATGCATCCTGTATGTTTCTGCGGCAACCCATAGAGTGCAGCACCGCACTACTCGCTCCCTCCCAGGACGAAACTCTATGAGTTGTCAAATTAATTTCTTCTTTCTAAAATGCATAACACAGTCCATTCTGGGCTTCTATCTGTTCAAGAATTTAAACCAGAACTTTAGACAAAGGGATTTTAATTGCATGCTGATAAAATGTCAAAACTATTGTGCATAAAGTAACTGTGCTTTTTTTTTTTTTGTACAATGCCTCAAGGATTATGAGATTTGCCCCTGTGAGTGAAATCCATTTTGTAACTCATCAGAAAATCTTCAACCTATGAGCTAATTCTTATAATCTCTTCTATAAGCCATTACACTGTGTCTTTCCACCTTCTAGATCGCACAGTTATACAATAAGCTAAAATGAGTGGTCTGCAAATTTGGTTAACCCATTGCTAATTTTAAGTAGTGATTTTTACCTCCCTCTGAAAATCTGAATGATGAATAAGGACTGTTGCTTGTTTGGAGAAGTTGCTTATTTCACAGGACACAGCTGTTACGCCTCATGTTAAACTGTGAAGAGCTGCATCAGAAGGTCACCTTCCCAAACTGTCCTTCCTACTTTAAAAAGAAAATACCCAGAGAAGACAACAAGGATGTGGCTTGACTTTCAAGGCCATTCAGTGAGATAAAAGAGTTTCTCCAGGTGATGGTGGGAGTTTTCAACCAAGGCATAGGTATTACCATTGGTACCCAGAATAGTTGGGGGGGTTGGGGGGCAACGCTACTGGGTTTACAGAACAATTGCTAAGGCACCAGCAGGATACCTAGAAATACACACTCATCTTCCCAAAGACAAGTTTTTATTTCTATCACAGACACAATCTCTGAGGCAGCGATTAGTGAGAAGTAAAATTCAAAAACACTAAGGCATTTTCCATTGTCTTTAGTATTTAAGAAAAAGGGTCCCCAAATATTTCCATTTGAGATGACAAAGTGCTCTTCAGTCATTTAGCTTACTCTTCAGTTCAGATGACTCATCATCTTGATTTCAGAGAGTTCATATATGTCTGTTTTAAAAAACTGGTTCAAAAATTCTGAAGTTACGAAACTAAACCAAATACGCATTACTCTCACGTCAAATTACAAGCTCTTAGCTGCTGGGATTTTTTCACGTGCAGCCTGGAGCCCTTGAAAACCTCTAACTCCCCTGTTAGACTCTCCAGGGTACACAGAAGTTGCCTCATTATTTTAGTTATTGGTGATTGCAAATAAGCCCCCCAAGTCATTTAACTATGTGCTTACCACTGCTTTAAAAGAACCCCAAGTTAGGTCCTCATGTAGGTAAAGGAGCTCCCTTCACATATATGTGTTCCTAAACTGGTCAAAGATTGTAGCAAAGCAATTTAAAGCTAAGATAAGGGTAACTCTCAATACAAGATTATTTTGAAAATGCTTAAACAAGCATTTTTATTGAAGTCTAGCATACATACGGAAAAGTATAAAAATATTAAGAGTATAGTTCAGTGAAGAAATACTATGAAGGAAATGGATCCAGGAAGACTTTACTGAAGGAGGTGTCAGGCTACAGTGAAATGTTTTAGGGGGAAAAGGAGGCTGGTGAAGGGACTGCCATGAGACCAAAGTAAGAAACTTGACACATGTCCCCCAGAGTTTGAAGAATACAGAGATTGTTACCTGATTCTCGCCCAAAAGGGTGTGAACCGAGGGACTGTATGGAGCTACCAGAGCAAGAACAGAGAACTATGGCTGAGCCAGCAGGATTCCTCCCAATGGCGGACAAGGGTGTTTGCTTTCCATGGACCAAATTGACATCACAGAGGGCCATCAGACCAGAACCATCTTCAGAGGACCCTGCTCAAGAAGATGCCGGCAGGGACGAGGAGACCCCAGGTGAGGACTTTGGAATAGGACCAGAGGGGAAGTCATAAGAAATCAGACACAAGGACAGTACCTGGGTCAGAAAATAGTGTAATGAGAAGATCCTTGGTGGGTGGTGGCAGGGGGAGGGCTGTCCTCAGAAGTGCCCCAGGAGAGAAAAGAAAGCCTGGCATTTGGACATTCCCTATAACAAGTGCATTTCTTTTTTGTTTGTTTGTTTTTAGAGACAGGGTCTTGCTCAGTCACCCAGACTGGAGTGCAGTGGCACAATCATGGCTCACTGCAACCTCAAACTCCTGGGCTCAAGTGATCTCCCACCGCAGCCTCCAGAGTAGCTAGGACTACAGGCATACACTACCACGCTTGGCTAATTTTTTTTTTTTGTAACGATGAGGTCTTTCTATGTTGCCCAGGCTGGTCTCAAATTCCTGGCCCCAAGTAATCCTCCCACTGTGGCCTCCCAAAGTGCTGAGATTACAGGTGTGAGCCAGCATGCCCAGCCCACAAAGGGCATTTGATCTCTGAGAGACAACTATAAACAGCAAGAGCTAAATTAAAAGGCAGGAGCTTCTTGTCCTGCCATCTTCTTCCACATTCAAATCCTAGAGGAGACAGAGGCAGGGAGTGAGGAAGGGAAAAGATAGACCCCTATGTCCCTCCCCACTGCTGCTCTGGGCAACTGCAGGTCAGACCCACAAAGGGTAGGGGTGGGGATATGAGGTGAAGTTTTCAGCTGAACTAGACTTTTTAATACCTGAAAACAAGACTGTTCTAATAACTGAAAGAGACCAGAAACAGAGGGCATGTGCCCAAGATGTCCACAGGGCAAGAAAAGAAAATCCAACACAGTCTGTTTGAGGGCAGCTCATTCCATAATGTTAGTTTGAACATCCACAGGCAATCATTGAAAAAAGCCTATTGGCCATCACAAAGTTGATCTGCTACCTGGGAATGTTTGGATTCTTAGGCAGGATTTGGGGTGAAATGGAGAAGCTTTTAATTAAAGTCAAAAGATAAGAGCAGTGTGACATCAAGTTCTTCCTGCAACTTCAAAGCAGGAAAGCTTAAACTGACAGCTTGGACATCTTAACCATCCTAAGAGTAGCCAAAAGAATTTATTAAGTATAGTCTAGGTTCTCTCTAGGAGCTTAAGTAGGAATCATCTGCTTCACAGGTTATCCCTTACCTACCTGGCCCTGTCTCACCACACCATATTTCACTCCAGGGGCCTCACTTTCAGAGGCATGTAGCCTAAGAGTAATATAAAACTTGTAAACAGAAGGAGATTCAAAGCCCTGAGAAACGAGCCAGTGGAAGGAACCTGGGATATTGAGGTCCATTTTGTGAGCTGTGCCCCTGTCTCAAGAAAGCAGTCATTGTGTGCCTTCAGGTGGCACGCCCAGGTACAGTGTGCCTTCAGGTGGCACGCCCAGGTACAGTGCGAATTTTGGCAAGTAGGTGTGTGTTTTGTCTTTGGAGCCTTTGTATGGAAATGACTGCTAGCTGTCTTTTAGGAGATGTTACCCTAAGGCTTAACAGGCTGTGATTCCAGCCTGGGAGCTCCTTTGAAATGTCCAGGTCAACAAGTACATGATTCCTCAGGCATTAAATTAGAACTCAAAGGTGAGATAAGAAGCAGGCAAGAAATAGAATTGCATGTCCTAGGGCCTTGTTCTCCTAGGTCTGCCTTTCAAGGAAGAAAAATGTTCAGAATTGGCATATGGGAGTGAAAGGGAGGGATTGTGGCTTCCAATACATAGTAAGGTTGGTCAGAGCCAGAGGAGTGAATCTTGGTAAATCTAAACAGATCAAATAGAGTTCAACTTAATCATTTCAAGATTTTTTTTTAAGGTCCTGAATTCCCATATTTCAGTTGACATCACCCTTGGAATTCTACAAAAATATGGGGGTTTCTGGTCCCAGGGCTTCTTGGCCTTTGCGGGGAGAATGGTCAACAGTACCAAAGCAAGGCCACTGGAGTCCCAGACAGAACCATTAGCTTTTTCTCATTAGCCATTCAGCCATCTTCAGGATGTCATAATTGAGACCTGTGGGGCACAATTATGAAATGTAGGAAAACAAGACCAAAAACTCTTGGGCAATGTTTTTGTGAAGTAACATCTTAAATCTCACATTCATCTAAGAACTTTGCCTCCCACTTCTTGTTCTTATTTTTCATAGCATCTGTAACATTTCAAGAATAGGCATGAAAAATAAACTCCTTTTATGCCCTTTAGAAGAATCATTTCAAAGCCTGCTTGGTAGATATACAGCAGTGATTTAAAATGGAATATCCACCCTAACTAGTATTCTGTCTTTTGGTGCAGGGGTGATCCACCACCATTATTAGAGGATTTTTGAGCTGATTTATTTTTCACCAGTAGTGATGATATGTTTAGACTCATCCACTCAAGACTCCCATAGTGAGTGCATTTCGCAAGGCAGCCTGCTAAGCTTAGAAATATAATCAAGCCCTGAAGAAGAGAAAATCCACATAAGGAAACAATAATTATTAATAATATTTATTGAATTATTGGTATGTGCCAGGACCTGTTCTAGTGTTTTATTTACATGCATAATTGCATTGAATCATCACAGTAGTTTAACGAGGTAAGAACTATGTATCCCTCCTTGCTATGGATGAGGAACCAAAGGCACAGAGAGGTTACATGACTATTCCAAAGCGAAACAGCTTGTAAGTTTTGCCATCTGGAGGCTACCCAGCAGGGACTGTTATTTTGTATTCATTAGCACTGTATTCCCAGTAAGAGTACTTTCTGGACACAATCAATTTGCTCAGATATGTGCAATTCTAAAATTTCCCCAAATGCCTACCCCACTGCCAAGCATTTAACTTTCTGAAAACAGTGTCACAGAGCCAGGTGGGTCTAAGTTAATGAAAATCTTGAGAGTAAGTTCAAGTTTTGCAGTTAATATTTCTGAATGTGCACTATCCTGTTGGACATCTTTTCCAAGTAATAGCTAAAACTGTGTCTTAAGAGCAGGTCAGTTGTGTGATTTTCCTCTTTTTGACCATTGAAAAATTTAAATGTGTCAGTTATGGACTGATTACAGTTTACCGTTCAGTTTCCTCTAAGTACGATGTACTTTCCTGCCTTATTACACCCACTTTTCCTTCATTGCTGGCTTCATTATTGGCAACATTCACACCAAGTACTATCCCATTCTCCTCCCCCTGCCCACCTGAGACTTCATTCCTTCCCCTGACACCATTCTCTGCTCATTTCACCCAGCATGGGGCAGGGGCCAGGGTCCTAACACTGTTTCAATCAATCTGGATAAAAATTATAGGCTTGCCTTTTTTTTTTTTTTTTTGAGACAGGATCTTGCTCTGTCACCCAACCTGGAGTGCAGTGGCATGAACACGGCTCACTACAGCCTCGACCCCCTGGGCTCAAGCAATCCTCCCTCCTCAGCCTCTGGAGTAGCTGGGACTATAAGTGTGCACCACCATGCCCAACTAATTTTTGTAATTTTTTGTAGAGACAGCTTCTCCCTGTTTCCCAGCCTGGTCTTGAACTCCTTAGCTCAAGTGATCCACCTGCCTCAGCCTCCCAAAGTGCTGGGATTACAGGCATGAGCCACCATGCTTGACCTACAAGTTATAATTTTGAATCAAGCCTATTAAAATCAGATTTCTGAGAGAAGATGGACATAAAAAGCAGGCTGTTGTGGTCAGGTTGCTATAATTTGGGCAGGGTGGTCCAGGTCTGTGAGAAACAGAAGCTCCACAGGACTTAATATTTGTGGGGCTTAGGGCCAGAGTAAAAATTATTCTTTATTCTTGTTTCCAAATATTTTATTAAAATTCAAAGGAAAATACTAATTATAATGAATGATTACAAAAAATGTTTATTGTGGTAAAAACATAATGTGAAATTTACCATCTTAACCATTTTGAAGTGTACTATACAGTAGTGTTAACTGTATGCATCTTGTCCAACAGCTCCCTGGAACTTCTTCATCTTGCAAAACCAAAACTCTATATCCATTGAACAAAAACTACCCTTTTCCCCCTCCTTCCGGCCCCTGGCAACCACCATTCTACTTCCTATTTCTAACAGTCTGCCTACTTTAGATGCCTCATATCAGTGGAATCACGCAGTATTTGTCTTTTTGTGACTGGCTTATTTCATTTAGCATAATGTTCTCAAGGTTCATCTATGTTGTAGCATGATTACCCAAATTTTAAATCAAACTTATGTAAATCAACTTGATGTTTTAATTTAGTTTTTTGAAAATATTATGAAACCTCATTAAATATATTTATAAAAGTAAAATTACTCACAATTTTTACAAGCCATGAAAGTGGGCCCCTCAGAGCCCCCTTCAAAGAGAAAAATGGCCATGAAGTATGCAGCTATCTACAGTCTTGAGCTACAGAGACTTTAGGATTTACCTGTGTGTTCAAGCTGAGGCTTGAACTCTTCCCAGGGAGCTATTGGAGGCTGCAAGGCAGGGGTAAGAGAACTGAGCCATTTCTGCTCAATACAGGACTCTTCTACTGGCAGTCTTTGTGCCTGAGCTCCCCGCTGGGCTGGCCAACACTTTTTCAGAGATGTGTTGCAGTCTGAGGGTCCTCCTACCCCAATTCCCCTCCTTCCCTCTCTCCATTCACGAGTGTCAGACACTTATGGTCTGAAGGCTTCTCATGCCCACTCCTCTTCCCTCCTCCCTTTATCTTTCATGAGCATTTCCCAAAGAAATCTCTTGCAGTTCTGACTCTGTCTTGCCATGTGCATTCTGGAAAACCCAAACTGGTACAATGTTCTAGCATTCTGTTTCCATTTAGTTGACAATGTGAAGAATTCATATTGCACTTTGCTCATGTTACAACAGGCCTACATATATACAAGTTTTTTTAAGTAATATGAATTGATATTACAAAATATTCCTTGGCCACCATATACAATTTTTGTGAATACTGTGCTCTGGAACCACAGATTGGAACATGAGGAGAAGCAAGAACATGGACACTTGGCACTACTGAAAAATATTTTATTGTGCAATAATCTATTGCATTCAGGTTATCTGAGAGGAAGCATTCAACATATTAATTGATTTTATCTTCTCTTTTCTAAGTATTTCTGCTACTCAAATTCTCACATCAAAGGTTCTTAAAAGTACAATTCTATATTTATTTTGATTTCATCATAAAAAGTCCACTACCAGCCAAGATGGAGTAACAGAAACCATATTTACCCACTCACCTTAAACAACTAGGAAAAATGGACAAAATAAATGAAACAGTTTTACATATTGGAGAACAGGCAGCAGGGCCTTGCTCTCTGAGAGAGAAAAAAAAAAAACCTGAAAAGGGAGCCCTACAGTTGCACCAGTTTACTCACTGGAGGCAGTTTCTAGGCTGCAGTACAAAAAGGGGAAACTCAAACAGACCCCAAAAGTCTTGCTGTGTTGCAAAGCAGGTATTGTCCAAGGCAAGAAGAATTTTTAAGACAAATTACCAAAAAAGAGGAAGCTTCTGAAAGAGAACAAGCAAGCTACAGAGGAGTATGCTCAAGTATTTGGCTGAGTACTACTCTATGTGTGTGAAAGGAAACTACCCAAGGCCAGCAAAGGAACCACTGGAAATGAGAAGGCCTAACAATTCCAAGAGCTCACACAGGGCTGAGAATGGTTTATGTTGCACAAGCCTGAGTGGAAAGGTTCTGCACGACATGGGCACTGGATAGAGTCCTCAAAAGTATTCCACCTTAGTTGGAGGGCTAAATTATCCTAGACTGAATACAGCTCTGGACCTGCCCTAATAAAGATTATAAGAAAGATTTGAAAGAATCCAATTGATTCCAAGTTACCATGTGCCAGAAGAAAATGTAATACTATTTAAAGGAATACAGCAAAATCAGATCTTCAAAAATGTTCAATATCCAATCATCAATTTTTTTTTTTTTTTTGAGATGGAGTCTCGCTGTGTCGCCCAGGCTGGAGTGCAGTGGCACGGTCTCAGCTCACTGCAAGCTCCGCCTCCCGAGTTCATGCCATTCTCCTGCCTCAGCCTCCCAAGTAGCTGGGACTACAGGCACCCGCCACCACGCCCAGCTAATTTTTTGTATTTTTTAGTAGAGACGGGGTTTCACCATGTTAGCCAGGATGGTCTTGATCTCCTGACCTTGTGATCCACCCGCCTCAGCCTCCCAAAGTGCTGGGATTACAGGTGTGAGCCACCGCGCCCGGCCCCAATCATAAATTATTAGCATGCAAAGAAGCAGGAAAATATTATCTATAACCAGAAGAAAAACTATGCATGAAGCACAGAGAGAAAAAAGACTAAGAAATACACACAGCATCAGTGACTGTGAGCAATATTAGGGATTCTAACATGTGTGTAACTGGGGCTTATATTACACATGTTAGAAAAAATACGGGGATATTTGATGATATGATGATCAAATTTTTTCCGAATTTGATGAAAACTGTAAACTCACAGAATCTCCACAAACCCCAAGCAAAATATGAATTCAGAAAATAATGCCAAGACAAATTATGGAACATTATGTACAAAGAACAAAGATAAAAATGACAGCAAACTTCTAACCAGAAATCATGTAAGCTGGAAGAGGCTGGAACAGTATCTTTAGAGTACTGACAGAATAAACTTTCAAGCTAGAATCATTTACCCAAAGAGAATATCAGATAATGCAAAGCTAAGAGAATTCATTGCCAGTGAATTTATAAAAGAAATATTAAGTGAAGCTTTACAGGCATAAAGAAAATAATATTCATTGGTTTTAGCAAAGCATATCTTCTATGAATTGATATAAACTCCTAGAGATTAAAGTCATACACACATCTCTTACATTTTAGAAAGTATGTATAACAGCCCAATTTTGCCAAATAAACAATAAACTCAATTCTCACCTGTAAAATTTACTTTCTGTTCATTAGTTTAAAGAATTGGGAGAAGCAGAAATTAGTTTACTATTTAATTCACTGAAAGAGAGTCTACTAGATGAAATACATTGAACCTATGAAAATAGTATGTAGATTTTATAGGATCAGTACCTGCAAGTAGGTCATAAAGCCTGACCTGATATTAAGCATTTTCTAGGATATTATCACCAAATTTCTAAACTCACAGGGTCTCACTTTGTTAACAATCTGATATTAGCTGCTATGTAAAAACAAAATAATTTATTATAACCAAGACCATCTGCCAAACGATCATTTCCAAAATATAAAACTCCAATACCATTGTTGTAAGAAGTGTTTATGATAACTCCTAATGATCCTTGCTGCCTGATATTCATGCCCTTCTGTAATACCTCCTTTGAGTGTGGGCTGGACTTATTGGCTCACTTCTAATGAATAGAATATGGCAGAGGCTGGCTGCAGTGGCTCAAGCCTGTAATCCCAGCACTTTGGGAGGCCGAAGCAGGTGGCATGGTGAAACCCCTTCTCTACTAAAAATACAAAAATTAGCCGGGCGTGGTGGCATGTGCCTGTTATCATGGCTACTCAGAGGCTGAAGTAGGAGAATCGCTTGAAACCCAGAGGCAGAGGCTGTAGTGAGCCAAGATTGTGCCACTGCACTCCAGCCTGGGTGACAGAGCGAGACTCAGTCTCAAAAAAAAAAAAAAGAATATGGCAAAAATTATAACATGTCACTTTTGAGATTAAGTCATAAAAAAGACTGGCTTCTATTTGACTTCTCTCCTCTCCTCCTTCTCCTCTCTCTTTCTCTCTTTCTCTCTCTGTCTCTTTTTCTCTCTTATCACTGGGTGTATGGAAAGTCAGCTGCCATGTCATGGGTCAGCCCTATGGAAAAACCCAACTGGCAAGAAATTGAGGGCTGCAAACAACCACATGAGTGATCTTCGGAGCAGACCCCAATATCACTACCAGTTGAGCTGTTAGATAAGACCACAGCCCCAGTTGATAGCTTGATTGTAACCTTGCGAGATACTTTGAGCCAGAGGCACTCAACTGAGCTGTGCTTGGATTCCTGATTCATAGGAATTATTTTAAGCCTCTAAGGGTTAGGGTAATTTATTACACAGCAATACATAACTAATATAGCTATTATTCAGTAGTTTAAATACTTATTCATGAAAAAATATTGATGACTCTTTCCACATAATATAGGGGAAAATAATTCTACTTGCTACTTTGTGCACTATGTATTTTTACGGATCAGCCAACAGACCAACATGTGGCAAGCTATTACATGGAGATTGAAAATCTGGCACCATTAATTATTCAACCATTGTCTCCAATGAACAGTCTGACACAGAGGTTAGATTTACCAGGAACCAAAGTAACACCTGCAGTATCCAACTCTTGTTACCATTTTGTAATCTTGGAGAATTATTAGGTTCTTTGAAAAGTGTTCCAGAGTAGCATCTTTAATTGTGGATACCAGGTTCAAGTTAAACAACTTTCTGCCCACACAAATGGTAGAATTACATGATGACTTACTAATTCTCCCACTGAACACAGCTGTACACAACCCTTTGACTATCTGGCTAAGATAGATCTTTGGGGACTAATAACCTAGGGCTCCCTGGGACCTAATAATTATATCAGACTAATATGTATGTATAACTCTTTATATATATATATATAACTCTTTATATATATATATAACTCTTTATATATATATATAACTCTTTATATATATATAACTCTTTATATATATATATAACTCTTTATATATACATATAAAACTCTAAATAACATATATGCTGAAGCCATGAGACAAAGAAGATGATGATGAAAATAACACTGGTAGACAGTTTAAAGTTTATAATATTATACTATTTGTCATTCATAGTTTCATTTCTTTCCAAAAATCTTGTGTGCTTGTTATCATAAGCCCCTTTCACCATGCTACACTCTGCCTTGCACATAGGACAGAGTTTGATAACTCTAGAACAATTTGCCTCAGAGTAGTTGTTAACCTCCTAAACTGTGAAATGCCTACATAAAAAGTAAATCATTCCATCATAATGAGAAAAATCCTACTATCCTACTGCCTTCCCAACCTACCCTAGGCTGGAATTTGAGATTGTTTCTATTCCACACTGCTTAAGAAAATTTTTTTTAGTTGCTTTAATCTGGCTTAATGAGCTACATTCTCTGAGCCAATGGCTACCTTTCCTACCAACACCATAAACAAAACTGATCATATTTGTTAAGGGAAAAGGCAGTCCAATGACATGGTAATGAGTGCTGACTGTGGAATGTTCATCTCCTGCAGAAATTTATGGCCCCATTCACCACAGCGTCAAACACCTCCTAGAAAAAGAAGCAGTAGGTAGTTTATTCCTGTCTGGAAATTGATGTGTAGCCAGGGGTAGCATGTGCACATTCATATCTGCCTAAAGCAGGATGTAAAATATGCCTATGAATCAAACATACTCTAGTATTTCTAAATCACAGAGAGTCAGGACTAGCTGCAAGAGGCAAGCTTTTGTAGCTAGGCTGCACTTTGCTGAAATACTAGCCTTGATCTGTTGCTGCTCCATTCCTTGGACTAGATGTTCTTTATGGGTCCTTTTGGCTCTAATGTTGTAAAATTTGTGGATTAGCTAAGTTGGCTTAAAGAATCCTCCTGAACTGTGTTAGCCATGTATGGGATCTTTGATATCATCTGATATTTTTCTTAGGTGCTTTGGGTTAGGAGAGATAGTGCACATGGAAGAATATTACAGATTGACTATGACCAGCAAGGAGTCATAAAATTAGTTGGGAGAAAAAAAAGAAAATGTTTGTATGAGTAAGAAAACAGATTACAAAATAATGTGTTTGGGGAAAGACCACTAGCAGTGTCCCAACTTCCATTCTCTCCTATTTCCTTTATATTAGAACTCATGCTTTTAAGCTGGGCACACAGCCGTCTGAAACAAAGCTATATCTCAGAAGCTCACCAGGAGATATGGTTATATGTCTAAGTTCTGACCAGTGGAATGTAAGCTAAAGTATTATGTGCAACATCTGGGGAGTGTCCTGCTGGCCAGAATTCAGACAAGATGCCTGGAGCACAAGTAGCCATCCTGAACCATGAGGTAGAACTCATATGTTGAGGATGGCATATGATAGAGGAGCCTCGATCTCTGCCACCATGGAGTGTCATGGCAGCCAGAACTGCCTCCAGACTTCATTTACCTGACAGAAAAACTGCTCTCTTATTTAAATCACTACTATTTTGGATTTTCTGTGACTCATAGAGGAATTAACCTTGCTAACAAACCAGAGATATGTGTATCCCATTTTAATAAAATTATGTAGGTGTGTATGCTACATGTGTGCACGTGTGAGTATGTGTGTGTGTTGACTCTAGCCACTCAGCATCCATTCTCCCCTTTTAATATCATTCTAATTTCTTTGTAGGGAATTGCCTCTCTCCCACTGTGTGATGTCATTGTGGGATGGTCAATACACATGCCTATCCTCTCTCCAGGTAATTCAAGGGGGTCTCTGGAGGTCCCTTTCATCAGGTCATTCTTCTCACTGCCCTGTTTCAGTGGGAGGTAAGTTAGAATTTCTTAGACCTTGGTCCTTAATACTCTCCATTTCTCGGCTGTGTTCCCTCACAAAGGATTTATTATCCACACCAGCTTCTATGACATCTATAAACAGATGATTCTCAAAATGCCTTCCCAGCCAGCCTGAGCTTCTCCTCTGAATTCTGTACTCATGTATTCGTTAGTACCCTGGCAGAAATGGGCGATACATTCAGACTGAAACAACTAGAGTGAGTGGACAGGAAACAGGGACATGATAAAAGGTCATGCAGTATTCTGGAACAAGCAAGAGCACATCCAGAACCTGGAGAGAAAGAGAGGTGGAGAAGTCACCTGACAAGGGCTATGGCCTGTGGTTCAGAGATATAGCCAGCCCACAGCAACCCTGCAGGGAGGAAGCCAGATAGATAAACATCTCCCGCATTCCCTTTCTGATCTGCTGGGGTTCCCCACTGAACCAACCCAGTATGAAGCCAGAGGCAAAGGGAGTTTGTTGATGCAGGTCAGCCTCCCAGGGCCCACAGCAGGGTGGAGGAGGGTGGAGAGTAGTTCCGGAGAGGCAAACAGAGAATGTGCAGCACAACCCACCTATCCACTTGCCTACTAAAGATCTTTTGATGTCTCAAGGCACCTCAAATTCATTGTGCCCCAAATCAAACCATTCATTTAACCCCTCCCTGGATTTAGCCAGCCTAGTCAGCTGTCATTGTTCCCAATCTTAGGAAATGGCACCATTACCAATTTAAGTAAGCCAGAAACCTGGAAATGATTCCTGACCCCTCTCTTTCTCTCTCCACCCACGGTCAGTCTATAGCCAAGTTCAGCTAATTTTATGTAACCTACCTCCAGCAAAACAAATCGAACCCACTCTCACCTGGTACTTTCATCCTAAGAAGAGCAGGGCAAGCAAGGCAAAAAGCTGGGGCAGGCTCACTGAGCGGTCCCTCCTACCTTCTGCAGCTGCCACATCCTTGTTTCTTATAAGCCCTGTTCCTCAGCTTCTCTTCAATCCCAAGACCACACAACATAGTCTTCCTGTAAAACCTCTTTTTGCTTAATATAGTGAGAGTTAGTTTCTGCTGCTTGAACAAGAACCTTAACGAGTAAAGTAAAAGATGTAATTAGGAACCTAACTGAAAAAGTATTTTGCTCCTCAAATGTATCATCCTTCTTCAGAACCTACAGGACATCTGAAACCATTCTCTATTTTTAAAATATCTTCTCCAAAAAGAAGAAATTAAAGATAATTCTGTTAATTAAAAATGGTAAAGTACCACTATGTATAATTCAATCATTGCATGTGCCCGTATGTTAACAATGGGCATTCCTCTGAGGGGGAATTAGAGGTGATTTGTGCTTTCCTCTTTGGGTCTCTGATCCCCATGTTTTCAACTGTGGGTAACTGGGTTTTACAAAGTAAGTAAACATTATCTTAAAAGGTAAAGTGTAGTGTATCAATGCTGGAATAATAGTAAGGAAGCTTTGATACTGCATACTAACGTACATAGCAAGAAAGCAGCTATTATGGAATTGCTTTTAAGAACAAAAAAAAGATTTGGCTTTTGCATGGGTGTTCCCACTACACACACACACACACACACACACACACACAGAGTAGCTGAAGTCATCATTCAATAGACATTTATTCATGTTATTGAATGTCTATTTATGTCTAGGCACCTTGCATGTGTTGGAGATACAAATGAGTGAAGCATGGCATTCATTCTTTTTTTTTTTTTTTTTTTTTTTTGAGATGGCGTCTTGCTCTGTCACCAGGCTGGAGTGAAGTAGTGTGATCTTGGCTCACTGCAACCTCCAACTCCCTGGTTCAAGTGATTCTCCTGCCTCAGCCTCCCAAGTAGCTGGGATTACAGGCGTGCGCCACCATGCCCAGCTAATTCTTGTATTTTTAGTAGAGACGGGGTTTCACCGTGTTAGCCAGGATGGTCTCAATCTCCTGACCTCGTAATCTGCCTACCTCAGCCTCCCAAAGTACTGTGATTACAGGTGTGAGCCGCTGTGCCCAGCCGGCATTCATTCTTGAAATGCTTAGAGTCTTATGTAGGGTTTACCCAAAGTGTGGCCTGTGGACCACCTACATCAGAGTCACCTGTGATGACTGTTAAATGAAGATACCTAGGTTATTCCCCAGGGCTAGGAAAGAGAACACGATGGAGATGACAAACTTAATTTTTAATAATATAATGAATTAAACTGGGTAAAAGGCAAGGAACTGGGATTCCAGGTCAGTATAAGACAAAAGCATTCAAAAACATAATCCTAGAGCTTCACAACTTACTAGTTTGTAAATGATGTGTCATAATGACAATATTATAGACTTATACCATTATAAGAATATACATGCTAGAGTTAAAAGCTGAATGCTGGCAGTGTCCATAGCTTGAAGGAATAATTCACATATTTATTAATTACCCTCCTGCTAATCCTTCAAACGGTTCATTATTTGACCAACAGATTGTACCTCCATTGTAAGTAATCTGTGGACAATAATAAGTGAAGCTGAATTTTTATGGTTATATCTGAATTAGGAATGACTTACATTTCATACCAAGGAGCCACATTCAACTGACTCTATATTAATACTGACTTTTGGTCATAAAACATCAAGAAAACTTACATTTAAGCTTTTTTTAAAAAGTTGCAATGGAAATGTTAACAAAATGATTATTTTAAAATTATAACTCCCTGTGCTGCTTTTACCCTGCTTTAATTGTGCATAACTCATTCATCCATGCATATATTTATTTATTCATTCATTCAGTCAGTCATTCATTCAAGCATTCATATACAGAGCATGGCAGATAGGTATGAGAAACTGTGGAGGTTCAAAGATAATTAAGCTCCTCTCACAAAAAATGTTTACAGATAAGACATATGAAAGAACAGATGTGAGAGATAGCATGTCATAAATAGCACAAAATTAAACATGCAAAGTACTAAGGGAGCCTGGAGGTGAGAGACATGGCTGTCATTTGGGTTCACCAAGGCTGCCTTGCCACTGACAGCTCAGATAATGAGGGATGAGACAGACAGTCTCGGCAGCAACTTGGATATGGGAGTGAGAGAATCAGGGATGCTTGGAGTCTGGGTAGATAATAGGTATAATGGGAAGATGGATGTCAAGAAGAGGAACAGATTTTGAGAGAGGAAAGATGAATTCCATAAGGACTATGTATTAGTCCATTTTCACACTGCTATAAAGAACTGCCCAAGACTGGCTAATTTATAAATAAAAGAGGTTTAATTGACTCACAGTTCTGCATGGCTGGTGAAGCCTCAGGAAACTTAGAATCATGGCAGAAGGGGAAGCAGGCACATCTTACATGACAGCAGGCAAGAGAAAAGTGAGCGTGTGAGAGCACAGGAAAAATTGCCATTTATAAAACCATCTGATCTTGTGAAATTCACTCACTATTATGAGAACAGCATGGGGGAAATCGCCCTCATAATCCAATCATTTCCTTCCCTTGACAGTGGGGATTACAGGTCCCTTCCTTGACACATGGGGATTACAATTTGTAATGGGATTTGGGTAGGGACACAGAGCCAAACCATATCAGACTGAATCTGATATACTAGTACAGTATTTATGGAAAAGTGACAGCAAGCACAGAAATTAGGAAAACTAGTCCTGGGCTCTGGAGAGATCACAGGACTCAAGGTAAGGTGGCGTACAAGTCATACTCAAAGCTCTACTGCTAACTGGAAATGTGGCTTCAGTTGCATCATTTAGCCTCTTTGGTTCTCAGTTTACCCCTCTACAAGGTGAAGATGCAGTGCTGAACCCAAGTCTCCCACAGTGTGGTCTGCAATATGATTTTAGGTGGTCCACATGGAAACTTCAAAAAATTTTTTACCACTCATATTTATGTTGATGTGTTTTAGAAAAAAAGATTCCCCAGGCCTGTCATAGTGGCTCACATCTATAATCCCAGCACTTTGGGAGGCTGAGATGAAAGGATCACTTGAGGCCAGGGGTTTGAGATCAGCCTGGGCAACATAGCAAGACCCCACCTCTGCTTAAAATTTAAAAATTAGCTAGGTGTAGTGGCTCATGTCTGTAGTTCCAGCTACTTGGAAGGCTGAGGCAGGAAGACTGCTTGAGCCCGGGAAGTCAAGGCTGCAGTGAGCCATGATTGTGCCACTGCACTCCAGCCTGGGCAACAGAGCAAGGCTCTCTCTTTAAAAAAAATGATTGTCCAACAAACTCTTCATTTTGCTGACACTATTTCTTTGGCTAAGTGAAGTGGGAAAGCATACTGATTTTTTAAAATAGTAAATAAATAGTACATGCAGTAAACTGATAGGGTGGAAATGGTGAAGGTCATTTGCTAATGATAGGGTTGAGATAGGTTGACAACCTAAACCAAAGTTTAGGTTGTCAAGAGGGTGCTTCATACTCAATAGTCCTAAGATCCTAGGTTTTATGGCATTGTCACAGGTAGAACAGGAATAGATAAGACCATCAAAGGGCCAGGCATGGTGGCTCACTCCTGTAATCCCAGCACTTTGGGAGGCCGAGGTGGGCGGATCACCTGAGGTCACGAGTTCAAAACCAGTTTGGCCAACATGGCGAAACCCCCTGTCTACTAAAAATACAAAAATTAGCTGGGCGTGCGGGTGCACACCTGTAATCCCAGCTACTCAGGAGGCTGAGGCAGGAGAATCGCTTGAACCCAGGAGGCAGAGGTTGCAGTGAGCCGAGATCGTGCCACTGCCCTCCAGCCTAGGCAACAGGGCAAGACTCCATCTCAAAAAAAAAAAAAAAAAAAAAAAAGACCATCAAAGGAAGATCATATGAGAAAGGAAAGGGGCTTAGGGCAGAGCACTGAGGGTTTTACATTAAGAAAGAAAGAAGGGAAGCAGGCAGGGGACCAACCAGTCCTATCAGCAGCCTTGGATGGAGCTGGGGTAATGTGAGCAGAGGAGGAGGAGGCAAATTGGAGGGCAAGGAGCTGCCACCTTGGCTCTTTGCTCTCATAGGTGGGATGCTAGAAGCTTGTTCCATGTAGAGGGAGCTGAAGGTGGGGGAGATGGATCAACAGTTTCTCATTCTTCCTGAGGACTTCCACATACCAAGCAGAGATTCTCTGATCCTAGGATTCAGTAATCTGAGGGAAAGGGATGGGAATTGCATTATGCCATGCTTGCATTGCTATAAAGAAATACCTGAGGCTGGATAATTTCTAAGAAAAGAGGTTTAATTGGCTTACAGTTCCGCAGGCTCTACAGGAAGCATAGCGCCAGCATCTCACAATCATGACAGAAGATGAAGAGGGAGCAGGAGCAAGAGAGAGGTGAGGAGGTGCCACACACCTTTAAACAACCAGATCTCACGAGAACTCAGTCACTATTGCAAGAACAGCACCAAGGAGATGGTGTTAAAGCATTCATGAGAAATCCTTCCTCATGATCTAATCACCCTCCCACCAGCTGCCACCTCCAACATTGGGGATTATATTTCGACATGAGATTTGGGCGGGGACAAGTATCCAAACTATATCAGGGACATTAACTGCACACAGCAGAACAACGAACGAAATCAGTCACCCCTACCTCCCACACTGTATCTGCACCTGCTCTTTTAGGTATGGGCAGTACGTTCCAACTGACATTTCACTGGTGCCTGCAAAGTTCCAGACGCTGTTCAGGATACTGAGGATTTAGAAATAGTTTAAATGCAATTACTACCCCAAGGAGCCTACAGCAAGGGGAGGAAAGCAAACATGTTTATAAATAAATTAGAATTCAGTGTGATGAGTCTAACTATAAAAACGTGTAAGGAACAGGAGTAATAAAGAGGAGAAAGTGAAGAACTCTGCTTGGATGAGAATAGAAGGACGGGTGGTCAGGAACGCCCAGCTAGATGTAGATGACCCCAAGTCATAAAGGAAATCTTACATTTTATATCACACATTCTGTTTAAGATTTATTCATTCAAACAATATTTACTGAATGCCTATTATGTGCCAGGCACTATTCCTTTTTTTTTTTTTTTTTTTTGAAACAGAGTCTCGCTCTGTCGCCCAGGCTGGAGTGCAGTGGCACGATCTCGGCTCACTGCAAGCTCCGCCTCCCGGGTTCACGCCATTCTCCTGCCTCAGCCTCCCCAGTAGCTGGGACAACAGGCGCCTGCCACCACGCCCGGCTAATTTTTTTTTTTTGTATTATTAGTAGAGACAGGGTTTCACCGTGTTAGCCAGGATGGTCTCGATCTCCTGACCTCGTGATCCACCCTCCTCGGCCTCCCAAAGTGCTGGGATTACAGGCGTGAGCCACCGCGCACGGCCTGTGCCAGGCACTATTCTAAAGCAGCCAACAAAACTGACAAAAATCCCTGCTCTTATGGAGCTTATAAGTTAGTGAGGGGAGACGGATAACAGGTAAAGAACTACACAGCATGTGAAAGGGTAAGGGACGGAGGAGCCGGGCACGGTGGCTCACACATGTAACCCCAGCATTTTGGAAGGCCAAGGCGGGCGGATCACTCGGGGGGAGTTTGTGAGAAGCCTGGGCAACATGGTGACACATCGTCTATTCAAAAAAATAAAAATAAAAGATAACCGGGCATGATGGCACGTGTCTGTGGACCCAGCTACTTGGGAGGTTGAGAGAAGGATCACTTGAGCCCAGAAGGTTGAGGCTGCAGTGAGCTGTGATTGTGCCACTGCTCTCCAGCCTTGGCGACAGAGAGAAACTCTGTCTCAAAAAAAAAATTTTTTTTTCAGTGAAGAAAAATAAGATTGGAAGAGAGGATCAGGAAGGCCTGAGGGAGAGTGATTGTTATTTTTTAAAAGATATTCAGGGGAAGCCTCACTAAAAACAGAATATTTGAGCAAATCCCTGAAGGAAATGAAGAAAGCCATGTGGACATAGAATAGTGTTCCAGGAAGAGGGAACAGCAAATGCAAAAGTTCTGAGGTAGAAGCATGGCTGGTGGTGCTGAGGCAGCCGCGTGCCTGGTGGTTCTAAGGTAGACGCGTGCCCGGTGTTTCTGAGGCGGACGCGTGCCCGGTGTTTCAGAGGCAGCCGCGGGCCCGGTGTTTCAGAGGCGGACGCATGCCCGGTGGCTCTAAGGCGGGCGCGTGCCCGGTGTTTCTGAGGCAGCCGCGGGCCCGGTGTTTCAGAGGCGGACGCGTGCCCGGTGGCTCTAAGGCGGGCACGTGCCTGGTGTTTCTGAGGCGGGCGCGTGCCCGGTGTTTCTGAGGCGGACGCGTGCCCGGTGTTTCTGAGGCGGAAGCGTGGCCGGTGGCTCTGAGGCAGACGCGTGCCTGGTATATTGGGAGAACAGCATAGAACAAAGTAAGTGGGAGCAACGAGAGCAATAAGAAATAAATTAGAAAGTTAAATCAGCTGAGTTAAATAAGTAATAAGTTAGGTAAGTTAGATAACCGGTTAGAACCAGTTCCAGTTTGAAGCTAGTAAGAATGAGAAGCTTCTGAAATATCGTTGGAGTGAATACATCCAGTGGGAGTGGGCTCTTTGAATCTGGACTTTATTAAGCAAATATTTCTTGAGCACGTGCTATGTGCTAGACATTGAAATAAGTGCTAAGGACATAGAGGTGACCCCAGACACAGTTATTCTTGTCTTCAAGGATCTCAAAATCAGACAAGTAAACAAATACTGACAATACATACATAACTGCAATGATAAGGAATAGGAACACCGGGCACCGGGTATGCTGTGCTGGGGAGGGTGTCGAAGGGGCACCTAACACAATTATTCGGAGTGAGGGGGATCAGGGAAGTTTTCCTACAGGAGTAACCTCTAAGCCAAGACTTGAAGTAGAAGCAGTTTGCTCCACAAAGGAGAAAATAGTCTGATTTCTTGACAAGTGTGAGAACCACTGTGCTCCCAAACAATCTACATAGACCTAGGATAAGAAACAAGCCGGACATTTACATGGGGTTGCTGCTTTTCAAGGCACTGTCCACATATTATTTTATGAGGCCTTCACGACGATCCTGAGAAGTAAGCAGTGCAGGGTTATGATCACCATTTTACATGTGACCAGGTTGAGGTCCAGAGAGATGAAATGACTCCCCGAGGACACAAGACCAGTACCTGCCAGAACCAGGGCCCGAATGTGGTTGATACATATGCAGCACTTACTATGTGTCTGGCAATATATTAAGCACTTTACAAGCAGTAATCTATTTACTTCTGACAAAAGTCCTATGCCATCCCCATTTTACAGATGAGGAGACTGAGGCACAGAGAGGTTACACCTTGCCCAAGGCCACACAGCTAGTAAGCGGTGAAGCCAGAACTGAAACTCAGTCATCTGGCATGAGAGCACTCGTTCATACCCTCCATACCATATTGCCCGTAGTTAGAAGAATTGCAGTCATTACTGAGACAAAGAGAGATACACCTGTATAAGTGTGTATATGTGTGTATATGTATATATGGGGTGGAGTGAGGTGGGACAGGTGTTCTCTCCTGGTAGTCTTGAATTACACCATTATCGCTATCATCTATATTGGGATGGCCAAATGGGCTTTATACATGAAATATGTGTTCATTTTGTATAATCTTGTTTAACTAGGAGAAACTTCTCTTATAAAAGGGAGGGAGGGATGGCTTGGTTTCTGTGATCTGGGAATTGTCTTGAGGTTCCTCTAGTTTTGTTGCCTCCTCCACTCATAAGCTTTCCAGATCCTGCAGAGTGTGTACAGAGAAGAGTCATGTACTGGATATCACAACGCAGGGATCTGACTGCTTCAGAAATACACTGTCAGTGAGACATCCCAGTGAAGGCTGTTCCCTTTAAACCCGTTTCTTGAGGTGGGCTCTGAGGCTGCCATTCCTCAAAACATTTATGTAACTCTTCCACTCAGAGGTGGACCCTATGACATATAGAGAACGTTCATCCTTACAGCAAGGAACTGCGGGAATGTCTAAGGGACATTCATAGCCAAGTCTATTAATAAGGTTTTCATTCTTACCAACTTAATTGAAGTCTAATTTCTATACCATAAAGTTCGCCCATTATAAATGTACAAGTCAATGACTCTTATGAATGTATAGAGTTGTACAGCCATCATTGAAACCCAGTCTCAGGATGTTTCCATCACTGCATAAAGCTCCGTGGTGTCCATTTACAGTTAATCCCCACTCCCATCCTCCTGCTTTAGGCAACCACTGATCCCATTCTGTCTTTATAAATTTGCCTTTTCTAGATACTTCATATGAATGGGATCATACAATACGTGGCTTCTTCCACTTTGTATTATGTTTTCAAGGTGTTGTAGTATGTATCAGTACTTTGTTTTATTTTATTGTTGAATAGTATTTCATAATGTATGTACATTTTGTTTACCCATTCACCTGTTGATGGGCATTTAGGTTGTTTCTAGTTTTTGGCTATTATGAATAATGCTGCTATAAACATTCACATGCATGTCTGTCTGTGGACATGTGTTCATTTCCGTAGAATAAGAATTTTTTTTTTGAGACTGAGTTTCACTCTTGTTGCCCAGGCTGGAGTGCAATGGTGTGACCTCGGCTCACTGCAACCTCCTGGGTTGAACTGCCTCCTGGGTTCAAGCAATTCTCCTGCCTCAGCCTCCTGAGTAGCTGGGATTATAGGCATGTGCCACCATGCCCAGCTAATTTTGTATTTTTAGTAGAGACGGGGTTTCACTATGTTGGTCAGGCTGGTCTTGAACTCCTGATCTTAGGTGATCTGCCCTCCTCGGCCTCCCAAAGTGCTGGGATTACAGGCATGAGCTACCGTGCTCGGCCAGAATAAGGATTTTTAAGTGTGCAATTCAGTGGCTTTTAGTATGGTCATAGAGTCATACAAACGTCATTATTATCTAATTCTAAAACATTTTCATCATCCCCAAAAGAAACCCCATACCCATTAGCAACCACTCCTTTTTTTTCTCTTCCCTCCATCCCCTGGTAACCATGAGTCTACTCTCTGTTTTAGTGGATTTGCCTATTCTTGACATCTCATATAAAAGGAGTCATGCCATGTGTGGCCTTTTGTGACTGAGTTCTTTCACTTAGCGTAATGTTTTCACGATTCATCCACGTTGTAGCACGTGTCAGTAATTACTTTTTTTTTTTTTGGTCGCCCAGGCTGGAGTGCAGTGGTATGATCTCAGCTCACTGCGATCTCTGCCTCCCGGGTTCAAGTGATTCTCGTGCCTCAGCCTCCCGAGTAGCTGAGACTACAGGTGCAAACCACCGGCATGCCTGGCTAATTTTTGTATTTTTAGTAGAGACGGGGTTTTGCCATGTTGGCCAGGGTCATCTGGAACTCCTGACCTCAAGTGACCCGTCTGCCTCAGCCTCCCAAAGTGCTGGGATTACCATGCTAGGCTTAGTATTTTACTCTTTTTTGTATCAGGTAACCAAGTATTTTATTCTTTTTTGTACCAAAAAAAGTGTGGATGTACCATACTTTTTTATCAATTCATCAGTTGATGGTCATTGAGTTGTTTTTACTTTTTGGCTATTATGAATAATGCTGTTATGAACATTTGTGCACATGTTTTTGTGTGGGCATGTTTTGAATCCTCACTTCTCTTGGGTATATATCTAGGAGTAGACTTGCTGGGTCATATGCGAACTCTAAGTTTAACTTTTTGAGGAACTGCTAAACTGTTTTCCGAAGTAGTGGTATCATGTTACATTCCCATAGGCAATGTGTGAGGGCTCCAATTTTTCCACATTCTCAGCAATGCTTGTTATTATCTGTATTTTTTCTTAATAGCCATCCTAGTGGGTGTTGAATAAGGTTTTGACCAAGGTTTTGGCAAAATTAAGTAAAACTAACACCACCAGCAAGAACAAGAACAAGAATACCACAGGTTAATAGCAATGTAAAAAAGGAGTTCTTGTGTGGTACATAATTTGACTATTAAAAATTCCCAAATAGTTGCTCTATAAGAGGCTAGAGAAGCCGTAGCATTGTATATCTGAACATGGCTTTCGGTGGGACTATTTAAAGGTCAACACTAATCTCTCCCCACTTCTGTCTGATCATACAGAGGCTTTGGAGATTCATAGGTGGCATGTATGAAGACAAATTAGTAAGAATCCTTTGGAGGGCAATTTAGCAATAAAGTTTCAGAGGCCTTAGACCCAAAAATTTCAGCTCTCAGAATTTATCCTAAGAAATTTAGAATTTATCTCTGATTCTGATCAATCAGAATTTATCTCTAGAGACACTCAAAATTTATGCACAAGGATGTTTATTACAATATTACTTATAAAGACAGTTACCAAAGACTAAATCCTTGAATCTTTACATCTTTATTCTTATCTACATTTTTTCAAATGTTCTATGGTTCCTTTATATAATTAAAGCAATTCAGTGTAAGTGTTATTTCTTAAAAACTCTATTCCATCTTGAAGGTCTAGTTTAAGGATGCATCTTTCTTCATGCCTTCCTCAGTCATCCAGTGGTTCCTCTTCCTTGGCATTTCAGGTGCATCTAGGTCTGGGTCTAAAGCAAAAAACAAGAGAGGGATTGCTTGTAATGGCAGAGACCTGTCACTAAAAGTGACTTATTAACCAGGTTTCTAACTATTCAAGAAACTGATTATACTTCTTTTGCTTATTTAAGAGTTGTTTATGAGATCATCAGTAAGTGGGGGAAAAAATTCTTTTTCTAAGTTAGGCTGTGAAAATTCACTTTTAACCAGCTCAGAAGGGGTTAATCACACCTGGTATGCTTCCTAAGAGCATAAGATAGCAACATCCCTGAGTTGAGCCTCTGGAGTTTACTGCTGGTTTACTCCTGTAACTAAGGAGAGAAGCTATTACATGCAGACAGTGATCCATGACAAAATCTCACAAGACTACTCTATAGTGAGCTAATCAAATAATAACAACCTTGTAGTAATAGTTATGCTCCAACAGCCATGCAGCTTCCCAGAAACTGCTTATTAAGCCTCAGAGCATTACGCATACTTCATGAGCAGTTTCACTAACAGGTTTTAATCGATAAGTTGGAACATTTGCCTCATACAGGGAGAAAATCTGTCAAAGGAAATTAAATGTGTGTGTGTGTATATGTATATGCATACATATATATTTATTACTATAGAATGTGGCATCGTTTTATCATCCACACTAAAATGCCTAGGCAGACAGCAAAGAGCCTCAGAGCATGCTTTTTTTCGGTCCAAATAAATAATAATGGATAATTTGGAAAGTGTTAATTATATTGAATTACAATTAGTAATATCTAAGTATGAGGTTGTTATGTGATATATTTCATTCACTGTTCAACCAACTGCTTTAATTATAATTTTGGTTATGTTTTCTGCACTAATAAAAGAAAAATATCACCTGCTCTACTGGATTATACCAACAGGCACAATAATTTTAGGAAGCAATGAACCTTAGTAGAAATTCATGAAGAAAATTTACGTATACCACAATCTAAGAATATTTTAGAAAATATTGTATCTATATATTTGAATGGACTTGTAATAGGCAATTAATACTAGCAAACAAACATTCCTCTACTTTATAAAAATAACAATAAAATGTCATTAGCAAAGCCATCACAAAAAACTTTATGAGAGACAGAAAATCAGAGAGAGAAAGAAGAAGAAAGAAAGGAGAAAAAAATTAGAAAGACAAAATTCCAGGTGTCAGGGTCTTGGAACAAAATGATGTTAGAAATGTTCTCCTTCCCAGGTAGCCCTCATGGCTCATATCTATATTAACGTATATGAATCGATATTGCTATCTTTTTATTCTTTTTGATTAATAGTTGAAATTATTAAAACTTTTTTCTCTTAGCTGTAAGCATAAACTGAGCAATATGAGTGAAATCTTAGTAAACTCTACCTTGGAATCTTATGTCAGGGAAATGGCCCAGAGTCAGGTGACTCTGGTTCAAAAGGACAAAAGTGTTCCAAGGTCTTTCTTAGGCCAACAGTAGTAATCTCATGTGTTGTGTACCAGAGACTTTTGATTTATAAAGATGGCAAAGGACTGGGAGGCTTGCTAAGTGCACACACACAGAGAACGAAGATTTTTCAGAGGCCAGGGTTTTAAAAAACTCAACAGGAAAAGGGGCCATCCGCATTGAGTCCCTTACAATCATCCAGGCGCTGGATACTGGGTTTAACCAATCTTAGAACATGCTTTTTGAAGTCAAGAAGTAGAATATCTAAAGAACAATGCCAGGCGCACCACGTGGTGCCAGCTTAGCTGATGGGTCCCTGTCAGAGGGCTTCCTGAGGGCAGCCAGGTCAGACCTGGCTCAGCAATTCATGCCTTCCTGCAACTGTGTCGAGAGCTGCTCTACCGGGCCTGGCAGAATGAGAGAGAGAAGAGCATCTGCCATGCCCCCTGCCGTTTCTGCTCAGATGACCCCCACCTCCACCCCCAGTTTGTAGAACAGTAGTCCAGGAAAAATATCCTACCCCCAGGTCTGGGCATAAAGAAGGGAGTGGGTGGCTAGTCTAGGTCTTTGAGCTTCAACCACTGCACCCCTAACTGTCGACTTCTGTTTAAGATGCAGATGCTAAGAGGACTCCATTCTGATGACTGTCTATATCAAGGCCTCCTACCCTCAGGGAATTGGGTGAGCTGTTCCTGTTGATGAAGCTATGGGGCTCTCCTATGGGAGATACCAGTATTTGCATATGGGACGTGGTGCCTAGATTGGAGCTGGCTTTGGGGTAAGTGGAACAGAGACTTCTTGAAGCTCTCATGTAGATTAATCCAAGTCTCCTGGAAGTGGCTGCTATGTCTCAACTTCTCCCTGGCCCAGTGTGACTGCCCCTCATGGTCCTTCACACTGGGGACTTCTCCATATTATACCTTCAGCTTCCTGGCCCAAGAGGGATCCTTAACAATCCATTACCTCAAACAGATGCAAAACCCCGCAATATAGTGATACTAAAAAGACCTCCAAGACCAAATCCTGGTGAAAATAGCTTAGCCCGTATGAAGATCCCATGATTCTAAAAGATACAAATAATTCACTCCTGAGCTATTAATGTCCACTGACTTTCGCTCAACACTGATGAAGATGTTAGGGATTCATCAGTGCATGAAAGAGATGAAAATCCCTGCTAGGGAGAAAAATAAAGTAGGGAAGAGGAGGACAGAAGGGGGATAGAGTGGGTTGCAGTCACAAATAGGGTGGCCAGAGGTTTCACTGTGGAAGTGCTGCGTTTGAGCAGACTTGAAAGAGGTGAGACTGAGTCATGTGGTAGGTACCCAGAGGAAGAGCGTTCCAGGCAGAAGGGACAGCGAGTGCAAAGGCCCTCGGCTGGGAGCATGGCTGGCTTGGGCAAGGAGTGACAGGGAGGCTGATGTGCCAGGATCAGAGTAAGCAACAGAGAGAGCCGTGGAGAATGAGGTAAAGGAGGATCAAGTCGTGTGAGTCCTCACAGGGCCTGAAAGGACTTTGGCTTTTGCTCTGGGTGAAATGAGGACTCCTAGGAGCATTTTGAGCCGAGAAGAAAAAAGGCCTGACTTACATCCTGTTAGGAGTCCTCTGCCTGTGATGGGTCAGCTCACAGCACTCGCCTGGTTGGCTTGATGATGCCCACACTAAGTACAGGTGAAGCCTTGGAGAAGGAAGAAAGGAAGTAGAAAGAGCAGCCAAGCAGGAGGAGGAGCAACAGGCACAGGAGGTGAGGGAGGCTGTGATTTGGAGCAGCAGGGGAAAACATGGAGTCCACATTTGCTGACAGTGGAGGAGTGACAGCTGGCACAGAGATGGAGGTGATGTGAACACAGGTGTAGGATAGGATTACATCAGTCTAGAGCCAAACCCCTAACCCACCTCCATGACCCTGGAGGGCTTCAGAACAACTATGATTTGACACATGAAGAAAAAGTTAAAATGTGACCAAAAGAGGGCGTGGTTTTCACTTTCTTCTTTCATAAGGTTACGTCTTGGGAACAGTCTGCCAGACATGCCTCGCCACTTGCATTATGTGTGTCCCATGCTGGTATCTGCTTTTAATGAACATTGTAAGCCACTTTGCACATGAGCATATACCAGTTGCTACTGGTGAGATATTAAACACCTATTTTATAATCAGCCTTTGGAAAATCCAAGGTATACAGGGGAAGAGTACAAAGAAATCCCGAAAGTCTGGTGCTGAGCAAACACAGAAAATGCAAGATTTCTGATAAGCAACTTGGGACAAGTGACCAATTTGACACCGGCCCCTGTGCCTGGTGTAAAGTAGAGGATCAAAGATGTAAAGGCCCTGGGAGAGGCAGGTGGGTGGGGATGTGATGATAGGTGACTTTTTGGGGGGCCACCCTGCATCTTTTCTATTTGATTTCAAAAGTAAAGGTTAGTCATTGCAATTTCCCTCACAAAATTACAGAAGAGTGTGAAGTTTAAAAAATCCTTCCTCTCTAATCCCTCTAACCACAAATAGTCACAGTTAACAATTTGATGTTTATCATCTAGAGTTTTTTCTGCACATGTATACTTTCTTATGTATATATATTATATATATTCCTATTACATATATACAGACAAACACATATGCATATTTAAACAACGAAACCGGAGTTCTCCTTTACTTATTTTTCTCTCTCCTTCCCTGAACCCCTTACTTCTTCATGGCTTTCACTCCAGATTAGGGTGTATAGATCTGCCTCATTTTTAAAAATATTTTTTTCTATTCTAAAATTAATATGGGCTGGGTGTGGTGGCTCACACCTGCAATACCAGCACTTTGGGAGGCTGAGGTGGGCGGATCACTTGAAGTCAGGAGTTCAAGACCAGACTGGCCAACACGGTGAAACCACGTCTCTACTAAAAATACAAAAATTAGCTGGGTGTGGTGGCATGCACCTGTAATCCCAGCTACTCTAGAGGCTGAGGCAGGAGAATTGCTTGAACCTGGGAAGTAGAGGTTGCAGTTAACTGAGATCCTGCCACTGCACTCCAGCCTGAGTAACAGAGTGAGACTCTGTCCCAAAAAAAAAATTCACATGGAATCAAAAGAGTCCAAATCACCAAAGCAATGCTAAACAAAAAGAACAAAGCCAGAGGCATCACATTACTCAACTTCTAACTATACTACAAGGCTGCAGTAACCAAAACAGCGAGGTACTAGTACAAAAACAGACACATAGATGAATGGAACAGAATAGGGAACAAAATAGGGAACCCAGAAATAAAGCCACACACCTACAACCACCTGATTTTTGATGAAGTCAACAAAAATAACCAATGGGGAAAGGATTTTCTATTTAGTAAATGGTGCTAGGATAGCTAGTTAGCCATATGCAGAAGAATGAAACTGGACCGCTAGCTTTTACCATATACAAAAATTAACTCGAGATAGATTAAAGACATAAAGGTAAGTTTTCAAACTATAAGAATCCTAGAAGAAAACCTAGGAAGTACCATTCTGGACATCAACCTTGGAAAAGAATTTATGACTAAGCTCTCAAAAGCAATTGCAATAAAAACAAAAATTGACAAGTCAGACCTAATTAAACTAAAGAGCTTTTCACAACAAAAAAAACTATCAACAGAATAAACAGATAGCATACAGAATGAAAGAAAATATTCGCAACAAAGGTCTATTATCCAGAATCTATAAGAAACTTAATTCAACAAGTAAAAAACAAATAACCCCATTAAAAAGTAGACAAAAGACAGGAACAGACACTTCTCAAAAGAAGACAGAGAAGCAGCCAACAAACATGAGAAGAGTTCAACATCACTAATCATCAGAGAACTGCAAATAAAAACCACAATGAGATAACATCTTACACCAGATGTTATCTGTCAGTCAGAATGGCTATTATTAAAAAGTCAAAAAGCAACAGATATTGGTGAGGCTGCAGAGAAAAAGGAATGCTTATACGTTGTTGGTGGGAATGTGTATTAGTTTAGCCACTGTGGAAAGCAGTTTGGAGATGTCTCAAAAAACTTAAAACGAAACTACCAATCAACCCAGTAATTCCATTACTGGGTATGTATCCAAAAAAATTGTTCTATCAAAAAGACACACACTCATATGTTCATCACTATTCACAATAGCACAGACATGGAATCTACCGAGGTGTTCATCAACGGTGGATTGAAGAAAGAAAATGTGGCACATATACACGATGGAATATTACACAGCCATGAAAAAAAAAACAAAAATATGTCCTTTGCAGCAACATGGATGCAGCTGGAGGCCATTATCCTAAGAAAATTAAAGCAGGAACAGAAAACCAAATACTGCATGTTCTCACTTATAAGTGGGAGCTAAACCTTAGGTACTCATGGACATTAAGTCCATGGCAACAATAGACATTGGGGATTACTATAGCATGAGGGAGCAGGGAAAGGGTACTATGGTCACTACCTGCATATGGAATCATTTGTACCCCAAATCTTAGCATCAAGCAATATACCCACATAACAAACCTGTACATGCACTCCCTGAATCTAAAATAAAACTTGAATAAAAAAAAAACTGACTGAACTTAGCCAACTGCTAAACCCTTACATCCTGAAGCCACTTGTTGTTTATTTGATGCCAATATGGATTATTATTCTCATTAAGGATCTGTAGGGTAACTTAAATTTTAATGCTGTGTGGATGGAGTAGAGAATGGAAGGCTGGAAAGTCAGGAGGAAAGGATAAATAAATTTTAAAAATGTTTATTGATCATTTTATTATGTAGTATCTTTATCATGCACATAAATGTAATTGTAGTTTTTTTCTCCTTTAATATAGTTGAATCTTTTATGGCTTCTATTTTTCTTTTAGTTCTCTCATGCTTACTTCCAGAACTTCTACGGTTTCATTTTTCTCCAGCTTACATTGAAGGGTAATGGTTACTCTGGGGATAATGGTTATGTTCATTACCTTCATTGTGGTGGTAATGGTTTCATAGATATATCAAAACTTATCAAATTGTAGGTGAATTAAATATTTTAAATATGCCCATTAAAAGTTTTACTATTGTAATGTAAATTAACTAATTAAATAGATTTTTAAAAAATTGTGGTATAATGTACATAGCATAAAATTTGCCATCTTAACCATTTTAAGTGTACAGTTAGTTCAGTGGCGTTAAGTACATTCACATCGTTGCGTGCCTCACTTTTCTTAAGCCATGGGATAGCAGAAGAGTCACAAATGTGGGCTTTGGAATCTGGCTGCCTAGGTTCAAATCCCAGCTCCTGTGCCTACCACACAGCTTCTGTGTAGTCTCAGGCAAGCCATTTATCCTAGATGCCTCCATTTGATAATCTGTGGTGTTATTACCTCAATTTCTAAAATTGGGGCAATAACACCATCTATCTCATAGCAGTGTTGTAAAGCTCAAACACATATTAACAATTAAATTACTTATAACAGGGTCTAGCATGCAAGAATAATTAACTATAGGGCAAATTGTATTTAATTAGAAGGATATATCATAATTAATAATGCCCTATAAATGGCCGGTTAGTATATTTTGATAGATAGCTGTTAGCCATACTGGAGGCACCAATTCAAATTTTAACTTGTTCTTTTATGCTTCCCTTTAGACAAATGATACCAAAGTATTTAGCCTTTTATAAGGTAGGATATTTCATAAATCTGAGAAAGCTAAGTGCAGGAAACATCCTGCCCTGGAATAAATTTAGTTGGATCTATATCTCACACAACACATAAGGATAAACTCTAAGGTCATCAAAGACTTCAAGATAAACTGGGAAAAAAATGAAGCATAAAAGTTCTAGAAGTAAGCTTGAGAGAATTGCTATATAACTTTAGAGAGGGGAATACTTTCTAACTAAAAGGAAAACAGAAGCCATAAAAGATTCAACTATATAAAGGGGGAAAAGAACTACAACTACATTTATGTGCATGATACAGACACTACAAAGTAAAAAAAAATCAAGAAAGTTTGTATTTCATTTAAAGATAAAACAGTAATCTTGATATATAAGATGTGCTTAGAAATTGTGTGTGTGTGTGTGTTTTTTTTTTTTTTTTTTTAAAAGACCAAGAATCCAGGGGGGGAAAATGAGCACAGGACATGAGCAGATAGTTCACATAGAAATAAACATTCAAGGCTCATAAATATATACAAATGTTCAAACTCACACATAAGAGAAATGCAATTGAAGCTATACTAAGATATTATTTTCCCTATCAGATTAGTAAAATCCAGAAGTTTGACAACATTCTGTTGGTAAGACTGTGGGGAACAGGCACTCATATATCACTAAAGAAAGTATAAATTTGGTTCAAACTTTTTGGAGGACAACTTGGCAACATCTATTGCAGTAAGCTAAATGGTGGCCCCAAAGACCTGTTCATGTTCTAATCCCTGGGACCTGGGAATATTCATTTATATGACAAAAGATTAAGTTAAGGATCTTGAAAGGAGGCATTTACCCTGAATTATTTGAGTGGGCCCTAAATGCAATCACATGTGTAATACGATCACATGTATAATAAGACCACATGTGCAATAAGAGAGAGGCAGAGGGAGTTTTTAAGTGACATACAGAGAAGATATAAAGAGAGGAAGGCCATGTGAAGCTGCAGGCAGAGACTGGAGTGATATAGCTGCAAGCCAAGGAACTCTTACAGCCACCAGAAGCTGGAAGAGGCAAGGAATGGATTCTCCTCTAGAGTCTGAAAGGGATGTGACCCTGCAGACACCTTTTTTGCAGACTTGATTTCAGAATTCTGGCACCCAGCATTGTGAGACAGTAAATTTCGTTGTTTTAAGCCACCAAGGCTGCAGCAATGTGTTACAGCAGCCACAGGAAACTAATACATAATTAAACTTACAAAGATTAGTAAAATTAGAAATTCAAACAAATTACAAATAAAATGAAATGACAAATATAAATGTTGGAGACACGACCATCCCTCTTCCCACTCAGAGGCAGTTGGAAAGGTGAAAGAGCACACATTGGCTGACCTCTGTGACAGAGGGTGCTGCTGCTGACATTTTGGGAGCCAGGAGCAGTAATACTAAACAGGCATGTCAGTGTTGTGTGTAATAGTAACAGATTGGAAATGACCCAAATGTCCTTGGAATAGTCAAATAATAAGTTGTTATATATCCATACAATGGACTACTATGCAACTGTTTTAAAAGATTGAGAAACTTCTCGATGAACTAATATGGAAATATTCCAAAATATGTTAAGTGGAAAGGGCAAGGTATAAGACAATATACACAGAATGCTAACATTTATATAAAAGGGAGGGAGGAGAATACAAAGCTATATTCATATATAATTTTATAAATGTGATTATCCAAGAAATGGTTTGCAGGCAGAGGTGAGAATGTGATGGATGAAATTAGAGTGGCAATTAGGCTTTTCACAATTTGACTTTTGCTATATATTTTTAAAGTTTTTAATCATGTGAATATAGTGCTATTAAAAAATATATATATATATCTGCCGGGCACAGTGGCTCACGCCTGTAATCCTAGCACTTTGGGAGGCCGAAGCGGGCGGATCACGAGGTCAGGAGATCAAGACCATCCTGGCTAACACAGTGAAACCCCGTCTATACTAAAAGTACAAAAAGTTAGCTGGGTGTGGTAGCACGCGCCTGTAGTCCCAGCTACTCGGGAGGCTGAGGCAGGAGAATCGCTTGAACCGGGAAGGCGGAAGTTGCAGTGAGCCGAGATTGCACCACTGCACTCCAGCCTGGGTGACAGACAAAGCAAGACTCTGTCTAAAAACAAACAAACAAACAAACAAAAAAACTAAGGCATGAAAAATCTAAGGCTTTCCTCAAACACTTGTGGAGCCTGTGGCCAGAGTACAGATGGAAAGCTACATACTGTAAGTCTAAACATTTAAAAGCTATAAATCAAGCTGGGTGCGGTGGCTCATGCCTGTAGTCCCAGCACTCTGTGAGGCCTCTGCAGGCAGATCATTTGAGGCCAGGAGTTCAAGAACAGCCTGGCCAACCTGGTGAAACCCCATCTCTACAGAAAATAAATAAATAAAATAATGAAAGTTATAAGTCAAGCCAACAAACAGTTAATTAAAATATGTTCTCTTCTCCTACTTTGAAAAACCTGCTTAATGACAAAATAGAAAAAAGATAAGTATAAAATGTAAAATTTGGCAAAATACCAAACATGATAAAATTAAATTATTATTGTGCATGTCTGAGTGGTCCATTGATAGTCTGGAGATATTGAGAAGAGCAGTAAATAAAGACATTTAATTCACAGTGTATTTTATATTTTTTCCATATGTTATTTTTTCCTGTCTTCATTTCAATAAAATCACTAATTATGTAGTTGTAAGCAAGATTTTTGCATAATTCGACTCCTGTAGACAGTAATACCAAATTAGATAATATTTCTTGAGTAATTAAAGTTTTTAGATGTTTTTCTTAATTAGTTTCAATTTGAGGAAACTTCTCTGCTGAGGCAAAAACAACTGGACTTGTCCATAACTTTTCAAAGTAACATTTAGATTAGAAACAAACCATAAAATTTACATATCATGTTCAAACATTATAATGGCGTCTTCACTTTAGTTACATCATATAGATCACTAGCACTCAATTGCTCTTCTCTCCATCTCTCAAATAAATATTTAGATCTATACAGTATTTCTTAAATTTCAAAAATTTCGAGCCAGGCACAGTGGTTCACACCTGTAATCCCAGCACTTTGGGAGGCCAAGGCGGATGGATCACTTGAGCTCAGGGGTTCGAGGCCAGCCTGGGCAACATGACAAAACCCTGTCTCTAAAAAATAAAATTAAAATGTCAGTGCTGAGAAATTGTAAAGCAAACTAGAAGTAGCATATGTCCCTCAGTGTTCTATTCAAAGGACTCAAACTCTCAGAACTTGCCCAGGTCTTCCTGAAGTATGAATACTATTGGCTTCTTTTAAATTGGGAGACTATGTAAATGAAAATAAAATAAATTATGAAAAAGCCTCTGTAATACCTAAAAACCTATTATTACAAAGATTGATAGTGTGGTTTTAGAAAAAAAGGAACTCTGAAGTAAATTGACACAGGTGAGGATGTGGTCAACATAATGCAGTCAGCAACAAACTAACTCTTCTTTCAAAATATCTCAAATCATAATAGAACTGCAGATGCAATAGCAAACAATTTCACAGAACTGCTAAGAGCACATAGGAAATCCCAAACCAGCCATCTCAGACAGATGGAGATGAATGCATACAGCTATACAGTAAAACTTTCTCTAAAGAGAGTTGCTAGGGGAAGAAAAATTTCAAGTCTCTGAAGAGAAGGTAATTAATCCAATTATTTCAATGAACTTGAGTTTCTCCTTGCTACAATGTTTCTGGAGTATTTATGTGGTTGTAACCTTGACAGTGTGGTCATCTATTTATAATATAGCAGCAAGGGTCTGATACAAAATTCTAATATCATAAAAGTACATCATTAAAATGCTTTATATGGAGTAAGAATTTGAAATTCTGATTACTCACTAAAGGGATACATCTTAAAGTTAATAAGGGAAAGTGGTTACAGTGGAGAGAGAAAACAGAAAGAAAACTGAAGGAGGTCAACTGTAGAAAGAGGACTGGATGAAGTGGGCACTGAATGGATTGACTTATCAAGGGAGACCTATGTTCTTCATAACCCCTATGCTCACCTCTCCAACATGTAAATCACATTGTGTGGCCATGGCCTTTTTATTTGACTGTCTCACCACTGTACTATAAGCTTAAGGATGAGATGATGACTGTTGTGTTCTCCATTGTGTCTCCAGCAATTACACAAGGTCTAACATACAGTAGGTACTTACTGGTAGATGTTAACTGGATGGATGGATGGGTGGGTGGAAGGATAGAGAGGAATGGAGGAATGGAGGGGTGGGTGGATGGGTGGATGGGTAGACAAGTGGATGAATAGACGAATGGACAGATGGATGGATAGATGGGTGTCAAGAAGCTGCAGATTCCTTGGCTACAATAATTAGGAGTTTCCTCATATCCATGGGAAGCTCAACTGCCAATGCCACAGCCATAGCCACAGACATCTCTCAGACACCACTAATCAATTAGTACTGTTAGTTGGTTAATACTGACATAGTAGTTAAAGTGTGTGCTGTGAAAAAATTCAGGCAGTAGTTTAATTAGAATTTCAGCTTTGGCTGTTGACGGTGAAGCGGGAATGCTTTCTCCCTGAGTTGCCCCGGGGAGGGGATTCTCCATTTCTGGTTTATAAGACCAGAGTATGGAATTGTACTACAAGGACATTTTCATTTAAGAAGTTTATTTTCAATTACGGTAGTGAGTGTTATAAGGGTAAGAATGGTAGAGAAGTACATGATGGATGCTGTCTGTCCGATGGCAATGAAAGGATATTTGACTGGCTGCCCTCTGATTCATGTGAGTGTAAGCAGGTCAGCCACTAGGATTCAGAATAGGCATTGACTTAATAACTTATTATGCTTTGTTGTTTAGACATGTGAAGTACTGGAATAACTGCTAGAATGAGAATGGAATATACGAGGGCCAGTACACCTCCTAATTTGTTAGGGATAGATTGTAAGATTGCATATGCAAACAAAAAGTACCGCTCTGGCTTAATGTGGGGTGGGGTATTGAGGGGGTTGGCTAAAGTGTAATTATCTGGGTCGCTCAGGAGGTCGGGAAGGAGGAGGAGAAAAATTAAACCTAGAACATCTTTGGTTGTATATTGTGGGGGGGAAGTGATTTTGTCGGGGTCTGATGAAACTCCTGAAGGGTTGTTAGATTCTGTTTCATGCAAGAATAAAAGGTGAACAGTTGCTAGAGCTGTAATGACGAAAGGTAAGATGAAATGGAAGGCAAAAAATCGTGCGAGGGTGGCTTTGTCAAATAAGAATCCGCCTCAGATTCATTGTACAAAGTCAGTTCCAATATATGGGATGGCTGATAGTAAATTTGTAATTACTGTAGTGCCTCAGAATGATATTTGGGCTCATGGGAGCACATAGCCTATGAATGCTGTTGCTATAGTTGTGAATAGGAGAATAATGCCAATATTTCAGGTTTCTGGGAATAGTAATGACCCGTAGTATAACCCTTGGCCAATGTGTAAGAAGAGGCAGATGAAAAAGATTGAAGCGCCATTAGCATGAAAATAGCAGACCATTTATCCGTAGTTTACCTCTCAGCTGATATGAGTGACTGAAGAGAGAAGGCAGTTGAGGTGTCTGATGAACAGTGCATGGCCAAAAATAATCCTGTGATGATTTGGAGAATTAGGCAGGCACCAAGAAGTGAGCCAAAGTTTCATCAGGTAGAAATGCTGAAGGCTGTGGGAAGATCAATGACTGAATAGTTAATTTTTATTAGCGGGTGTCTTTTGCGGGTATTCGTCATTAGTATTCTTATAGTTGAAGTACAATGATGGTTTTTCATATCATTAGGTCATGGTTATGGTCCATGTGGAATAATGGTATATGCTTTATTTTTATTAAATGTTCTCTTGGTTATAGAGTTCGTAGGCTTTTCTTTGAAACCTTCTCCTATTTATGGAGGCCTAGGGCTAATTATTAGTGGTGCTGTGGGTTGTGGTATTGTGTTGAATTTTGGTGGGGCTTTCGTGGGGTTAATAGTCTTTTTGATTTATTTGTGTGGTATGATGGTTGTTTTGGGTTATACTGCGGCGATGGCTATTGAGGAATACCCTGAAACACGAGGGTCAAGTATAGACATTTGAGGAGGTTTATTATTAGGATGATTAATAGAGTTGATGTTGGTTCAGTGAATAGTTGAGTACAATGGGCTGGTGATCACAATTGATTTTAAAGTGTAGAGAGTTGGATAATTTTTGAGGGTGAGGGGGTGGGGTTGTGTGAGGATTCTGTGGGTGTGGCTGCCTTCTACAGTTATGGGTGTTGATTAGTGGTAGTTGCTAGTTGATCATTATTTGTATTTATGTTGCAATTGAAAATACTTGGGATAATAGATTAGGTAATTAATAGTAGTGTTAGAAGGGATGGGATAAAAAAAGAGAGAAAGTAGAGTTTTATTAGGCCTTTTTGAGTAGATACAGTAATGGAGGCTGAAACAGATTTGTGAGATGGTCATTGGTATAGACTTTTCTAGTCAAATTAGGTCTAGTAGAAGTGAAGCCACATTTTGGTTTGTGAATAGGCTTGAGTGGGGGGTTGAATGGTTAATTGTGGCTGAATAAAAACCTAGTATATTGGAGAAGCTGAATGTCTGTAATGGATACTTTAGTTTGAGGTTATTAGTTATGAGATTAAGCTCCATTGCTAGTAAGAGGCCTAAGGTGGTTACACCTAGGGCTTTGAGCTTTAAGTGGAGTGGTATAATTGTTTGGGGGGATGAAGCAGGAATAGTACTGTTGGTGATGAGGAACCCAGCGAAGATACTGCTGTATTGTTAGGTGCTTAATTGAGTTAATTAGGAAGGGTTATTTTCGTTAATAATAATCAGAGTTGTGAAGTGAGATTGTCCTATGAGAACGAAGAAAATAATACAGGTACTATAGACAGCTGTTAAGGAGGTGGCAATAAGAGCAATAGAAAGGGCTCAGGTGTTGGTGTATGATGTATTTGCGGTTTGGATAATAAGGTCTTTAGAGTTAAAGCCTGTGAGGAAAGGCATACCTGTAAGTGCAAGGCTACCAATAGTAAGGGAGGAGGAAGTGAAGGGTAAAGTCTTGAACAGTCCTCCTATTTTTTGGATGTCTTGTTCGTCATTGAGGTTATGGCTGATGGAGCCTGAACATATAAATAATATAGCTTTAAAAATGGCATGCGTGCAGATGTTAAGGAATGCTAGATGTGGTTGATTAATGCCAATTGTGACTATTATAAGGCCCAGCTGGCTTGAGGTGAAGAACGCTATGATTTTTTAAATATCATTTTGTGTCAGAGCGCAGATCGCTGTAAATAAGGGGGTAATGGCCCCCAGACATAATGTAAAGGCTTGGATTGATAGATTATTTTCTATTAAAGGGTAGAAGCGGATAAGCAGGAAAACTCCTGCTACAACTATAGTGCTGGAGTGGAGTAGGGCTGAGCAAGCACAACAGCTTGCTCAAATTCCCAGTGTTCACCTAAAAGGAATTCCAAATATTGGAAGAGAAATTTTAGAGGTCCAAACCTAAAAAAAATAGAAAATATACCACTTTCTCATAACTGGCAACATTTTTCAGGGATAGTTCTGGTCAGGATCAATGTAATTTTTTTAATGAAATATTTTATTAACAGTGTTATTGAGAAATAACTCACATATGATTCCCCCACTTAAAGTACACAATTCAATGGGTTTATAATATATTCACAGAATTGTGCAACTATCACCACAATGAATTTTGGAACATTTTCATCACCCCAAAAAGAAATCTTATTAGCAGTTTACTTCCCATTTGTCCAGATCCTGGAAACCACTAATCTGCTTTCTGTTTCTATAGATTCCCTATTCTGGACACTTCATATAAATAGAATCATATGACATTTGGTCTTTCTTCAATTAGTGTGTAATGTTTTCATTCATCCATATTGTAGTATGTATTAGCACTGCCTTTCTTTTTATTGACAAATAATATTCTATTGTACAAATATATTACATATTGTTTATCCATTCATCAATTGATGAATGTTTGGATTGTTTCCACTTTTTGGTTATTATGAATAATGCTACTATAAACATTCATGCACACGTTTTTGTGTGGACATATGTTTTCATTTCTGGTGGGTTATATATCTAAGAGTGGAATTGCTGGGTCATGTCGCAACTTTATGTTTAGTCTTTTGAAGTACTGCCAGACTATTTTCCAGGCTATTTTCCAATGTGACTTTGCCATTTCACATTTCCATCAGCAAAGTATGAAGGTTCCAATTGCTCTACATTTTCATTCACACTTGTTTTCCCCTGTTTTTTTGAACAGAAGGCAGCCTTGTAATATATGCAAAGTTTGACTACTGGGTCCTCCTATTTCCCTTTACTTCTCTCTCTTTCCTAACCAGGTTTTATTTCAAGTATGCATTGCCCTCCTTGGGCAGTGTCCCTTCCCGCTCTCATATACTGTTGTGGCCTAAACTCTAAACCACTGATCCCTCCTTAATTCCCCAACCCTTATGATTTTTACTCAAAGACTTTGAGGAGCATCACACTCAAGAAGCATAGGTAAGCAAACCAAAACAATTTCAAAATAACTCAAGTTCTTTACATGATTTCTCAACACTGAGGAAAGGGTTGGGGTAGACATGTAACAAAGTACCCCTATTTTTCTAAGAAAAAGAAAATGGGTTTTAAAAATATTTTTTCTTTTTTCTCCATTTTTCCCTGTTCCTCACTTCCTACTTAGCCCTTTAGTAATACAACTATAATCTTTTACCTCCCTTTCACCAGACACTCTCTACAGGGCAAGTTCATCTAACCATGTGCTTAGAAGCTCCAGAGTGGAGCTCTCACTCACCTGGAGGTTGCCTCAAGAGATGACAGTCAATCTACAATGCAAAATATGCCTGCTGTGAAATTTTTTCCTACTTGGAGAGTTTCAGCCACCTTTACAACCTAGTTCTGCCCACAAGGACACCAATGGTCACCAGCTTGATCACCTGGTAGATAGGGCACTAAAGCAAGTTTTGTGGACCCTCACCTGATGCTTCATCTGCTGCTTGTCATTCATGCTACACCCCCTTTTAAAAGTGCCTGCTTTCTGCTCCAAAAGCAAAGTGTTACCCTTAAGGCAGGAAGCCTGTACTTCTTCCCCCTAAGCTAGCTTTGGAATAAAAATGTCACTTTCTTTATACCAGACCTCACTCTTGTTAATTAGACTCTGCAAATAGTAAGCAACTGAACCTGTGTTTCAGTTACAGACACATAGGCAGGTGGCCTAAATCCCTTTCAAAGAAGGACTGACTTCCCAGCTGGGGGTGGATGAGATGGGGTGTGCAGTGAGCTACTTCAAAGGCCTCTTCCTTTCCAGAGCAGCCCACGTTCTATGATGAAGCCCATTGAAGGTGTATAAGCACATTCCTTCTGGCTTGGCACAGAACACTCCCTCTATGGCTCCCTGCCAAATTGGCCAAGGCTACTTTCAGCCTACACTGCAGTTCAACTTCTTCCTTTGCCCAATCCTTGCCTTCTTCCCTTCACAGGTGTTGATTCTTAATAAATACCTTGCACTTCAAACTCCATCTCAGCATTTGCTTCCAGAGAATCCAAGCTATGTGAGTTGGTACCAGGAGTGGCCCAAGAAAACAGGCAATAAGATAAGGTTGTTGAGTAGTTATCAGTTGCCTCTGGGTGGCTATGAGGACTGGTAGTAGGAGGAACACAGATAGCCCTGGGGCAAGGTGGCAGTCCAGTTGTTAAAACTTTGTGAATTTGGAAGGTGTACTGATGGAAGGGAATGAACCAGCTGGAGTGATTTTGGGCATATGAGGTGTATGGAGAAAAGAGCAGCTGCAAGGATAAGGGTATTGGATGGTGACTGCTAAGTGCCAGTGATGCTGTACAGAAACATAATGAACATTTAAGGGCTGAGTAATAAGCTTTTGTAAGCCAGGTGTGAAAGCCAGAGGGCCTCTGTAGATGCATACAAAGAAGCTCTCATTTCCTCAAGAAGGGTGGAAAAGCCAAGGAACAAGTTCAGGAAGGTTGATTCTCCAGACTCCTCTGAACTTACAGAGCCCATTGACTACAGATGTTGCTCACGTACATTATGTGAAAGGAAAATAAAATCTTGGGACCCCAAATTCACTGTGCCAAATGGAAAGTTCAGCTTACAAACGGAGTCACATAAAAACTGCTTTACTTTTGTTCCCAGATAGCTGTAATTTCACATGCTGACTTTCTTTTATATAAAATGTAGATCTACTAAGCACAAGACCAATGCATAATTGACTTTTCCCTCCGCTTTTTCCTTTGCACATATAAAATGTAGATTCACTGAGTGCTAATTAGAGCCTCAGAAGAATGTCACCACTTGCCGTTGCCTACCCACTCCCCTCCTTTTTTCCTTTCCTTCTTCCTCTCCTGCTCACACTTTCCCCTTTAAATATTGAAGTCCTCAAAACCCTCTTAGGAAAAAGCACAGGAGACAGGATTCTACTGTGACTTGTGTCTCTTTTTCCTGGGCACATCCTAAACCTTGCCAAAATAAACCTCTAAATCAATTCAGTTGCCTCAGTCACTTTCTGGTTTACAATTATGAAAGTACCTTTCATCCTCCCACCCCAGAAGACAATTCAGAAGCCTCTTCCTCTTCTTCATGTGAGATTTACTCTGATAACCGCAATGGGAAAAGGGAAATATCTAGATATTTTTCAGACTGCTGGAAACACAATCTGAGTAGACATTGATACCTAGAGACCTGAAGCATCAACACTCTCGTTACAGTGAAGGTATATGGGAACTAGATAATACATACAATTTTAACCAAGTTCTGGCTTAATGGTCTATTGTGTCTGTGAAATAGCCTGTGATCAGTTCCGCTGTCACCAACTGTACAACTAAAATGGACGTAATTGACAGTTGGTGCAACTCCCACATAGAGCTCTTGGTCTGTGAGGTAAGAGTAGGCTATCATAGCAGGAAAAACCAAGTAAAAGACTCTGAACCTCTCCTGCCACCCCCACCCTAATACAATGATATTGTGAGAAAAAGCAGAGATTGATGCCAATCTTAAGGATCAAAAAGATATAGACATGGTGATTCCTAAAATATCCCCCTTTAATTTGCCAATCTAGGCCCTGAGAAACCAAATTGATCTTGGGGGATTACTATAAATCCAGAGTCAGCAAACTTTTTTCATAAAGGGCCAGATGGCAAATATCTTAAATTTTGCAAGCCATAGAGTTTCCTGTTGCAACTATTAAATTCCGTTGTTGTAGCGTTGTATTAGGGTTTTCTAGAGGGACAGAACTAATGGAATATATATATATATACACATTATATAGGTCTATATATATCTATATAGATATGTTCCTATATAATATAAGTATATTATATCTATATATAATATAGATATAGATATAGATAGACCTATATAATATATATATATTCCATTAGTTCTATATATAGATATAGATATATTCCTGTAAATATAGGCCAGTCTCTGTTTTCACATTTTTCTGCTTGCTTATATTCTAGCTGTGCTGGCAGATGATCAGATGGTGCCCACCCAGATTAAGGGTGAGTCCCCCTTTCCCAGCCCACTGACTCAAATGTGAAGGTCCTTTGGCAACACCCTCACAGACACATCCAAGATCAATACTTTTTATCCCTCAATCCAATCAAGTTGGCACTCAGTATTAACCATCACAAGAATGGATAATTTGTAAATGTGGTTGTGTCTTTTTTGTTTGTTTGTTTTGTTTTTTTGAGATGGACTTTTGCTCTTGTTGCCCAGGCTGGAGTGCAATGGCACAGTCTCAGCTCACCGCAACCTCCACCTCACAGGTTCAAGCAATTCTCCTGCTTCAGCCTCCTGAGTAGCAGGGATTACAGGCATGCACCACCATATCTGGCTCATTTTGTATTTTTAATAGAGACAGGGTTTCTCCATGTTGGTCAGGCTGGTCTCGAACTCCAGACCTCAGGCGAGCCACCTGCCTCAGTTTCCCAAAGTGCTGGGATTACAGCACTTTGGCGTGAGCCACTGTACTGTGGTGTGAGCCACTGTACCCAGCCTGTGGCTGTGTTCTAATAAAATTTTGCTTACAAAAATGGGTAGAGGACTGGACTTGGCCTTCAGGCTTGAGTTTGCTGACTCCTGCTGTAGACTACAACAAACACAACTAAGTAGTGTCACCAGTTATAGCCAAAAGGCAATATATAGTACTATGGTTTGAATGTGTTTCCCAAATTTCATATGTTGGAAACTTAATCTTCAAATTCATATGTTGATTGGAGGTGGATCCTTTGGGAGATAATTAGGATTAAAGTTTATCAGGGTGGGGCCCTCATGATGGGCCTTCCAAGAAGAGGAAGAGAGGCCTGAGCTGGCATGCATGCTCTTGCCCTCACTATGTGATGCCTTCAGTCATATTGTAACCCAGAAAGAAGGTCCTCACCAGATGCCAGTGCCATGCTGTTGGATTTCCCAGTCTCCAAAACCATAATAAATAAATTTATTTTATTTATAAATTACTCAGTCTTAGGTATTCAGTTATATCAACAGAAAATGGAGTAAAATATATGATATCTTTGCTAGATAAAGTATATGGCATTAGATATATGGCATGTGGTCACTGATTTGATGAATACATTCCTTTTTATCAAAGTCAAGAAAGGGAATTAGAAATGATTCACATTCACATTGGATGGGCAATAATATATAATTTTCAGTTTTGCTCCAGAGCTGTGTAAATATCTTCCCTCTATCATGATGTACTATGAAGAGATCTGGTCTAATGTGCTCATGAACCACCCTGTGATTAGCTCCCCTGTCACCAACTGAACAACTCAGATGGACATAATTGGCAGTTGGCACTACTCCCACATAGAGCTCTTAGTCTTGTTCTGTGACATTCCGCATAACAAGATATTAACTTATTACATGAGGCATTATGTTGACAGGACCAAATGAGCAAAAGGTGACTAGCATGCTGGAGGCTGGTAAGACATGGGTGGTGGGAGACAAACTCTTTGAGTATACAGGAGCCAGCTATATCCATTAAAATGTTATGGTCCAGTGGTCAGGGGCATGTGGGCACCCCCTCCTAAGGAAAAGACAAATTACTGCATGTTTTACTTCTGACCACAAAGAAAGACACACTATGCCTGGTGGATCTCTTTGGGAACTGGAGGCATCATATTCTATGGCTAGAAATATTTCTACAGTTCATATACTGAAAGAGGTGAAAAGCTGCTTGATTTGAGAGCTGCAAAACAGGAAAGGGGTCTGCAGCAGGTCCAGGCTGCAATGCATGCAGCCCTCCTGCATGAGTTACATGAGCCAGCAGATCCCATGGTGTTGCAAGTATCAGTGATGGGAAAAGAGACTATGTGGAGTTTGTGGCAAGCCCCAGTGGAAGAATCACAATATAGATCCTGGGGTTCAGGAGCAAGGCCATGCCTTTTGAAAAACAACTTTCAGTATGCTCCTGGGTCCTGGTACAGACAGAATGTCTTACCATAGGACGGAAAGTGACCAGACTTCTAGAATTGCCACTTGTAAGTTGGGTCCTGTCAGACTCACCAAGTCATGGTATTAGACTGGTCCCACAACAGTTCTTCACAAAATGAAGAGGTATATCCAAGAATGAGCATAAACAGGACCAGAAAGCACAAACAAGCAGCATGAGAGGGAAGACAGACCCCCATGGCACCCACCACTCCTGCACCAGCTTGCCTTCTTCAGCTCACACTTGTGGCTGCATGTGTGATTCTGTGCAACTCACTGAAGGAGAAAGCCCAAGCTTGACTTACGGATGGGTCAGTAGGTGCGTGCAATTTGAAAACAGACAGCAGCTGCCCTTCAGCTCCACTCAGGGTGGCCTTGAAAGACAGTGGCAAAGGAAAATCCTCCCCATGGACAGAACTTTGGGTACATAAGGCTATCCACTTTGTGTGGTAAGAGAAATGGCTCAAGGGTAGAGTCTTTTTTTTTTTTTTTTTTAAGACAGATTCTCACGCTGTTGCCCAGGCTGGAGTGTAGTGGCGTGATCTCCGCCTCCTGGGTTCAAAAGATTACCCTGCCTCAGCCTCCTGAGTAGCTGGGATTACAGGCACCTGCAACCACCCCTGGCTAATTTTTGTATTTTTAGTAGAGACAGGGTTTTGCTGGCCAGGTTGGTCTCAAACTCCTGACCTTAAGTGATCTGCCCGCCTAAGTCTCCCAAAGTGCTGGGATTATAGGCGTGAACCACTGCACCTGGCCCGGTAGAATCTTTATGAATTTACAGATGGCATCAGATGGGCCAGCCAGCTGGTCAGAGGCCTGGACAGAAAATAATTAGAAAATCAGAGACAAAGAGGTTTAGGGGGAGCATATGTTTAGACAAATGGGGACAAAGTGTGGAGGTATTTGTATCAAATGTTACCATCCACCAGAGAGTGTCCATTACAGAAGAGGCAATAACACCCAAGTAGAAAAAATGCCCAGGCTAGCCTCTGTCATCAGCTATCCTGTTGCTGGCACATGGATGAAGTGGCCACAGTGGCAAAGATGGAGACAATACCTGGGCAGTGCCATGGACTTTCCCTTACCAAGACTGATCTGCTGATGGCTTCTTCTTTGAGTAGAAAGAGAAATGGCCTAAGGCTAACTATCACCATTGCTGAATGTCCACTAATAGAGACCAGCATGGAGCCCTTGACATGGTATAATTTCCCAAAGAGACCAACTGGCCAGTGTGGCAGCAAGGTGACTACACTGGGCCCCGTCAATCCTAGAAAAGCAGCAGTTCAGGAATATACACACTCTGGGCACAGATTTGAATTTCTTACCTGCAAGCCTCAGCCAACACTGTTGTCCAGGGGCTTACAGTGTGCTTGACCCAATGGTATGAGACCCGATGGCATCAGACCATGGGGACCCCTGCAGAGCAAAGGACAAGTAGGCTGGGCCCATGATCCTGGATCCACTGGTTGCAGCACATACCACACCTCCCGGAAGCTGCCAGCCTGAGGGAGCATGGAAACAGTCCACAGAGGGCACAGCTGAAGCACCAGGGCCATGGCATTCCTCTAAAAGGATGGGGTGCCAATCTCTAGGATGCAAGGTATTCACTGAATGAAAGCCCATTGTGTGCTCTAAGGGAAAGGACAGATAGGATCAGAAGTAAGGGTGAATCAGGGGTGGGCCACCCACCATCCCTCTTAGCGACCCAGCCACTGAGAGACTTTGTGTTTGTTTAGTTCTGGGCTCTGCAGGGTTAGAAAACCTGGCACTCAAAGGAGACACACTTTTTTGTCAGAGGACATAACAAGAGTCCCTTGAATTATAAACTATGGCTTCCACCTGGGCACCTTGGGCTCCTTGTGTCCAGGACCAACAGGATGAGAACTTACCACCTTGGCAGGAGTGATTGTGGCTGACCATTGGAAGGAGGCAGGTCTGCTGTTACACAATGGGAATGGGACAGGAAGGTCTATGGGTGGAACCCAATTGTGACTGTAAACAGGCAAGTGTAGCAACGCTGGCCGGCAAAGGGCATGGTGACCAGGTGCTTAGGCCTCTTCAGGATAAAGGTCTGGGTTACAGCACTAGTTAAGCTCCTGAGTCCAGCAGGGGTGGTAGCTGAGGGTGAGGGGAATTTAGAAGAGAGAGTGAAGATGGAGCCAGTGAATATTATTTACAGCCTGAGACCATCTGCAGCAGCGCCTCCTTCTTCCACGTTTCCTCTGAGGAATAGAAGCCCACAGAGCAATGGACAAATGTGCCACACATGGGCTGGGAAATGTAAATCTGAGACCTGGCTTGGGAGAATGTGTTACTCAGAGACATGCCTACCCTCGTTTCAGCCTTGAGAGTGCAGTGAGCAGACAGCCTTCAGCCATCAGGTCGTCAGTGTCTGTCTCAACTTTGCAGAGGCCCCCTTGGCCAAGGTCACACTCTTCCTGGGGAGCCCACATCTGGAGACTGAGTAAGGCAGGAGTGGAAAGGCCTGGCCCTTCTAGCCTGCTGGGCTCCCCCTAATCCTCCCACCCCTGTCTGTGAGTGGCAGACTCCCTCCAGGGCCAGGGCACCACACCAGACTCCAATTCTTCCTTCTGTGTCCTCCCTTTCCCACCCAGCTGTCACTAACCAATCACTTGCAACCCAAACTCCACCGTAGTGTCGGCTTCTGGGGAACTCAACCCTAAATAAGAAGTATATGAACCACGGCAATAATTCTTTGGAGTCCCTTTTTCTCCCCTCTCCCATCAACTTCCTTCCTAAATTTTAACTGCTCCAGTCTTCTCCTTTTAGGGATTCCTCAAAGTACTCTGACATTTTTCTCAGGCTGCATTATTGAAAGTGAGTCCTCACATTTCACACCCACCTGGCAGAGAACCGTCAGGCTCCATGACAGAGCTCTGCCCCCACCCCTTTTGTATTTTGTCTTCCACATTCACTGCCAATCCCCTGGGAAGGGGAAGCTGTGGGTGCTCAAAAGTTAATTTTTGTTGCAGTCACACATATCCCACAAGTGTAAATTATTGCCAAGGGTCTAATGAAGTATACCCCCACAGGTATTTGCATATTTTTTTTAGAGACAAGGTCTCTCTGTTGCCCATGCTAGAGTGTGAGCATGGTTCACTGCAGCCTTGACCTCCCAGGCTCAAGCAATCCTCCCACCTTGGCCTCTTCAGTAGCTGGGATTACAGGTGCTCACCACCATGCCTGACTAATGTTTTATTTTTTGTAGAGACAAGTTCTTGCTATGTTGCCCAGGCTGGTCTTGAAATCTTAGCCTGAATTAACCCTCCTGTCTCAGCCTCTGTATTTGCATTTTTAAAAAAAGTTGTTAATCTAAAGAATGCCTCTCTAGCAGACTTTCACACACAATAAAGTGATAACAAGGTTGCTCCTTCCCTCTATTATTCCAAACACTCCTGTTTCTTTGCCTGCCGCTTGGCTTCCTCAAATACCAAAGAGCATTAAAACAACAAAAATAACAAATGACTGTGTCCTTGTTAAATGCTGGTCCTTGAGCCGGGCCTGTTACATTCCTCCAAACCTCTCACCAACTTCATTTTAGATAAATGGCTGAGGCTTGGAGAGCCCGGCTCCCCAGGGCACACGGCTCAGAAGTGGCAGAGTGAGAATATCCACTCAGCTGTTTTGACTCCAAGTGCCGAGCCCACTGAAAGAGAAAGAAAGCCACTACCAGCTGGGCCCAGACGCAGGCTGCCATTAGCAACGGCTCAATAGCACACCACAGAAATTATCACACACTTCATTGCTGAATAATGATCAAAGGCATCGTTCACCAGTTAGGGCCTGAAAAATATGCTGGACTGCAAAGAAAATATTCAGTGGGATGTTCTTGGATCAATAGGAGAATTTCCAAATTTTTAATTTTCTTACACAAGCTTTAAAGCAACAGTGAAGCCCTCTACATGTATGAGTGCTGTCAGCTGGAACAAGGGCTTTCCATTTGGGGGTGGGGTTAAGGGGTGGTGGAGAGCTGCTATTTACTAAATGTTAGTGACTGTCAGTTGTTTTAGATGTGTATTCAGGGGTAATGACAGGGATGCAATGGCCTCAGCCCCAGTGAAGTGGCAGTTTGGTTCAGGGAATGAAAGCTGATGAAGGCAAAGCACCTGTGATCCACCTCCCCTCTAATGTAACATTGCCATTATTTGTGAATTCCAGTCCCTCTGGTGGTAGCAGTTTTAGGAACCTGTGGGAAGTGATATTTCAGTTGTTCACACAACCATCTCAGCAAGTAAACCTCCCTGGAATGTCCTTTGTAAAAGTGGCAGAGATTTAAGGACAGGGTAGCGTGGTTGTTACCCTGGGGATATTCAAAATATTCTAACCCTTATGGTCCACTGTAAATTCCGCAGTTCCCCAAAGAGGCCATGCAGAAGTGACTCCTGGAGGCAGACAGCAGGAAGCTGCCACTTTGTGGTGGCCAGGTGGGCAGGGGGCAAATTTCCCTACGGTGTGACAACCCCTCTGTGCCCCCACCAGGAGTGCCAGTGTCTGCGACTGCTCTGGAAGCAGTGGTGAGGGTGCGAGGTGAAGGGAGGAGAGTGTACACATAGGACAACCTCAGGTGTAGCAATGAGTGCAAATGACATTTTGGAGATCTGCAACAGATGATTGTGATATGAATCTATCTGTGGTTTCTATCATCAAAAGCACTGCTAAATTCTTCCATGATTTACTGTCTCCATTCATAAAGGAAGGAAATACTAATTTTCAGTTTGTTCATGAAAATAAAGATGTCATTTTTCCCCTCATTCACAATCATGGACTCCTTGAATTCTAACCATGGACCCCTTTGGGGAGGGTGTAGGGACCTCAGGCTATGAACCCCTAGTTGAGACTGCAGCATAGACCCAGCCACTTGTTTGTCACGTTGTTCTCTAGGACTGGAGTTCATTGAAGTCCTGAGTTGTGTACACTAGCAACTAACGTCTATTGTTTAGCTAAATGTATATCATCCCATGTGTTTCTCGGAGGATAAGGGGGTTTGCGCACAAGTGTCCTGGCTTTCATCATAGTGCAAATCATGTCCCAATTTCCGAGGAAACAGAAAACTCTTCCTATTGTGTAAATTCCCTGGGAACCTCAGGTTGCCCTAGGGACCACGGAATTGAATTGCAGACACCATGGATCCAGACACTCAGTGAAATGGCAACTCCTTGTGGCAGTGTGTAAGTCTGGGAGCAGTCACCAACTCCCTTGGGCATGGCAGAGCCAGAAGAGAAGGGTGACTCTAATAGAATCCATCTGCTTTGGCATCGACCGCACATGCCAGGGAGAAGAATGGCTGGCATCTGCTCCTTGACTTTGTTTGTAAGAGTTGTACATTCTTACAGGTTGCTTAATTTCTAATTATCTTCTGGTAGAGAGTAGGAATGAAAACAGATTATTTTTCAGATGTGGACCTTTAAATAAAAATATGCAGTAGATTTTGACGATGGCATGAGTGGAGTAAACTGGCACTAACACTTTTGAAATATAAAGTGAAACTCAAATTTGGTCGTTACGATTTACTATATTTAAATTGAAGCTATTATTTCATGGAAGGAAAAAGTAAACAGCTTCCACCTGGGACATCAAATAATGTTGCTCTGAGCAAATGTCAACCAAGAATTTTGGCATAGTCGCCAATAAACACTCAGACACTTTTCTTGGCTCTTGCTAAGTCCTCCTGAAACTCCAGAAGTAGTTGTAGCCGAAGGCAATGGAAAACACATGCCCAGGCCTTGACCTCTATGCTTCATTCCTTCAGTGTTTCATTCCTTGACCTCAAGCTTGCTCCGAAATTACCTGCACAATATAGGTCCCCTTTAGGCTGTTATTTCACTGTTTCGTTTCTCTCGGCAGTGAGGTGTTGAAAATATTCCTAATAGTATGGCATTCAAGAGTACAAACCCCACTGGGACTTCCATACTCTGTAGACTCTGTATAAACATATTAACAATAGCACCTAGGAGCCCATAATTGGCTTTGTGTGAGCTGTGGCTTTGCCTGAAGACTTGCTGACCACCATTGTCTGTCCAGCAACTCCCAACAGTGGAACAAGGATAAGTCCCTTAATTTCTATTCAAAAACCTGCAAGATAAAACAGATCTGAATCTTTGGGGGCTAATAAGATTTTGGAGCCTATTATTCCACACTTAATCCCTGCCTAAATCATGTTTCTCCTTGTACCTTGTCAATACTCTTGCCAAACTCAAAGTCTAATAAAAAGGAGAGAAATGAACCTGAAGTAACATGACATCAGCATGCAATATGCAGAGAAGTAGGCTGGGAGAGAAACTGGTAATTATGTTCAGGCTTAGTGATGATTAAGATGATAATGATGATAATAATAGCATATTTATTAAGTGCCTGGTATATGCTGGAAACTATATTATTTCTGGGCTCTCTATGTTATCCCATTTGTCTATATGTCTGTCTTTATGCCAGCACCATGCTGCTTTGATTACTGTAGCTTTGTGATATGCTTTGAAATCAGGAAGTATGAGATTTCCAACCTTGTTCTTCTTTTTCAAGATTGTTTTGGTGATTCGAGTCTCTTGAGAGTCCATATGAATTTTAGGATAGATTTTTCTATTTCTGCAAAAAAATGCTGTTGGGATTTTGATAGGGGTTACGTTGTGGAAACTATGTTATACACTTTGAAAGATATCCAATCTATTTCTTATGACAGCCTATGACATAGATACTATTATTTTTTCCAAAATACACATAAGAAAACTGAGGCACAAAGATGTTAAGTAACTTGCCCAAAGGTACACAGTGAGCTAGAGAACTAGGTTTGCACCTAGGCAGTCGGATTCCAAATACCATCTACTTAACCATGATCCTGCACAGGCTCCTGACTGATGATTTGAGAAACCTAAAAACTTTCTGCTCTTCTACTGTACAAGGGTGCATAAAGCAGATGCAGCTAGTTGTTCAACAATATCCATTCTCTTTTTAATAATAAAACTACTGAATTTGGGTTGGCCATATAACTACCCAGCTGGTGACCACATGTCCCAGCATACTCTGCAGTTACGGATGGCTGTGTGATTAAGTTCTGTCCAATGGAGTGTGAGCAGAAGTGATTTGTGCACTTCCGTGATGTGCACCTATAAAGAAACAGGCATGTACTCCTGTGGCTCCTTCCCCATGTCCAGTGATTGGGTTGGAAGTCCTATGCAGTGATGGCCTGGCAGCCCTACTGCCATGGACTATCAAGACTGTGATGGAAAATACAAATAGACTCTTGGTTAAGTCATGTGTCCTTGGGCCTTTTTGTTACAGCAGCTTAGCCTAAAACTGATTCATTCTGTGGCAATTCTAATTCTATTAGAATTAGATTTGGGAGGAAGGTTCACTTGGAATTTTTCCATTGGGAATTCAGCATAATGAGGTTTTCAAACACTTATCCAAAAATAGAATATCACTTTGTGTATATACCATTCAATGCTTGCTGGTATTTGCTTTTTTAATTTTCTTGGTGATTTTTAGGTTATACTTTCCAATCTATTAATAGTATCTTTTTATAAAGACATTGGCACTGAGTTGCGGAAATCAGGGCATGTGCTTTGAATTTCTTTCCCATTAGTAGTAATGAATGTTCATCTGTCTACATTTTTCTTTTACCTGTTCCTATGATCATCTGCTTTTGTTGGTGGGAGTGCCTGTCTGGAGCTGGGGATTTGGCTCCAGTATTGAGTACAGGGCCTGGCCAACTAGATTATTGCAGCAGCAAGATCATGGTTGGGCTGGAAACACCACTTCCAACAGCTCTGACAACTGCTACTTCTACATATTGGCATGATTGATGTGCTTCACACAGAATGCATGCTAGGTCCATGAATAAAGCTCAGACTTTATTCATATTGGTGACATCAGAAACTCTCCCAGTGACTCACACATGGCAGAAGTTGGAGAGATCATTCCTCAAATTCATTGCCCAGGTGTAAAGTCATGTGATATTAGAGTCATCCTTAGGAAGAATATGTTTGGTGCAGTTCATGTGAATATAGACTTTTTAAAACTTTTTTATTAGGAAAAATTTCAAACATATTCATCAGTAGAGAGATAGGTGTGATGAGTATTCATGTCCATGAATATCTTCATATAGATGAAACCAAGTTAAAAAGAACATCAAGAGCAGCTTTGAAGAGGAAAAGAATTTGAGAAAGGGCAGACAAAGGAGGGTGTGATACAAGAAAGGGGCTGTGCTCAGTCGAAGGCTCTTTGTAAGGTGCATGACAAGGGCAACCGCTTAGCTTGCCTGCAACACCCCTAGTACTGCCCAAAAGATTTAAGGATGAATTAATCATAATAAAAACAATGAATATTTATTGAGCCTTTCCTATGTGCTGAGCACTGTTTTACAAACTTATGAGGTAGCCATTATTATTATGCTCATTTTACGTATTAGAATATTAGGACTTTGAACAGTTTAACTTTCTCGAAGTCCCATGGCTGATCACTACTGATAGGATTAGAGCTAACATTTGAACCCAGGACTTGTTGACTCAAGAGCCTACACTCTTAAAAACAAACCTGTGTTTATTAAGTCTAGTCTGTGGACTTTTGGACTCAAAATCAATTGGGGCACTTGTTAAAAAGGCAGATTTCTCACCCTCACCCTAGACCACATGCATCAGAATATCACGGCGTAATGTCTAGAAACATGCATTAAAATAAGTTTCTTTTTAAAAGTCCATCAGAGTTTAAGAACCATTGCTCCATGATATTCTGGAGGTGTAGTCTCCATAAGAGGTTCTCTGAACTCTCTTGATTAATATATAGACAACATTATTCTAATGGATTATGTATACTATAAATATACACAAATAAAAATTATTAAAGTATTCCCTGGGTGTCTGAACTCCACCCTACATTTGGGAGCACTGGTTTATAGTCAATACAGTATGAATTTGTTATTCTATTTTATCATGTCACAAATATCAGGAGTCATAAATTAGAATTAGTTCTCACACAGGAATTAAAAGTCAGGCAATCTCATATAAACATCAGATTTCTGATTTCTTTGAAAAACAGAAGATTTGGCCACCTGGGCCTGTGTTTCTGCTATAGCAACTGGCAGGGCTGCTTAGGGAAATGGGCTAGAGCTCAGCAGCCAGCTCCTTGCGGAGGGCACACATGCATGCCTCTGGGGTCGCTGTAGTCCCTGCCTAGCTCACCTCACTCACTCGTATTAATTATGATGGTGGGCACTTCAGGCTTTGATATCAGATCTACTGCCTAGACATGAGGATTTCTAATTCTAGGCTAACATGAAGTTTAGATAATCTTCATTTTGGCGTGTTGCATGCTGCCAGATCATTTTTACCCCCTCAACTTTGAAAGTTAATCATCTGAGTTGACTCATATAAATTTGCTGTTTTTATAGGCTTCAAATGCTAAAAATAAAGTAATTTTACAGAGGTCAACCTGAGCACAAGCCCACGATTATTGTGTGCACCTTAGCTTGTTTTAATAACTTAACCTGGGTTGTTTCAGGAGCTGAGGATAATAATATGCTATTGAAAGAGGAATTTCACTAACCGAGACATTTAAAAAACAAGATTAACAATGTCATTGGTTTCAAGGGAGATTAAAATAAAACTACGTTGTCACTTTCCAAGGAAAGGAAGAGTGTGCAAAGATAAAGCTATCCTAGAAATTAATGAGCCAGACTTCTCTCCAGAGCTTAAGCCATTCCTTGATTGTAAGACAAAAATAACTATTTCATTAGTGTCTTAGAATTTCACTGGTAAAGGAGATTCTAAGTTTCACCCTGAGGTTTGTGATTATCCATTTGTTACTGGATTACCACTGAACTCTCTTGTGGCCTGCCTCTTCATGGCACATCTAAAAAGAACACAGTTAGCTACAGAAGCCTCAACAACAGATTTTTATTGAGGAACATTTTTTTCTTAGTCACAATGAATTTTATTAGAAAGAATAATCTCAAAATAAACTAATATGGTTAAAATTTCACACTGAAGAATTTATTAGAGATTTTATAAAAGATCAAATTGTTTTGATAAAATTTAGACCTACAAATATATGTCCAGAAAAATTGGATTTAATAGAAACAGTGGTCACGATAGAAAATTCACAAAGGCAGAAGTTTTATAATGGATACAATTTTTTAGATGAGATGTATTAAATCCTTCCTGTATAACATATACAAAACAAAATTACATTTTTTGGAAAATAATGTTAGTAAAATAAAAATAAAAGTAAAAAGTATTAGAAACACATTTACTAGACGGGATAGGAAAATGATCAGGGAGTTAAACTGGCTTAATGGAACTCACTTCAGAAAATTTATTACGTCTGCACTCATAAACATGGAGTCCAAGGAGGCCATGACTGAAACACCCATCCTGTAGGAAAGGTCAAGTCCACACTGTGGGGACAGAATGCCTCTGGTTCCCACTAGGAGGAAGTATCCTGAATCCATTAGAACTCAGGCACAGGTGTGGAGACTCCCTGGCTGAATCTACTCAGACTCCACTGCCTACCATTTGAGAGAGCCATGCCTAGGCATTGCCCACTTTTCTAGGCGTCCTTGCAGTTCCCTTCAAAGTGGGTGACTCCCCAGCCCAGGTTCCTTTGTTTACATGACTTTCCCTGCCTAGCAGGTCTTCCCATGTTTTGATTCCTACCCTTCCTTCAAGACTCAGGTTCTGTGACCCCTTGCTGCCTCCCATGTGGCCTCCATCCTCTGCAACCCAGACCTTCCTCTCCTCATCAACTCCTCTGGCCAAAGTCACCCATGAACTCCTTGTAGCTCCTTTCAGCCAAGGGCAATCCCCATAAAGGAACACAGCTGGTGGCCATTAACAGCCTATACCAGGCCAGCTAGGGAAAGAGTGTCTCATTTCTGAAGGAGGGAGCTGGGCAGTTTCCACCATATGCCTCAAACTCAGCAGGACCAAAACCAAACTCATTTGGTCCTGACCATTCTTCTTACAAATTTTTTCCTGATGGTCACTGCCTCATTTGAAGTTCTCATGACCTCCTGACCAGGTTAATCTACCAATCTTCTTCTTGATCACCTTGGCCTAATCCAGTTCATCCTTCACACAATCACCAGTTAGCTAATTGTTTTTTTTTTCACCGTGTGTGTACTTTTTAAAATTGTGGTAAAGTATACATAGCATAACATTTACATTTTGAATAGGCAAATGATCTGAACAGATATTTCTCAAAGAAGGCATACTAATGGTCAAAAAATATATGACCAAAGCTCAACATTACATAATCAGGGAAATGCAAATCAAAACCACAGTGCTATATCATCTCACCCCTGTTAGGATAGCTGTTACCAAAAAGACAAAAAATAACAAATGCTGGCAAAGATGCAGAGAAAAGAGAGCATTTACACATTGTTGGTAGGAATGTAAACTAGCACAGCCACTATGGGGAGCAGTATGGAGGCTCCTCAAAAAAATGACAAATAAAACTACTATGTGGGCCAGGTGCAGTGGTGGCCCACGCCTGTAATCCCAGCACTTTGGGAGGCCAAGGCAGGTGGATCACTTGAGGTCAGGAGTTCAAGACCAGCCTGGTCAACATGGTGAAATGCCATTTCTACTAAAAATACAAAAATTAGCCAGGTGTGGTGGCAGGCGCCTGTAATCCCAGCTTCTCGGGAGGCTGAGGTAGGAGAATGGCTTGAACCCGGGAGGCGGAGGCTGCAGTGAGCTGAGATTGTGCCCCTGCACTCCAGCCTAGGTGACAGAGTGAGACTCCGTCTCAAAAACAGAAACAAACAAACAAACAAAAAAACTACTATATGATCCAGCAATTGCACAACTAAGAATTTATCCAAAGGAAAGGAAATCATTCTACTGAAGAGACATCTGCACCCCCGTGTTTACTGCAGCACTATTCAGAACAGCCAAGATGTGGAATCAACCTAGGTGTCTAACAACAGATGAATGAAGAAAATGTGATGTATATGCTCAATGGGATACTATTCAGCCATAAAAAAGAATGAAATCCTGTTATTGTGGCAACATGGATGGCACTGGAGGACATTATGTTAAGGGAAATAAGCCAGGCATAGAAAGTTAAACACCTAATGTTCTCACTCATATATGGAAGCAAAAAAATTGATCTTCTAAAGTGTAGAACAGGCTGGGCATTGTGGATCATGCCTGTAATCCCAGCACTTTGGGAGGCTGAGGCTGGTGGATCACCTGAGGTCGGGAGTTCAAGACCAGCCTGGCCAACATGGTGAAACCCCATCTCTACTAAAAATACAAAAAATTAGCCGGGCATGGTGGCGGGCACCTGTAATCCCAGCTACTCAGGAGGTTGACGCAGGAAGATCACTGGAACCCAGGAGGTGGAGGCTGCAGTGAGCTGAGATTGTGCCACTCGACTCCAGCCTGGGTGACAGAGCAAGACTCTGTCTCAAAAACAAAACAAAACAAAACCCGAAAACCAAAACACGAGCAAACAAACACACAAAAAGGAACTAAAATGTAAAACAGAGAACAGTAGTGGGTGGGAAGAGTATAAGAAAGGGAGGGATAGACAGGTTTGCTAAAGCATACATAATTACAGCTAGATAGGAATAAGTACTAGTGTTCTATACCACCATAGGATGACTATAGGTAACAATAATTACAGTTTCAAATAGCTAGCATATTCAACATTCCCAACACAAAGAAATGATAAATGTTTGAGATGATGGGTATGCTAATTACCCTGATCTGATCACTATACATTATATGTATTGAAAAATCACTATGTACCCCATGAATATGTAGAATTATTATTTGTCAGATAAAAATTAAATAAAAAACACTTTAAAAATTTACCATTTTGATCAGTTTTGAATATATAACTCACTGGTATTAATTACATTCACAATGTTGTGTATCCATCACTACTATCTATTTCCAGAATTTTTTCATTACCCTAAACAGAAACTCTGTAACCATTAAGCATTAACTCCTCATTCCCCATCCTCCATCCCCCAGCCCCTGGTAATCATCTATTTTCTGCTTCCAGAGGAATGTTTTTAAGGAAGTCACCTGCACACCATGCCTTGTTCAACAAAATATCCTCAAAGTCTTCTTCGCCTCTCCCATGCTGAATGCTCTGCCCTTTCTCTGACCCCTTCAGTCTCTCTCCAGTCTCTTCAATGCCTTGCTGGTCTCTCTCACTCCCACCTTGTCCCCATGTATCACTCAGCACCAGCTTCCAGCACGCTACCTTCTAGATCCCACATAGCAAAGTGCAGTCTGGCTCTTTACCTGGCTTTTGATTCACGGGCAGCACCCTTCTGGGACTTTTGTGAATCAAATTCTCCCAACCCCATGAGATGGCCCCACAAATCTATTGTATAATAGACGGGAGATGAAGAAGAGACCAAATGCAATGTTTGCTTATGGCACCCAAGACTATTTCCAGCTCATAGTCTGACATTCCCCTGTCTTCTTTTCTTTGGGGTTGCTAAATTTGAAACTGCATTGGCAGCAGACCTATTAGTTTAGACATATACAGTGGACTGGGTAAGTATGGGGCGATAGTTAAGCTGAGACCTGGATGATAGGAAGACATTACTGTAAAGAGGAGGGGCAAGAATATACAGAGAGAAAAACATGCAAAATCACTGAGGCAGAGAAAAGTGCAGTCTCCTGTCCAAGGAGCAGAAGGAGGCCTGGTTGCCTGGGGAATAGTGGGCACTCCAGAAAATGGCATGGGACAAGATGGAAGATATGTGGGTCATATAGAGGCCGGGCATAGTGGTTCATACCTGTAATCCCAGCCGAGATGGGTGGATCACTTGAGGCCAGGAGTTCGAGACCAGCCTGGCCAACATGGCGAAATCCAGTCTCTACCCAAATTATAAAAATTAGCTCAGCATGGTTGCGCATGCCTGTAATCCCAGCTACTCAGGAGGCTGAAGTGGGAGAATCGCTTGAATCAGGGAGATGGCGGTTGCAGTGAGCCGAGATCGCGCCACTGCACTCCAGCCTGGGTAACACAGCGAGACTCTGTCTCAAAAAAGAAGAAAAAGAAAGTTTAGACTTGATTCCATGTTCACCTGGAAGCCATTTGTATCAGCTGGGAAGCTTTTATTGCGAGTAATAGAAACTCCACTTAAAAAGTTCAAATAATACAAGGGGAGTTTATGGCCCGACTAAATGAGAAATCCAGAGGAGGACAGCTCTCAGGTGAGGGCTCTGGCTCCTTCCTCAGAAATTATCTTGATTTTGCTCTTCTCTGAAAGTTCTTGGGCTAGTTTCTCTCAACGCCACTTGATGGCTTTGGCAGCAACTAGGGTACGGGTTTGTTTTTTCATAAGGAAAGGGAGTCTTAGTTTCTCTAAGTCATTTAACAGAAATCTTCAGCTTCTCTCTGATTGGAGCAACCTGGACTGGCCACAGTGACCCAGGCTTGCTATGCACCTTTGACTTGGGTTTAGTTACTGCCCATCTCTAATCCAATAAGCCAGTCTGCAGTGAGGGTGAAGTTATTACTCTAGTCAGCACTCCCCTCCCCCTGGAGGTAGGGCTGGGGTCAATTCCAAATGGCATGGCTGTTACTTAATGAGGGTAGAGTGGCTCCCCAAAGAATTGGAAAACTATAAGGAAAGAAAGAAAGGAGAATGGATGCTGGGTAAGTAACCGAGAAGGTCCGTTACACCATGTGAGGATTTTTTTTTTTTTTTTTTTTTTGAGATGGAGTCTCACTGTCACCCAGGCTGGAGTGCAGTGGCACAATCTCAACTCACTGCAGCCTCCACCTCCGGGGTTCAAGTGATCCTCCCACCTCTGCCTCTCAAGTAGCTGGGATTACAAGTGTGCACCACCATGCCCAGCTAATTTTATTATTTTTGGTAGAGACGGGGTTTCACCATGTTGGCCAGGCTGGTCTCCAACTCCATGGGAGGACTTTTAAAAATCCACTCTAGCTGTTACGAAGGAACACACTGGAGGGTCCAGAGAGGAAGGAGGGAGGCCAGTTAGGAAACTGTTATAGTAGTTCAGGTAACAGACCGTGGTGGCAGGGACTGAGATGTGTTTGGAGATAGAACTGACAGGACTTGGTGACTGACCTGACGAGGGAGGAGGCAGTTTTGGCAGACTGTGAGGAGTCTCAAATGCCAGTCTTTGGAGTTTTTGTCTTTTAGGCAATGATGGAGGTGTAAGAGTGGGTTGTTTTTTTTTTTTGTGACAGTAAGAGATTAATAATGTTTGCTTTTTACTTTCACTTTCTCCCCCTCCTTTAGAATTAAAAAGAATTTATAAACAATTTACTACAGCATATTCTTTTGCTCTTCTGTTTTCCAAATGAATAAAACACCAGTATCTATGATCTTAACTAGAGTTTGATTTCCTGCTCACTCTGTAACCAAGTCGATTGACTGAGAATATCCTCAAAAATTGTTTTTTTTCAGTCTAATTTTATAAGGCAAAAAGAGCATAGCTTCACTTACATCTTAGAACATTGTGAAGTCAATATTAACTTCGCTGAATGTTTCAGTTTGAATTTAATGTGCTTATGATGCCATTGCAGATTGCTATCATCAGGAATCGAACATGCGTTAGCCTTTCAATATATCAATTATAAGGCATAAGAGTTCAACTGCAGCAGTTTAATCCTTTAACTACCCATCATCTAAAACTTACTGAAGGAGTTGAATTAAGCTTCAAGGATGTAGGGTGGCTATTTTTGCAGACTAAGCAAACAATAGTTGAAATTTGATGCCCTTGATGGAAATGGATGGAGTCTGTCAATTCTGCATATACATTCAGCAAAGTACTGACATTAAAACATTTATTCTTGTTCTGAGTGCATGTTCTACTCCATCCTCTCAAAGAATTGCTTTTCCTCCATTCATTAAAAAAGCTCAGGACTTGGCTTTGTCTCATTTTAAATTCCCATATATTACATTGTTGGATGTCACTTTGTTGTGCTTTTTTCTTTTGGCAGGTCCTCATCTCTCTGATCCTGTTTCCCATCCTCTCTTTACCCTTGATGAAGATAAAATTCCTGGCTAGATACCTTGTAAGATTGTATCTTCATTGTCAAGTGAGATAGAAAAGCTGTGAGGACCACTGAGCCTTACATAAAATGTTTTCTTCTGTGGTGACGCAACACCTAGATTTGTAGCAGTTACTGTCATGATCTGCCAGTTCTTTTTTGCATAACAGTTTCTCAGTCTTTGTGTGAGGCCTTCCCCTACCTTCAGAGGATGCTAAATCAATGTGTGAGGCAGGCTGGAAGTGCCAGGGAATTAATACTGCCCCTGGGAACAGCCCTCAACCCATGACCAATGGGAGTGGGTGAATGGCCTAGCTTTTTTGCCCCTTGGTGGTGGTAGTGAGGGGGCGGCGGGGGGTGTTGTGGGGCAACTGTAAGAATAGTGTTCTATGCAATCTCCCAGAGGTCCTCAGTGAGGTTGAGTCCTAGTTCCCATACCAGCAACTTCTTCCTTAATATACAGTTTCATGGTTTTTGTTTTTTGTTTTTGCATTTTTCACTCTCCTACTTCCTGAACTGGTATATTCCGGGTTTACCTCTTAAAAAAATGACCTGCACTAAGCACTAAAATTCTTTCTCAAGGCTGTTTGTGGGACTCAACAAGTTAAGACCCTAGTACTGATGGTTTTTCAGAAAGTCTATGTCTAACTAGCTCACAATGATATCCAAGCTATCAGCTCTCTGGCTTTATTTTGTCCAGCCTTAGTTCTATGTGAAACAAGTCTACTCTGCCTCCTGACTGACTGGACTTAGTGTATTTAGTGGTAACTTTCCAAAAGGTGGTTTCATGGTAATCCTGGCCACATCCACCATTTGCTAAGAGGCTGTGTACCTTCTAGAAGAGCCAGCTGATAAATGGCCAAGCAGATGGAGATGAAATATCACCTTTACTGCTAATTAAGATGATATTGCAGAACATGGCTTACTGCTGTGGGCAAGCAAGCTTCTTAATACTGAGCCCCCAAATTAGGCACTTATTTATATACATAGTCAGACAGTGTTGGACAACTCTAGTCATCCAAATGCATGGGGCAGACCCTTCCACTCTGATGTTTATACAATGGTGGAGCAGAACAGGCTGTGTTCTCTCTGCAGACAGGCAAATCCCAAAGAAAAAAAGGAGGAAGGGACTGAAGCACAGATGCTAGTTCCTGTCCTTTAAATTTCTAGTCAGAAAATTCACTCCTTCTGTCTGGTAGAAGTGAAAGAGGGAGCAGAGAGAAACCAAGAATGTTATGTAATGGATTCCCTTTCTCGTAGAAGCAAAATACTTTGGAAAATGAGTTTCCCCTTTTCCAACACTCCTCAGGTTTTTGTTCTCTTTGCTCATTGGGCTTACCCACTAAGCTAAGGCCAACCAAGAGTGTGACCATTTCCTTTGCGGGAGGTCTATCAGGACAGTGCTGCTCCCACCTTCAGGAGTGCATCTCCCACCACCCCCACCCAAATGGCAACTACTCTTTGTGTATTCTCCTAGGACTGGTGGTGAAGAATGTAGCTATTGCTCTCAGAAGGCAATTCATTGATGGAAGTAATTCCAGGGCCATGCTGAACCCCAGCTGAAAGTTCCTAATTTCATCTTCCATTCCTAATTATGTCTAAACATGTTCACAATAGTGTATCAGAGGTTCTGCAAAGAGATAATATGGCAATGTAAAGTTGCTTCAATAAAAAACATTTTGGTAAAAATTGATGTTTCAAATTTAAAAACAATCTTGACCATTGTGAATCTCTCAGGGAGAAATTAAAATACAAAGATTGGATTCTCTTGTCTGAGTTAAAGTTAGAAGACATCAGAGTCTAAAATTCATCCTTCCCAATTTCTTATTCTGCTCATTCTGAACTAGATTCTTGATGCTGGGATGCACTGTGGTTTCTTCCAGCAGCCTGGAGAGTGTCTCATTAGAATTGCTAGTGTGGCTTTCTTCTGGAATTGGAACTTGAAGTTAAACACAAAGTTTCTGGTATATCTCACTTTCAAAAGAGTATCATGAAAGCACTAACCGGCAACAAAATTTAACAAAAGAAAACGAATCAATTCCAAGATCTTCAGTAGTAAGACAAAATGATGCTCCCAGAGCTCTGCATTCTCCATAACAGAGACTTAGCGGTATCCTGATTTTGGATTCCCCAGGATGCTAGTCCATCTGTGTGTCACCTGATCTCCTTGATCTCTGAACTTAAACCTGATTGGGGGAATCCTCCTGAAGACGTTAACATGTTTTATCATTCCTGGAGGAAGAATCCACAGATATTTCTCTCAGGGTGACATATGAGACATTTGCATTCTTGCCAAGTTGAGAAATAGGCAATGACGGCAAGCCCAGTTGTGCGGTCTGTTTTGACTCTTTTTTTCCCATTCTGTATTTTCCTTTTGAGCCCTCTCTCTTCAACATCCCCTGATCCAGGGAGTTTGTGCTCTAAATAATGATGGCATAGTTTCCACACTCTCCTGTGTGCTCACTTCCCAGTTCTTTGCCACAGTGGCTCCTGTTGTTGCCTTGGGCTTTGGAATTGCCTCGGCTTGTGAAGGCTGGCTTCTAAGAATAGTTTCCCCTTCATTCCTTCACTTATTTCAGCTGGAAAACATCCTTGGCCTATTCCTGAACTAAAACTGCTGTTGATGTTTCTGCAGCTTGAATCCCTAGGCGTATTGGTTGGAATAAGGCTCGGCTATGATTAATAGAAAACCTTAAATAACTGTGGGAAGGTAGAACTTTATTTCCTTCACATAAATGTGTATTTCAGCATTCTGGGGCTGTACAGTCCTCCAAGGTGTCAGGGATCCAGATTTCTTTGACATTGATGTCTCACCATGCATGACTTCAACCTCACTGCCCCATATGCAGATATCTACATCCTAGGCCACAGGAGGTAGGAAGGGATGAAAAACAAAGCAGAGGGTGCTTATGTCCAGTATCTTAAGGAAGACTCTTGGAAGCTGTCATATGAGACCTCCTGCTTATATCTCATTAGCCACAATTTAGACACGAGTACCCTGAGCTGCAAAAGAAGTGCAGTTCAGGATAACTGAACTTGGAAATGTAATTTTCATTTTAGGTAGTTTTATACCCAACCACACTTTATTATTATTGAAGAAATGGAGGATGGATATTGTGGGCAACTGGACTAGACTAGTTGCACTGGGACCTGGTGAGGACAGACACCTCTGCTGAGCCCTCAGCATATAACCATCCCTTGCTTTCCATCTGTCCAGGTTCCAACAGTACTTCTGCTCCTTTTTTTGGCAGTAGTGGATATGTCCTAGTGCTTGGTTTCTCTCTAGGCCTTTTAGGGAGAAATAGCTGAATTTGTTACAGTATAACTTACTTTTTATGTTGATCCGTTTCCTTCCCTAATGTAAATAGGTCTAATGCTAGTTGTACTTTCTTTTTTTTTTTTAACTTTCTCTCTTTTCTGGGCCGGACATGTGCTTATCTAACATTTGGTTCTAGATTTATCTAATGGGGACTTCAGTTGTGAGAGATAAGTCAGTAGGTTTTGGTCTGCCAAAAGCAACCATTGTCCAAAAAATCTTGGCCGCCCTCACCTTTCTAAGTTAGATAATCTTAACTGGCTTGCATTTTCTAATTGGATTAACAGCTGATCTGAGCTTGGATTCCATTTATCACTGTCATGCCTGGCTCTCTTCTGTTATCTTCCATCTTGTTGCCTTAATTCTGTCTTAATTCTAAAAATTTCTCAGGCACGTTTCCTTTGGGACACAAGAAGCTCTTGTATTCCTATCTATAATTATAGTAACATCTGGAAATTCATCCAATAATTCCTTGAATGTTTTGCTTTCATATTTCCTCTCAAATTGTCCTGACTTTCAGGGTACACTTGGTATCACCGTCCCAGTCTTTAAAGAGCAGTTCCCAGTGGTTTTTATCAAGGAGTCTCTATGTAGCTTAGAGCTACATAGAGTCCTTCGCCAATAGTGGCCTATGCTCTTGCTCCATCTAGGAGTCAGTACAGTTTGCTGAGATTTTGCTTCTATTCTTGTTAGATTTCTTCGGGTCCAAGTTGCCATTTCTGTCCCCAAATGAACCTGAAAACGTTTAGCCACTTAAAAAAACAACTGCTAATATGAATTAAACCCTAAGTACAACATCTTTTCCCTTTTATGTGTTGGTCTGTTCTTCAATTTCATTTTTCCTTTTATATCTATTTGACTTGTTCTCTATCAATTTTTTCTCCAAAAAAGCTTTCTCCTTCCCAATTACTTAGTTTATTGTCTCATTCTTCCATTGCTCCTGTCCTAACACTGAAGCATGCTCTAAAAACCTCTTCAGACTTTCCTTGATGTCCTGAACGAACCTGATTCCTACAGACAGACTGTTGTAGGCACAGTCTAATTGTCTAGACTGCCTCTTTAATCTTTGGTTTTAAAATATTTAACTTAACTGTATCTTTAACTTAGGCATTTTTCATTATAATACAGGCTCCTATATCTCTGTTTGCTTAGTTTTCAATAAAAGCCTTCCATGGTGTCTGCAGAGTGGGAGGGTTAGAAATCTAGAGCTGTGGCCAGAGCCTATGTAATTAACAAATACAGTTGAGTTAGGACCGCATGGTGGGAGGAGGTTGACTCTTGAGTCTCTGGACAGGCAATACGACTCCAAGATGAGTTTTGGGGCATTACCTACACAGACTAGCATTAATAATTGAAAACCAGAGCCTCAGACTCCAGCATTCTGTAGTACATATGCTGCATAAAGAACACACTGTAGGGCTGGGCATAGTGGCTCACTTGAGGTCAGGAGTTTGAGACCAGCCTGGCCAACATGGTGAAACCCCATCTCTACTAAAAATACAAAAATTAGTCAGGCGTGGTGGTGGGTGCCTGCAGTCTCAGCTACTCAGGAGGCTGAGGTGGAAGAATCGCTTGAGTCCGGGAGGGGGAGGTTGCAGTGAGCCAAGATTGCACCATTGCACTCCAGCCTGGGAGACAGAGTGACACTCCAACTCAAAAATAGAAAAGTAAAAAATAAAAATAAAAACCCACTGTAAAGAAAGGTCAGAAAGGCCTTTAGAAGGGTGATTAGGCCAGGAGGGCAGCCCTCATGGATGGGATTAATGACCTTATAAAAGGGTTTGCTATAATTTCAATGTTTTGATGTTCCCTCCAAAATTCCTGTTGAAACTTAATTCTTGCTGCAACAGTGTTATGAAGTGGGGCCTTCAGAAGGGTGATCAGGCCATGAGGGCAGAGGCCTCATCACTGGGATTGATGACCTTACAAAAGGGCTGGAGGGAACTAGTTAGGCCCTTTTGTCTTTCCATCCTTTTGTCCTGTGAGGACACAGCCTTTGTCCCCTCTGGAGGATGCAGTATTCAAGGTGCCATCTTGGAAATAGAGACTGGGCTCTCGAACTGGACACTAAACTAAGATCATGGACCTCCCAGCCTCCAGAACTGTGAGAAAAAAATCTAATTGTTTATAAATTACCCAGTCTCAGGTATTCTGTTATAGTAGCAGAAATGGATGGAGACAATGAATGATAATGGAACATGTTAAATAATATAAAGAAGATACAATCATCCAAATCCAGAAAGCAAGACAACTAATCCAATTGCTTTAACAAATAAGTGGCGTTTAAAAAAAACTGTGAATTGTTATAGATTAAAAGACCCTTAAGAACCACACTAACCAAATATAGTGCATGGATCTCACTTGGAACCTGATTAAACAAACCAACTGAAAAAAGACTTTTTTTTTTTTTTTTTGAGATGGAGTCTTGCTCTGTCACCCAGGCTGGAGTGCAGTGGCGCGATCTCAACTCACTGCAAAACTCCACCTCCCAGGTTCAAGCAATTCTCCTGCCTCAGCCTCCTGAGTAGCTGGGATTACAGGTGCCCACGACCACACCTGGCTAATTTTTGTATTTTTAGTAGACACGGGGTTTCAGCATGTTGCCCGGGCTGGTCTCAAACTCCTGACCTCGTGATCCGCCCACCTTGGCCTCCCAAAGTGCTGGGATTACAGGTGTGAGCCACCGTGCCTGGCTGAAAAAAGACATTTTAAAAAACTTTTAATTTTGAAATAATTTCAGACTTTCAGAAAAGTTGCCATAGTACAAAGAATCTCCACATACTTTTACCTAGATTCCCTAAATGTTAACATCTTGCCATGTTTACTTCATTATTCTGTATATACCCTTGTTAGTTTTTTGGGAGTAAGTTGCAAACAAAATGCTCCTTTACCCCTAAATACTTCAGTGTGTGTATGAATATTTCCTGAAAACAAAGACATTCTCATCCCACAGTACAGTTATCAAAATCTGGAAATTAACAACAATACCATAACATTTACTACAAATCTTATTCAAATTTTGCCAGTTGTCCTGCTAATGTCTTTTGTAGCAAAAGAAAAACTTTTTTTTCTTGGTCTAGCATCCAATCCAGGATCATGCTATGCTATCTTTAGCCACCTTTAATCTGAAATAGTTTTTCAGTCTTTGTTTTTTATGATGTTAAAATTTTTGAAGAGTAAAGGCCAATTATTTTGTAGAATGTCCTTCAAATTTGGATTTTTTTTTTTTTTCCTTTTTTTGAGACAGAGTCTTGGTCTGTTGCCCAGGCTGAACTGCAGTGGTGTGATCTCGGCTCACTGCAAATTTTGCCTCCTGGATTCAAGCGATTCTTGTGCTTCAGCCTCCCGAGTAGCTGGGACTATAGGTGCATGCCACCATGCCTGGCTAATCTGTGTATTTTTGGTAGAGATGGGGTTTTGCCACGTTGGCCAGGCTGATCTTGAACTCCTGACCTCCTGTGATCCTCTGCCTTGGCCTCCCAAAGTGCTGGGATTACAGATATAAGCTACTGTGCCCAGCCTCAAACTTGGATTTGACTGTTTCTTCATTATATCCAAATTATGCATTTTTGGTATAAATCTACAAAAGTGATATTCTGCCCTCCTCAGTACATCTTATCAGGAGGCATATAATATTCATCAGTAATGAAACTGATAATATTGTAAACATACATTTTGAGACAAGTGGGAAACACTGAAAACAGATGATATTAAGTTAATGTTAATTTTTTTTAGGTGTCATAATGGTATTGTGGTTATGTTTTTAAAAAATGGCATTTAAATGTTAGTGACATACAAATTGCAGGGAAAAGTGAAGTTAACTGGCTTGATGTCTATTTCTAGGGAATTTGGCCACCCTAGGCAGAAAGCGGTAATAACACAGTCAGCTCTTGATTGTTCTAATATAATGGCCAATTTGCATATTATCCAGGTCTTTAACCATTTCTTCTTTCTTCTGTGGCTTTTCTTTTAGTCATTACATTTACAGCTCACCCAATATAGTACAGAAGGGACATTCAAATTTTGCAACTTGTTGGATGAAGAAGGTCCTTGGGGAGGAGACTGAAACTACTGATTGAAAAATCAGGTTTATAAATAATTTGAACATTTCATTTCTTTGTAATTGACATATCCTTCTATATATAATTATGAGTTTAATGAAATGAGATAATTTAAGATGATCACACAATAAAACTTTATAGCCAAAATACAAAGTCTTCATCTTATTTTCCTACTTCATTTTTTTTTCATGTTCTTAATAAGTGCATTTTTCTACTTTATTTTTTGAAAAGAACATTCATTTTTGAAAAGTTTATTTCACCAAGGACCAATCTTTTGTTGATGTTCAAATTTAAATTATTCTTTCATATCTGTCTCATAGGAGAAAAACATGAAAAATTGCTTCTGTGGTAGTTTCTTCTAGGTTTTCAAGTACTCTTGTAGTAGCAACTGGTTCAAAATACTGCTTTGTTTCAAAGCATACAGTTTAGATGTATCTTCACTGATGATGGGAACATTTTCATTTTGTTCCTGAGCTGTCAGGTCACTTTCACTGTCAGATAGTGTACACAGGAGAGTGTCATTTTCATAGGTTGGAAAATAATACCTGAAAACAACCACAGATACATAGTATTAAATTACCAAACTAATACAGTGTCCAGGTAGCTGAATGTACACATTTACTATAATTTTGCCAGGTATCCTTGCCAACAATTTCATAGCATTTTGCAAAGGCTATACTGGAGACAACTTCTGATTGCTTTCACTTTGACTTTTACTGGCTGACATCAACCTTACCAAATCTACTATCCAGATTTGGTAAACCAAGATCGTGGACCTCCCACCCTCCAGAGTTGCCTCTGGAGTTGTCCGCTGGCCACTTAGCCTCTGCTTGATCATCTATCATGATAAGAAACACACTATCTTCGAAGGTAGCTGACCCCAGTAGTGGGTAGCTCTAGTTGTTTGATACACCTCCTATGAAGCTAAAAATGACATCTTTCTCATTTCTACTCAAAGGTCCTAGTTCTTCCTTATAAGTTAACAAACTTCAAATATAGTTATTTTTTCAAACACAAATTCTTCAAATACTTGAGAATAATAAGCTCTCCCTTGTGTTTTGTTTTCCAGCCTAATTGTTCATTCTTTCTAGGTAATAACAAAAGGAAACACTTATGGAATATAAAGTTTGTTATTCTGGTTCCTTCTCTGAATACATTTTGAAGTTACTTTTGGAATATTACAAATTTTAATTTATATAAGAAGGATCATAAAAACGGTACCCTCACAAGTGTGGGATTTTCTGAAGGAGAAAAACTAGAACTTTCTGGTTAAAGTTCTGGGGGAACTAACTTGACATTCCCTAAGAACAGAAGGAGCTCTGGGCAGCTAGAACCCCACGGCCTCTCAGAGGAGCCCTCGACTGAGGTTATCCAGAACGATTTGAGAACCAGTCCAGAAGGTTCTTGGCAAAGGATACTTGGGAACCAGTCCACAAAGTTCTGGCAAAGGATACGTGGGAATCCAACAACAGATGACCAACTGCTTAATTTTTTCAAGTGCCAATATACAAAATATATACCAAAAGTCCTAGCAGTGTGCAAACTCTGACACAGTAATTTTATTTCTAGGAGTTCAGCTTAATTAAATAATTAGATAAGTGTGCTAAAATGTAGGCATATAGATATTCACTGTATCATTATAATAGCAAAAAGTAAGAAACAACCTAAGTATCTCGCAGAATAGACTATATCCATACAATGGATATTTAGCAACCATTAGAAAGGATGCAACAGATGGATACTGGCTATAGAAAGATATTTACAATATTTTGTTAATAAAATATAATTTAAAAAATCTGTATCTACTTCATCTCTCTACATATGTATCTATCTCCATATCACAAATACTGAAAAATACTTGGTTTCATTTGTAAGAGGGGGATTATTTTAAAAATAAGCATTTTGAATATTTTTACATTTTCCCCCACACTATACTGATGTATACTTTTTATAATAAATATGTATTCCTTTTTTTTCTGTAGGCTTAAAGAAATTAAATAAAGGGACAAAATCAAAGAGTTGGAGTAAAGAAGTGCACATTTGGTTTTGCAGTACGTACTCCAGTTGATCCCACATCTTTCTATCGGGGAGCAGTGAAGTGTGTTTAGTTTCTTCCATGTGAGTTCTTAAGTCTGCTTTGGATTTGAACTTCACATGGCAGCCATAACATCTGCATTGGTGAACTTGCCTCCGAATAAAATTGACCAGTTTCACTTGCTGATAGAAATTTAATCCTGAAAATGACAAAATACAGAATCATTAGACAACTGTTCAGACCCATTTTTTGCACTATTATAATTTCTTAAAGGAGCCACTTATTTTTATTAATCAACCTGAAGAGGTAGTACAATTATAAAGCATAATAATAGATACCAAATAATAACAGCACATATTTACACAGGGCTTATGAGCTAGGCACTATTCTAATAATTTTCCATGTATTAATACATTTAATCTTCATAAAACCCTATCAGATAGGTAGTATCATACCTACATTACATATTAGGAAACTGCCTAGCATCGCATAGATAGCTGTCAGCTGCAAAGCCCATGCTTGACTACTAAGCTAATTATATAAACAATGTATATATATGTCTATAAGAGCAGCAAAGTAACACATCCAAGGACCTAGGAAAGCAGTGACTGAGCTGAGCTGTGAGAAGTAAGTTTTTTACTGTCTTAGATCTATTAGCAAGTCAGTACTTTATGTATGTCTTAATGCCCCAAATCGTTCTATTGTTGTGATACTTAGAATGATACATTGGGTACACCTATAACAAACAATCCTAGCTATACTGCTAAGCAGTGCAGTAGGCATTTACCATACATTATTCACTCCTCATAACATTTTTCTGACCTGAGGCCCAATGTCATAGCCAGTAAGTGCCAGAGCTGGAATCTGAACTCTAGTTTGACTTAAAAATCCATATTCTACTAGCCCCCTCCAATTTATGATATATTATTAACCACTAACTTATATTTCACTTGAAGCACTCATATATGTAGGAAAGAGAAAGAAGGAGTATATGAAACCAAAAACCATATTTGACTATTATGGTTGAGCATCACTGCTTCACAGAGAGTTCTGTCAAGACCATCTATAGAGAGACATGTTTTGGTGGTGCACTCTCCAATCATAGCTACTGAACATAGGCATAGCTTACAGGATGGTTTATAAAAAATGAAGCATCACAGAAAAAAACTTCTGAATCAAACTTACCAAGTTCTGACTTTATTTTGAGAAGATCAAATTCGTGTGCATCCTAAAAAAGGAATGAATACATCTGTAAGCATATGAATTATTTAATCTTTCAGGCTGAAGTTATAAACAGCTTATTCACAGGAGTTTGAGTAGTTTAGAAACTCAGTCTGAGTTCGGTATCTTCTGCTTTTGAAGTCTTCCAAGTCTAACTACTTCCCTCCATACTCAACTTCTTTTTACAGCATAGTCCAAACAAGTCATGTCAATCAGTTAAACCATTATAATTGGGCCGGGCGCGGTGGCTCACGCCTACAATCCCAGCACTTTGGGAGACCGAGGTGGGTGGATCACCTGAGGTCAGGAGTTTGAGACCAGCCTGGCCAACATGGCAAAACCCCGTCTCTACTAAAAATACAAAAATTGGCTGGGTGTGGTGGTGGGTGCCTGTAATCCCAGCTACTCAGGAGGCCGAGGCACGAGAATCGCTTGAACCTAGCAGGCAGAGGTTGCAGTGAGCTGAGATCGTGACACTGCACTCCAGCCTGGGTGACACAGCGAGACTCCATATCAAAGAACAGCAACAACATTATAATTGCTCATAGCTTATATCTATAGTTTTTATAATTTACAATGTATCCATTTTGTGGCCTTCTAAAAATGTAGAAGTCTATGTATGCATTCTGCAGTGTGATAAACGTGTAGGTAAGATATGTTTCTATTGTACTGTGCATTTGGACTAGAATTATGGATATAGGTTCTTTGCCCCACATAGGTAATTTTTACAAATTCTGCTTTTCATTTTATGCTGTCAAATACACTGTTTAAACCTCATAGCTTCTCTTCACTCACACCTTCCTATAAATCACACTTTCTTTTGATTTTTACAATGCACTTATTTTTTGTGTGTTTGTTTGACACCTGCAATTGTCTGTGTAAATGTTTTAACCTACAATCTCACAGATGATAAAGACCATTTAACTCACTGGGATGGCATTTAGTGTAGCACCATATGCAGGATGATTAGGAATTCGTGATGTTATCACTGAAAGTGACCCAGCAGAGGTTAAGGACACCTGTCAAGGATGCCGAAAAGGTAATCCTTACACAGGATAGGCATACTAAGGCTGCCTTCAATACAAAGACATTAAGATATTATGAATTAAATCTAAACACAGGAAATTATACACACATACTAGTGGGAACCTTTTTCAGAGAAACTAAAATCAAGGAAAATGTTTATGGTCTTTTGAGCGCTTTCTAGGCCCTTATTTTACTAAACTAAGAACAGTATTTCTGAATAAGGGTGAGGTGAAAGTGGGTGAAAGTAGAGAATATGGTCCACTATTGGCAGAGGTGGCTGCAGGGAGGGGACGGAGAGATATCAGAATCATCCAGTAATATTTTTCTATTATAATCACCCCTCTGCCCACAAGCTGTGATACTATCATGAATCATTACATGTTCCCCTTCCCTATCCGCCTTGTGCAGCTAAGGATCAGAGGGGCAGGGTGTGTGTCCTCTCTCAGGTATACTGGGGTAAAAAAGGTTTAGAACTGCTAGCTCCAAGCTTCACTATAACATAAAAATGGCATCCAGAAGGGAAAGCCCACACTAGGAATGCTCCCTAGTTTCTTCTCTCCAAATCCTGGCACCTGAAGGAACTGTAGGATCATGCCCTAGCTCCTCTCTACCCACCCTCCTTTTTTCCTATTCCTCCGGGGCCTTTGTAAATGGCAATGTTCTCCCTTCTTGCTCTCCTATTCACCAGCACAAGAAGCACTGGAAAAAAGACTCAGAACCTGTCCCACCTGCTGAGCTAGAATGATCTTGTAAGCATCTCAAAGGTGAGATGGCATCAGTGGTCTGAGAAATCTCACACTAACAAAGAGCTCGGGTCCAGTCAACTGTACTAACTAAATTGCCCTGAGCTCTGGTTCTCCCCAACAGACCTGGCCTGTCTCTTCTGGTTGGAATAATGATTGGGAAACTGAAGTAAAAGCAGATGAGGGTGCAACAATTACTAGCTTTCTCCTGTCAGAATAAAACAAAATTCAAATAAATACAGCTATCTTACCTCCATGTGGACATACAACTTCTCAATTGTTTCTGCTTGCTTTTCACAAAATAAGCAGACTGCCGAGGCAGGGTGTTCTTCCCAATCAGACCAGTCACTGAATTAAAAAAGAAGAGAGAAAATACGGAGATTCCCTTCATTAAGAGAGTATACTACACAGTGACTTGGTATTGCTTTCTCCTTACTAAAAAACCCTGCCAATCTCTTTCAACTCTGACATTTTGGTAAAGACTGTCACATCATATTATGACTCTCTGATATAGCTTTTGAAATTCAAAGCAGCACCATGAAATTAATATACATAGTGAACAGGTGCTGTTCCATTTTCTCCTATTTGCCGTTCTTCTGAGTAGCTATCTCAGTCTACAGTCAGAGGAATGTCGTCCTGAGACAATGAGGTTTAATTTGCAAAGGAGACATATCAGAAAATGTGATGCTCTCTCCCATTAACCACAACCACTGAGTGCACACGCTGTGAGGTGTGATGCCGGGAATGTGTTTCTGCATGACAAATAGTGTATTTTACAAAGGCAAACCGTGTCTCTTTCACGAGGGAAATACTGATTATTTTAAACTGGGCAAGTGTTAAATCTGGCGGTAGACAGGGAACTCAAAAAGGATACAGGATCCCTTTTACCACTTTCCCCGCTCCTTGGCATTTCCCTTTTTGAAATACTACCAACTTCTTATCATTCCCAAACCAGGAAAACTGCCAGGAGGGAAGAGTTGTGGAGACAAGGAACACCCATTCAAATTCAGATGAGAGAATTTCTCATGGCAAGCTCAGAAATGATCACTGATAAGACTCTCAAGATCAACCTAACCCAATTCACACAGAAGCTTCCCTATTAGAAAACAGGAAACATTTTCCTTAACTCTATCCATCCAGGAGGGAGCCACCAGTCCCAGCCCAGGTCATGACTTACTATTTATAACCTTTTGTGTCATTAAAACTTTAACATTCACCCATTAAATATTCCAACTAGTATGTCTTAATGGGAAAGATGTTTTTATTTCAGTCTGGAAGACTCTCTGCCTGAATCTCTATGCATCAAGAAAATTCAGCAAATGGCAGCTCTCTACCTTTGGGCTTTACCTCACTATTAAAATAATAATAATTTAAAATCCTGAGAGAGAAAAAAGGCCAAAAAGCTTTGACTGAAAAGAAGATGAAAACTTAGAAATCCTTTTAGGTTGAAAAGAACATTTCTCAAGCTTATAATTTCAAGCAAAGAAGCTGTGAATGTTTAAAGTTAGTCATCAATGGCCCGAACACAGAACAGGATTAACTTCAATGCAGTTATATTCTCTATTCCAATGACAGCAACATGGAGAGTTCAAAGATCACATCACTTCAAGGTCTGAGCACTAACTGAGCAGGCAAAGCACTTCGGAATGTATTTTTCTCTGAATTATATATTACTTGTGTGTTCAATCAATAGCTTTAATTTAGTTGGAATAACAGTGTCTTTAGGAATTTTTATGTCAAAGTTATTTTGAATTCAAGTTTTTGCCACATTACATGAAGGGATGCATGGCTCAGAGAAGGTATTTTTTTCTTCTTATGTTCCCGCTTCATAATTTAAACCAAACTAAAGCATTGTCTTCTTACTCTTGGAACACTGCAATTAATTAGCAGCAATAACAACTCTTACTCTTCCTGACGGTCCAGCAACTCCCGATCATCTTCCAACTGAACTTCTTCCCACGATTTTCCAAGTTCCTTTGTAGGAAGAACAGAGGGATGAGAGAGATTGGGGGAAAGAGAAGGGAGAGAGTATGTAGAACTTTGAAAAAAATCAAAACCAAAAAAATAAACAAAACCACCCATGTTTAAATGGTTTTGAAACAGTACAAGTAGGATATACAGATGGCCCAACTTATGATGGTTTGATTCAACACTTTTTTTTGACTTAATGACAGTGCAAAAGCAATATGAAGTTGAAACCTTAATGAGATAATTTTTTAGAGAAGCAGCAATATCCTTTCAGTCAAGTTCTTTTCTCTTAAATTTGAACCAGTGTTTCTAAACCCTGAATGAGTATTAGAATATCTGGGATTCTAATGGCCTTTGTTCATTGTTACATTTCCAGAGCCTGGCATACAGTGGGTACTATTACTATAAACTATTTTTTGAGTTGAATTAGAAAGTAGAATTCAATTTGTTAGAAATAAAAAATAAAAAAATACACTTGAGGTCAATTTAGATTCTACCTCAAAAGGTTTTTTTAAGGTGATTAAATGAATGAGTTACTGTCTATAAAGAAATAGTACTAGGCATGAGTAGGTGCTCTAGTACCTACTCAAATCCCTTTTATCCTTTACCATCAGTGGAAAAGTTCCACTCTTTTGGGGCTATGTCTGGCAAGCCTAGTCACAGCATTAGCAAAACTATGGAGTGATGAGTAGGAATGATTTATTTTGGCCCGATTCTTTTGTTCCCCTTGGGCCGTTTCTTCCTCTCTTCTTGCCCTGTCTTCTTTCTATCCAATCTTCCCATTGTGCCATGCAAAAGCAGACAATGTCACAAAGAGAGAGGTAGGAACATTAATGGATATGTTTTCAAGCAGCTAAACTATGGTTAGGATCAAGCCCACCTGACCTGCTACAAGCATGGATAGCTTTGTTGTTCAATATCCTTTTGGAAAAACAAAACCAAAATTCACTCAATTATGGACTCTTTTTCCCCCAAATAAAGGTATTCATCTAGCTAAAAACAAAGAACTATGAGTGCCATTATGATTTAGAGGGAGAAAGAAAATCCATTATTCATCAACTTAATGAGAGGTTTTGAAGCTGTCATTATCTATCAGCTAAATGATGCATACATTTAGATATACAGAGATCTATCATAATGTCATTAGAGATGGTTAATTTGGACTCTATAATGTACTTCCCAGAGTCATCATGAAGTGTCTGAATCTCATTACAGAACACCAAAAATGGCCTCAACACTGCCAACAAGATGCTTGTTAGAAAGTTTGGTAATGAATTAAATCTTTCATGCCTTACTTGGTTTTTCTGTACTTGGACTTAAGGTCATGGTTTTATTGCTGCAAGGTATTACTAAAGTATGGGCCTTCTGTGATTTGATCATTCTGAATGATAAGGGCAATTGTGGCTTGTCAATGAATATTTTGAGCCAAAAGTAACAAAAAATATCTTTCATTGTTAAACTTCTAAACTCAAAGCATTATTTTGCAACTTCCTCAGTGTTAGGTACAATATGTAGAGAGTTATCTAGGCCACACAGCATTAACCACTTACCCTACTTGAGAGGAAAATGAATGTACATGTTTATCAGTATATTAGGAAATAAGCAATTTGCACGTGAAAGTGGCCCAGTTTCCTAGAGTGCTCTGATTTGGTACAGTTAAAGATATGATTTATTATAGAAACAAGATCCAAAGCAAAAAAAAAAAAAAAAAAAAAAAAGCACATAACTCTCTAATTAAGACACTGTGCCTGCTAATGAATCATGTCAGGAAAGCAAAGAATGTAAGAAAAACAAAGTTTGGAAGGCATATCACTAAAGATGTTCAGACACCCCCTCAAACCCCTGCATCAGATGGCTCATGAATAATGAGAGGGTGGAAAAAAACATGGAAAAAAAAGATCCCCTTCACCCATCACACTTCTGCCCTAATACATACACACTTACATGTGCTTACACAAAACTCCACCAGAAACAGAAAGAGAAGTGTTTTAAGTGTAAATAACTTCACTAGAGAAAACTATAAAAAACTATGAAAAATCAGTTAAAAGCTTACTTTTGTTATAAGTGGCTTTGTATACTTTAAGAATAAAAAAATTTAAATCAAGGAATGATAAAAATCATAGCAAAACCAATTCCCTTTAGAAAAACTCAGGGTTTGAAACATGAGCATCGTAGGAATATGTAGCTGAAGCCTTGATGTTAAGCCGTCTGTTGCCCTCTGAGGAAGGGTTATCTGAATGTGAAACTAACTGGCACCTTATCCCCAACCCATCCTCACTACCTGTTGAACTCTTTTGTTTGTGAGAAAACAAAGCAAGAATTTGATGTAGATAATTCAGACTATGCAAAAGACTTTTAATGTTTTTGCAAGTCTGTTACTATTCAGAAACTGATATGAATGATTCAGCACAGAAATTATCTCACCTAAGAAGGAAAATGGAACATGTCAATTTGCTGAGCTCAGAAAGCCAAATGCAGCCTCTCTGTCTATTTGCTCTCCTACTTCTGCTGCCTATTAGAGTGTATCTTGCTACAGATACCCTGGATGTTCCCATCATTGTTGCGCTGGCAGAGTCTATGGCGTTTGAAGTGGAGGTGAGGAGCTCTGTGTGTGAATGACTCAATGACTGCATATATCTGCTATAGGAGAGGTCGAACGCTGAATTTCCATATACCATTACAAAGGGTTCAAACTAACGTGCTTACACGGTGGTTTTCCATACTGACTTCTGAACTCTTTGAAAGTAGTGACTCAAATCAGCCTTTCTATCTACAATATTTTTTCTTTCTCTTCTAGCATCTGGTACCTGGAAGGCACTCAAATGTATGCAGAATGTATGATGTCAATAAAATAGATGTATAAACCCACTACTAATATAACAATTCTATCTTTTGCCCACACTCATGCACTCATGTCAGCCTTCTCCCTCAGAGGGATAACAAGGGAATATCTATCTTTTTTTTTTTTTAATAAAATATTGTCATTATTCATTGTTTAAAATTTTAGAATTTATTGTTCATATTGATTTATTACTCATGTTCTTCACGTTAAATATTATTCTTTAATGAGGTCTGAAATAATACTAAAATGATACTGAGAAGACACTGGCCTTTATTTTTCTCTACCTATACTCTGTTAGTATTTGGGACAGTTTTTTATACACTTGTTCTATATAATATTATACTTTAAATGTATAACAGTATTCCTTCAAATATTCCTAGAATGTTACTAAGCCTGATACCTCTGGTAAGCACCCCTCTAGTTTAGCGCCTGTGTATATCTTTAGTGAAGCCAATAGGCTTCTTCACTCCTTTTCAAAGGTGTTTACATCATTTCCGTAATGCTAAGGCATCAACACATTTTAGGTTTTCATTTTTTGTTAATCATTCTTACAGTTTTTGGTTATTTACCTCAGCAGGAATTTCGCATAGGAATAGGGAATAGAAAATAGGGAATAGGAATAGGAAGTGGAAACGGGCTAGGAAGACGAAGATTGTGGAGCAGAGCCTTAAAGTGCTGATTAAAGTCAGCTTTACTTTGACCTTGGCTCACTTTTTAGTTTATTACAAAAGAGAATAGGCAAGGATGGGAGAATAGATCATTATGAACTCATCACAATTACTTGACCAAAATACCCAACCCAAAGCATAAGATGTAGGTATTAGTCTTGTCTCAATTGTAAAAATGAAGGAAACTGATGCACAGGATAAGTAACTTGCCTTAGCCATGTGACCTTCGGAAAATTAGACTCTCTGTGCCCCAGTCCCCTTACCTGTAAGAGGCTTAATGACAATACCTGTGTCATAAAATTGTGACTTAAATTAAACAATTTAATATAAATACCTAGGATAGTGCCTGCAGATTATAAGTACTCAAATAGCTGCTAATTAAAAAAAAGACTTCTATCAATATGACTCTAAAGTTGTAATTTAATTTTCATTTTGTACGTTGTTAAAGCCCTTACTTTCTCTTGAAACACTTCTCTTAATCTGTAGTCCACGCCACATCAAATCCGTGCCCTGTATGAGCAGCACAATCTGGCATGCTCATCCAGAGATGGCTGGCCCTGGCAGATGATTTCAGTTTTGACAGCTACCCTACTTGATGCCCAGGAAATGAAGTATCATACTTTTCTAAAAGTGCTGGCAGAATAAGAGTGAGCAAATCCCTTGAAGTCACCTCTAAAAGGTGAAAACCTCCAGCTATATAATGTTCTGCTAGTCTCAAGCTCTTGAATATTAGTTTTAAAAGAGCCCCAGAAGGAAGAACTATTAAATTGCTCCTATAGCTAGATGCAGTAGCTGAATATTTCTTAGAGCTAGCACTGAAGTCCACTCCCTATTAGACTGGGCTGGGTCCTGAAGCAGCATTTGCTCTAGGAAGTAATGACTGAGTGATTTCAAGAAAAGATTGAAGAGCTCAAAGGGTATGTTTGCCTTTAGCTGGTTGTAAAACATTTGTAGAAAACCATGGCAACCTCTTAGAGTCAATCTTCAAACACATGTTAAACTTGCTTCTCAAGGGGAATTTTAACACTACGAGGAATAGTTAGAACAGACAAAATTCCACCCTAAAGCAGAGATTTCCAACGTAATTCAGGATATGCTTGTTTTTATCCAATAGATAAAATGGCTGATTATATTCAATTAGCCTTTTATGACCAGTGGGTTTGGGTTTTAATTCATTTACATTGAGAGAGAAAAAATTTCCATTTGCTTAAGAAAAATGCCCATTCAAAACAGAACTCTCTGTTTTTCTTCCAATTCCTCTGGAGAGTTACATAACCTCTTCTTTTATATGAGTAGTTTCCCTCCTTTGTCATATATATTTTTTAAAAATCAGTAGATTGAAAGCAGGCCCAGTTCCCCAGTCATTGTTGTCTATCAAAAATCCCCTCCCATATTTCCAAATGCCTCTCCCCATCCCCCACTGTCTCCATCTGAATGCCTCTTCTTGAAATCTACAGAGGCCAGCAAATGGCATTGAGGTTTCTGGGGAAGGAGAGCTATCAATACATTTAAAATCCTTGGCATGGTAACCTGGTTAGTCTACCCTACAAGCCAAACAAATAAAAATCCCTTCCATAGTAAAATGGTTTGGTTTCCTTGAAACTTCCCTTAAAAATAAGCTGACTGAAGAGAATGATAAAGATACACACTTTTGTAGGGGTGAAGGGGAAAGAGCAAAGAGATTGTTTTTAAAGAATTATTTTGCATAGCACCTAACACATCCAGTACTCAACAGTTTCTTTTGAATAGAATATATAGAAGTCTCTCTGGCCAGGTGTGGTGGCTCACGCCTATAATCCCAGCACTTTGGGAGGGCGAGGCAGGTGGATCACTTGAGGCCAGGAGTTCGAGACCAGCCTGGCCAACACGGAGAAACCCTGTCTCTACTAAAAATACAAAAATTAGCCAGGTGTGGTGTAATCCCAGTACTGTGCAGCACAGTAGCTGTAATCCCAGCTACTGGGGAGGCTGAGGCAGGAGAATTGCTTGATACCAGGAGGCAGAGGTTGCAGTGAGCCGAGATCGTGCCACTGCACTCCAGCCTGGGCGACACAGCAAGACTCCATCTCAAGAAAAAAAGAAAAAAAAAAAAAAAAAAAAGAAAGGAGTCTCTGGCCCCAAGTTAAAAGATATTACATAAATGGGGGATGGTATGTGAATATGCAAATCCTGTATTTTTTTTTTTTTTTTTTGGTCAAGATGACTGTGAGTTCTAGAGACATGACATTTTTACTACATAAACACTGTCAAATAAAAGACAAGTCAAATCAAATGTCTTGTACTCTAACCATTTCAAAGCTAATCACTACTTGAATGTGCCCCTCAATTACATTTTGACCTTTGCAATAATTGCTTATTCAAATATTAGTTGGTCCTCAGAAAGATTTTGTTTGCAGTACTGCAATCAAATTTTAAGTTATGAGAAGAAAGCCTTACCAAATAATTGATGACATAAAATCTGTCATATTCTCTGTTCTTAGGATTAATCTTACGATGCTGTTTTTTCCTCATGTGATCTTTAAGTGTATTTTTGTCCCTGAAGGTCTTCTCACAGTACAAGCACTGCAAACTACAAGAAATACACAAACACTGATAAACAAGTCTCTTGTATAGTTGCTGCAATAATCCTTTATTATTATTGAGTTTCATATTTATTCATTTTAGGTTACACAGAATCTTCAAATGGGATATACCATCCTTGTCAGAATCCCCCCTCACTTTATTCATTTGGCTTTGTAGAGTGCATAGTATGGTGTATTTTGTAGTCAGCTAAGTTGACCAACTTTGCTATTCGGTTAAGACTGTGACAAAGATAGGTAATATCCAAACATTATTTTGGCGCTTTACTAACTGAATTACCTATTCTAAAATAAGTATGTAGGTATGTTCTTCAATTAATTATAATGACTTCCACTGACTGCACTCATTGTATGTAATAATTAGTACGTGGTTTGGGATAACCTGTGAGCTGATTTGCAGGGTTTAATTCCTTGCTCCAGTGCCAGCTAGCTGTGGGACTTTAAGTTACTTGCCTTCTCTGTTGCCATTTTCTGATTTCTAAACTGAAGATAATACCAACATTTTAGAGATTTTTAAATGATAATTTCATATATATATTTATTGAGCACTTACTATGCACTATGAACTGTGCTAGGTATTTATTCATGTATGTGAATAAGATAAATAGTAGCTGTTACTACCATATAATTCTCATATACCTTCTGCTCAAATATTTCCACCGAGTGGGCATTCATTACCTAATGAAGCAGTGATTACCAGTTTTGAGCAGATTATTAACAAAATGTCTTTCTCATACTAAGCCTGACAGTTGATACAACATGTATTATAATTGCTACTCAGTAAAAAGTAGAGCGTTCTACTTTCTGGAGCCACATAGTGTCTAAGTATAATATATTTTACATGGGAAACTCTCAAATGATTGCAATCTGTTATTGTTTCAATTTTGAATTTGTTTTTATCTCTACTAAACACCTTTTCATCAATTTCTTATGCCAAAGAATATATTCCAGGGCATAATAATATTCTTTTGTAGTATATTCTTTTATAGTTGACAATTTATGGGTGATAAGCTGATTATATATATTCATTATTGCTAATCTTGCTAGAAGGCACATCTGGTCTTATTTTATAGGTAGTCGTTTAACAAAAGGGTGAAGGGACTCGATTTAACATAGTGTTGACATCAAAATTTGAGTTAAAAATTTATTATAATTAATCTGTATTACTTGCTTCCTCTTATTTATTTATTTATTTATTTATTTTTGAGACAGAGTTTTGCTCTTGTTGCCCAGGCTGGAGTGCAATGGTGCAATCTCTGCTCACTACAACCTGTGCCTCCCGGGTTCAAGCGATTCTCCTGCCTCAGCCTCCTGAGTAGCTGGGATCACAGGCATGCACCACCACGCCCGGCTAATTTTGTATTTTTAGTAGAGATGGGGTTTCTCCATGTTGGTCAGGCTGGTCTCAACATCCCGAGCTCAGGTGATCCGCCCACCTCGGCCTCCCAAAGTGCTGGGATTACAGGTGTGAGCTACCGCACCTGGCCCTTATTTTTTTTTTATGTTGTTGCTCTCAGTGTTGTGGGTTGAAGCACCACACTTGTTAGTATTTTATTTAAATAAAGAAAACTGGGTTCTCAGAGAAAAAATTGTGGGCCCTTTCCTAGAAAGAAAAGTGGATATGTTTTTGAAAGTCATTTTGGTGACCTAAAGAATTTTCTTCCTTATTTCAACAGGCTAAGCTCTAGATATGGTTGCCAGAATATGACCTTGAGGAAATGGAGTATTATATACAAATGTGAATGAAAACCAAAAGGCAGAAGAATACACACAGTATGCTATGTTTCACACAAAATTAAACACCATTCCATAATTTGATAATATATTTACCTTATTAAATATGTAGACAAGTTACAGTGAAAAGTAAAGGAATTACAATTACAAAATTAAGAATAGTGGTTTCTGGTGAAATACTAATGAGGAAAGACACACAGGGAGATTCAAAGGAATTAACAATGTTCTATTTCTTAGGCTAGACAGTGAGTATATTCTTCATATCCTATACGGCATACATTGTATGATATGTATATTGTTTGGTATATATGACATAGTGTATTTGAAAAATTTAAAAAACACCAAAGGGCAATATGATCTAGACAAAATAAGGACTGTCATACAAAATGTGAACTCCTCCAACATGGGAAATTCCCACTTCTTTAATTACTCTATTAAATTAATTTAAAAATATTCACAACAGAGTCCAAGATTAAAAGAGCTTTAGGCAGTGTTTCATAAATCAGTACTTACTTGTCAAGCTTTTTCTGTAATGTACACAAAAATTCATTGCAGTTTACAATGTTGTCTGGCAATCCAATGTTGAAAGCATGTTCTCTGGCCATGTGGTTCAAAATAACAGATCTAGGAAGAAATTTGAGCAATTAGGATTATTCACAAATCATCTAAGAACACATTTGGGTTGGAATAGCATTCACATAATAAAAACACTAATTAGAGGTATAAGCAAGTGCTAAGCACTAACACAAAGATTTCAGCTATTGAAGAGTGACATTATAAAGTATGTAAGTGTACACAGTCACATCAGTTCTGTAAAGGGATACCAAAGTTTGTTCTACTATCTGCTGCTTGGCTACACTCTATAGAAGAATCAGGTTCTGTCCTTTAAACCAGGGGTATCGGTCCATGGCCTGTTAGGAAGCAGGCTGCACAGAAAGAGGTGAGAGGCGGGAAAGTGAGCATTACCACCTGCACTCCGCCTCCTGTCAGATCAGTGGTGGCATTAGATTCTCATAGGAGCGCGAACCCTTTTGTAAACTGTGCATTCGAGGGATCTAGGTTGTGTACTCCTTATGAGAATCTAACGCCTGATGATCTGAGATAAAACAGTTTCATTCTGAAACTGGTCCCTGGTGCCAAAAAGTTTGGGGATCACTGCTTTAAACTATTAAATTAACTGTGCTGCTTCTACTTTTCCAATTCATCATGGAGAAGAGTAAGAGGCAACTGCCTAACAGAAAATACAACCTGCTATGACCTAAGATCACAGGCATTTAGCCAGCATATCACTGGACAATGACCTGGAACCCACAGTTAACAGGTCTATTAAATGCAAGGGCTGTGATAACCTGCAACACAATGACCAACTTCTTGATTAATTTATACAGAAAAGGACAAATGTAATTATGTAACTTTTACATAGCAAAAAAGCATATGTGTATAATATATTCTACAGAGCTTTTATCACAACTTTAGTTCATAAACTAAAGGTGACTGTTTTGGAGAGCCTCATCAGTATAAGTACCATTGATAGACTACGCATAGTGACATATCATATGGTTTTATCTAGATTATTTAGACACTTACCTGGTCCCCCCCCCAAAAAAAATGTTTTCAGTGTTTTTTTTCCCCCTTGAGAAAGTGAAATAAAGCAAACATTTCTATAAAAATGTTTGTTGACTTTTTTTTTTTTTTTTTTTTTTTTACTATGTAAGAGATACATTTATTAACCTTGTGGTTAGTATGCTCATTTGTCTCACTGCCTATTACTGATAACTTTGACTAAAACTACTTGTTGGGGTAGTTCACAGTGCCTTTTGGGCCCACAAAGGTTTTCCCAGGGGCAGCCGAGACAGAGCTAGACCTTTCCAGGGGTTCCAGACCTGAGGCTCAGGCTGTGGAAGAGTTCAGGTGAAAGTGGAGCTGAGAGCCTCTTGTAGGCAGTGTGGTAGGTGTGTGTGTGTGTTTTGGGGTGGGGGAACGGTGTCAGGCAGAGGGTAAGAAAGATCCCCCTATCCCCGAGGCCATGTTGGGGTAAAGTACAGTGCCTCTGGATTCAGGGAGGTTCTCCTAGAGTGGCCGAGCCATAGTTAACATCTGCCTAGAACTTCCAGGATGAAGATCCAGAGCCTAGATTGTGCCTGGGTGCTGTCAGAAATGGTATCTGACTCAAGGGGTATGGGTGGGTTGGGAGGTTTCCCTCACTCTCAGTCTATCTAGGATCAAAATGTCTTGCCATTAAGAGTCACACTGAATGTACTCAGGGGAGCCGAATCCAGCTCTCAACCTCTCTGGGGCTCAAGAATCTGGCAACTAGAGTCTGAGTTACGAGACGAGAGGCCAGTGGTTGGCTCCTGGGGTAAATGAGTTTGGAGGCTTGGCCAGTCTCGAAGACTCTGTTCAGGTAGGCCACAGGGGCTTCTGGGACCTAAGAGGATTGGTTCAGCAAGGATTTTGGCCACAGCCAGCAGCTTGCTGGGAGGGATGTGGGTGGAACAGACTGACAGTCCTTAGAACTTGTTTCCAGGCTTATAGGCCAGAACTTCCTGACTCCAAAGTGTTCCCCCAACAGTAACCAAGCATGTCAGGTCTACCCAGGGCTTTCAGGCCTGACACCCAAGCCTTGGAATGGACCAAGAGCTGGCTCAGGAGATATAGGTGTACTAGGAAGGTCCCCATGATCTCAGGCAATGTTGCCCCAGAGAACTAGCCCATGTGTGAGCCTAGGCTTGCTCTGAACTTTTTTGGGGCTTGCCAGACAGGAATACAGATATTGAAAGTGAGGGAATGAGGGCTAACAAGCAGCTGTCTCAAAGCAGATATGAGTGTTGGGAGGCTACCCTGGCCACATACTTAATTGCTACCATCCCTAATGCCTTCTGGATCAAGGACAGTTCTACCACAGTGGGCCAAAATTGAGCCAGGTTTGCCAAGGGTTCTATGACTGACATCTAAGAGCTGGAAGGAGACCGAGTGAAGGCAAAGTCAGTGTTAGGAAGAGGGTTGGTGGGGTTAACAGTCTGCACTTGGTCCCATGCTCTGAACTGGTGGTCCTTGATGTCTTCTGGTTTCAGGTGAGGTTCCCCTAGGAGTGGCCTAGCCTTAGCCAGGACTACCCAGGATTCCAAGCCTGATATCCAGGCTCTGAAAGGGGGGCCAGGTACAGATGGAACTGGCAGCAGGCTCAAGAAGGGGCTGGCTGTCCTCTCCAATATTATGGTGGTTTATTTTACATGTCAGCTTGACCTGGTTAAAGGATGCCCAGATAGCTGGTAAAAATAGTATTTCTAGGTGTGTCTGTGAGGATGTTTCTGGAAGAGATTAGTATTTGAATCAGCAGACTGAGTAAAGAAGATAGCCCATACCAATGAGGGGAGGCATCATCCAAGCCATGGGGGCCCAGATAGTTGAGCTGGGAAATTCATCTTCTCTTGTCCCTAGGTATTCAAGTTCATGGTTCTCAGGCCTTTAGACTCAGACTGAATTTACCACTGGCTTTCTTGAATCTCCAACTTGCCGATGGCATACTGTGGCACTTCTCGGCCTCCATAATTGTGTGAGCCAATTCCCATAGTAAGTCTCCGCTTATATATCTATATATACTATTGGTCCTGTTTCTTTGGAGAACCCTGACTAATACAAGTACCTAAGTGGTTTGCTAGCTAATTCAAAATTAGCTTGATTCAGCCTATTAGTCTGAGGTGAGAAGGGAGGAAAGGCTTCACCCTTGTAGCCACAGTTGCTGGTTGGTAAAGGGCCAAGAAAATCTTTGGGGCTTTGGAGTAGAGATGGCACCTTATGTGATCTGCTTCATGTCAGATTTTGAAGTCCTTTAATTCTTGATCAGCCAAGATGATTCCTCAAATTGCTGAATTACTTCTTTAATTTTTAAATTAATTCCTAATATCAACTTGCTTTAATTTCTGGGAAATTAAATGCATAACAATTTAAATTATTATTTCAACTCCTTTTTTCATAAACTTAATTTTATTATTAATGACCTAACTGTACTTTGAGTACCCATACAAATATTTTGTTTTTTACTTTCAGTGCAATATGCAATAAATTACATCAGATATTCAAACCTTTATTATAAAATACGGTTTGTGTTAGGCAATTTTGCCTACCTGTAGGCTAATGTAAGTGTTCAAAGCATGCCTAAGGTAGGTTAGGTATATTAAATGTTTTTTTGACTTACAATATTTTAAATGTACAATGACTTTATTGAGATGTAACCCCACTGTAAATCAAGGAGCACTGGTATTATATTTTTTCACATTCACAATGGTCCTTAAAAGCATGTAATAACTATAAATACATAATACCTTTTGGGCTGAAATGAAGTTTTACTTAAAATATTATTTCATGTACTTTTCCTTTTCAAATATTCTTTCCCTATACTTTAGGAACAAATATTTCCCTACATAGTGCTCTCTGATCTCATTTTTTGTCCTGATTTAATACTGTTTATAATCAGTTTTCACTAAACTTATAAATGTGATTTGGGCAAACAGGATTAAATTACAGAAATAGCTTTGAGAGAAGCACTTCTGGAACAGTGGGGCATGGACCTCTGAAAATCTGCTCCTCTATTAAAGCAACAGTAGCACTGGTGAAAATGGTCGAAATCAACTTTTTAAGCACTCTGGAATTAACAGGAAGGATGCAACAATCCAAGGAACATTTATTTAAGAAACATGGCTCAACTGTGGTAAGAATGGTGAGCTTTGTGATGTTTTAATTTGCCCCATTCCATTCTCCTCCCCTTAGCTCCACAATAGCCTTGACAACAGCAGGCTCACAGCCACTGGAAGGGGCAGAATACAAGTGGGCCATTCTGAAAGAACTGTTACAAGAACTGTTACTATTCAGCCTGTATGGCAGGTGATGGGAAAAGGCGCATTCACAGGGTTTGTCTTTATTTGACATGATTCAGTCCACCCATTGAAAAAATTCTCACCCCTAGGGCATTTGCCAGAAACAATCAGTGACAATTTTGTAACATCACAGCTGCCTGAGGCAATACTAATTGCAGCAAACAATAGGCCAAAAAATTTAAAAGGAAAATCTGGGTAATGAGGTGTCTACAGAGGACTCTGAAAAGTCAACATTTTCCTGGTGATCTAGAAGGCCACACACATGTGCTGGTCTATGTAAGCCCCAGAAAAACCTGTGAAGATCCTACTCTCTCACCTCTGATTAACCCTGAAACTTTACACAAGCAAGAAGTGGAGGCTAAACCAGAACTGTAAACTGATGAAGTGTTGAAGGTGTGCTCCAACCCACATACAAAGCCCCTTGGCAAAAGGCAGAAGATATAATGGTTCAAGGAATTTAACGAAATCTCTGTCTGATCATTAGCTGAACACTAAGCTAACTGTGCAGAGACTTCAGTAGCAGTAATACACACTTTGGAGAATTAGTCCAGGAAAATCACTAAACACACAAAAAGTAACAAAAACCCTGGTGGGGTGGAGGAGGAATCCAATTTCCAGAGTTGTGACATTATATTACTTAAATGTTGAGTTTTTGACAAAAAAATTACAAGACATACAAAGAAATAAGAAACTTTCCTCTACATACATGGGGGAAGAAAGCAGAAACAGAAATCACCCCTGAGAAAGTCCAGATGTTGGACACACTAGATAAAGACTTTAAGTTAGCTAATATGAATATGCCCAAAAGAACTAAAGAAACCCCTGTCTAAAGAATCAAAGGAAATTATGAAAATGATATCTTACCAAACAGAATACCAATAAAAAGATATAAATTATTATGTATTTTACATAGGCAGAGTGGCCAAGAGTAGCCAGAAAGTATTTTTTTTAAAAAGACAAGCAATAGAAATTTTGGATTTGAAAAGTACAATAACTGAAATAAGAAATTGACTAGAGGGGCTCAAAAGACTTAAGCTGGAAGTAAAAATCAATGAATTTGAAGATTGGTCAAATGGGATTTTCCAGTCTTAGAAGAAAAAAACAAAACAAAAAAATAAACACAGCTACAGAGATCAAGTTTACCAACATATGTATAATATGCTCCAAAAGGCAAGCAAAGAGAGATAGAGAAACACAGAGACAGAGAGAAAGGGGGCAGAAACAACATTTAAAGAAATAATGTCTGAAAACTTTTCAAATTTGATGAAACACATTAACTTAAACATCTAAGAAACCCAATAAACTTCAAGTAGGACAAATCAAGAGAATTAATCCAAGAAAATCACTAAACACACAAACAGGAACACAAATCCTGGTGGGGCAGGGGAAGAATCTGATTGATGATCTCTGTAGCTGTTTATTTTTTTTTGTTCTTTTTTTCTTCTGTCCTGAAGACTGGAAAATCTCAATTGAACAATTTTCAAATTCATTGATTCTTACCAAGAGATAAGAGATCCTTACCAACACGTAAACTGTCAACAGGCAAAGATAAAGAGAGTCTCTTGAAAGATGCAAGAAAAAAGTCAACTCCTTACATACAGGCAGGCAGTCCTTAGTAAGTGATTTCTCACCAGAAATTATGGAAACTAGAAGACAGTAGAATGTCATATTCAAAGTGCTGAAGGAAAAAGACTGCCAGTCAAGAATTCTACATCCTGTAAAACTATTCCTCAAAAAAATGATGGAAGAAAAAAAATGAAGGACAAATCAAGACATTTCCAGATAAACAGAAACTGAAAGAATTCATTACTAGCAGATCTCTCCAAGAAGAAACTGAAGAAAGTTCTTTAGGTTAAAAGAAAGGGACACTAGACAATAACTCAAATCTACATAAATAAATAAAGATCACCGGTAAAGGTAATTACATAAGTAAATATAAAATACAGTATAATGACATTTTTATGACCCTTTTCTTCTCATATCTGATATGAAAGATAATTGCATAACGCAGTAATTAGAAAACATGTTCATGAGCTGATAATATATAAAGGTATAATTTGTATGACAACAATAGCACAAAGGAGTGAGGAGGAAACAAATTATATTGGAGCAAAGTTTTTGCATATTATTGAAATTAAGTTGTTATTAACCTGAAACAGATTGTTTTCAACTGAAATGTTAATTGCAATCCCCAGGGCAAACACTAAGAAAAAGAGTTCAAAATCTATGGTATAAGAAACAAGGAAGCCGGGCGCGGTGGCTCACTCCTGTAATCCCAGCACTTTGGGAGGCCGAGGCGGGGGGATCACGAGGTCAGGAGCTCGAGACTGTCCTGGCTAACACGATGAAACCCCATCTCTACTAAAAATACAAAAAATTTGTCGGGCGTGGTTGCGGGTGCCTGTAGTCCCAGCTACTCGGGAGGCTGAGGCAGAAGAATGGCTTGAACTCGGGAGGCGGAACTTGCAGTGAGCCGAGATCCTGCCACTGCACTCCAGGCTGGGCGACAGAGCGAGACTCCATCTCAAAAAAAAAAAAAAAAGAAAGAAACAAGGGAACTAAAAATCATACACTAGAAAATACCTATTCAACACAAAAGAAGGCAACAATAGAGGAGAATAATGAGAAGACCTAAAACATATTGAAAACAAATAGCAAAATAGTAGAAGTAAATGTGATCTTATTAGTAATGACATTAAACACGAATTAAGTACTACAATGAAAAGGTGAAGACTGGCAGAATGGATAAAAAATGATCCAACTGTATACTGTCTATAAGATATACTTTCGATTCAAAGACACAAACAGGTTAAAACAAACAATGAAGGGTGTGGAGGAGAGGAGAAAAAGTAGATGTATGGTAACAAGAAAGTACTCATTACTCTATCCTTGTCTGTTATCCATGTCCTTCTTTCTATATTTATGTCCCAATGCATACACAAATATTCTATATTTATGTCCCAAGGCGTACACAAATGTACGCCTGCAACACTGTTAATATAGTGCATAGGTGGAATCAAGTTGTGTCTTTAATCTTACAGGCTGAGCTTTTCATAAATGAAAAGAACTGATGAATGAAAGGGGACGTTTTATAAGAACTAGACACTATTTATCTTTCTCACTGGTTATTTTTTAAAAATGTGCATTTACTACAGAACAATGGCATAAGTCAAGACTACTGAGGAGGTCATGTAATTCCTATGTGACCCTACTCAATACAGAATGCAGATAAGTTAGACTAGAAGAACAGGAGGATTATATTAGGAACTAGAGAAACACCAATATTTAATATGTTCAAATACCAATATTGTAAGAATTTAATGTCATATGGATATTTCAAATCATATCAATATCCACATTCATCACTAGAACTTTATAGAAAACAAAAATACCATTTGTAGCTTCCCATATGCCAATATGAGAGATCTCTGATGATAATCACATGCCTCCTCACTAGGTCAATAATTACCTCAACATAAAATCGGAAATATTTTGTTAAAACATTGTCAGTAGTAATGTTTGGTAAATTTTCTGATGGTGGCATGGGTTTTCACTGGTACTTTTAAGTTAACTTTTAAGACTAGCCTTTATTGTTATGCCCGTAAAGTCCTTTGAAATAGAAGGACAAAGTTAGAAGTACAATCAGTGGCCTTGGCACCGATTTTTCTCTATGCTAACTGATCTGAGAATCAAACCTTTACCACTGGTGTTTTGAACATTAATGCCTCAACTAAACTCTTTTATAAATTCCAATAAGTGGCTACCTTCTCCTTTCCAAGGTTTTTCACATAACAATGTCAGTTACTGTGCTGGGCTATGTTTTCACTAAAGACTGCTTTCTTTCAAGTGAGCAGAGAATGATATTTTTCTGATTGTCCTCTGTATGCTGAATCAGTGAAATCATCCTCAGTTCCTAGAGGTTACAACTTCATAACTTGTATTTAAGTGAATGTATATTTGTAAACATTACTGATGCATAATAATAAATGTGTCTGCTCTTTGTCTCTTGTCCCTAGCACAAAGTTTCTAGTAATTTTTCTAGTGATAGGAGTATCTTTATTATATGAATGAGGAGACTCATGGTAGGACCCTACATAGCTTCCAGATGGGGAATGTTCACCATAAAGACCAACCATATGATTAGAGGGTTGGGACTTTGAGCCAGTCAGACCTCCAGAGAGGGGAGGGGGCTGCTGATTGAGTTCAATAATTTAATCAATCATACCTACATAATGAAGTCCTAATAAAAACTTGGGACACCAAAACTCAGAGTAGGTTGCTGGTTGGTGAATTCCTTAATGTGCTAGGAGGGTGACAGGTCCTAATTTCTTGGGAAGAGGATTCAGAAACTCCTTATTCAGGACCCTCTCAGACCCTGCCCAATTTGTCTCTTCATTTGGCTGTTTCTAATCTGTATCCTTTACAGTAAAACTGTAATCATAAGTACAGTGCTTTCCTGAGTTCTGTAAGTAATTCTAGCAAATTATCAAACCCATGAAATTATCAGTGGGAACCTCTGACTTTATAACCAGTGGTCAAAACTTTGGGTAGCCTTGGGACCATATGAGTTTATGGCTGGTGTCTAATGTGAAGGGAGTCTTGTTTGAGCCTGTGCCCTTAAATATGTAAAACCTTATGCTAATCCCAGGTGATTAGTGCCAGAATTGAATTGTACTGCACCAGCTGGTTTTGGACCAGCTGGGGTTGGTGATAGAATCACCAGTGCCCCAACTTCTTTTTTATCTCTTTATTTTTAATAACCAAAAGTGAAAAGTTACCAATGATTTAGAAGAAAAGAGTTAGTATACAGAGGTGCATCTGCAGTAGTTTGCTGCATATGGTCTTGCAGGTCAGCCAATTTTAAAAGTCCTATAATATTAAACATATATCTGCTTCTGTCATTTTAAGAATTTATACTCCTCTGCTGCTTAGAGCAACTACAGTTCATCTTGGACGTTGGGCATATTTTTAAAAAGGATTGCTTATATACGAAAGGGTCCTGAGCCAACACATAGAACTTAATTTATATAACCAACAGTTAGGGATGTTTTGATGAGTTTTCAGATTAAAAACAGTAACATTTAAAGATGCATAATGGCAAACCTGTTTCCAAGGAATTCTTCATTGCAAAACATACAAACGCCATGAAAATTGGTATCATTTCGTTCTTGCTGCTGTTGTTCCAGAATTTCTCTCTGGAAAGTAGAAACAGATTTATGGTATTATCTTAATGCACAATTGGCTAATAAAAAATGTCAAAGTCTGGATGGGAGGAAACTGGGCTGGAAGCATAAAGGGAGTATATAAAAGTTGCCAACATTTCAAATTTCTCCATTCCTGTTTTTGCATTAAACTCCAAGTCTGTCCCATAAAATGCTTACAGAACACTCCACTTTAACAGCTATGTGGGAATTAAAATCAATAAGGTTTTACCGTCCTTTGCTACCCTGTCTTTTCCAGTGTTTTCCCATCCCTATCCTCTTCCAAAACCAAAATTGTGGTGGGATCTTTGACTTGCTCTTTTCCCTAATTCTCAGTTTGATTTGTAATCAAGTTCTGATCAATTTTTCACTTGAACTATCTTCCATATAACTTTTCTCTACCATTCCCAAGGTCACCCCTCTGAGTTCAGTTTTTAGTCATTGTGGGTTACCATAAATAAAGTCTCCTAAAGGTTCTCCCTGATTTCAATCCCTTTTCTATCACATTCATCCTCTTTTTGCTGCTAGAATTTTTCTTAATATTTTCATGCATAATTAACTTGTTGCACCTCAACTCAAATAATTTAAAATATGCTCTGATAATATCCTGCTCTAATCAAGGTGGTTCCATATGTTATTTTTCCTGAGGTCATTTTAGTTCCTTTTTCTTTTTCACTTTCACAAATCTTATCTGCTAATCAAGATCCCACTTGAGTCCTGTTTCTATCATGCAACCATTTCTGGCCACAGTACAACAGTTAAGAGCTCAGGCTCTGAAACATGGAGCAGATCTGGATTTGAAATACGGCTCTCACATATAATTGATATTTAACTTCTTTAATCCTCAGTTTTCTCTTTTTTAATTTTTTATTACACTTTAAGTTCTGGGATACATGTGCAGATCATGCAGGTTTGTTACATAGTGACATGTGCCACATGTGCCATGGTGGTTTGCTGTACCCATCAACCCATCATCTACATTAGGTATTTCTCCTAATATTATCCCTTCCCTAGCCCCTCAACCCCTGATAGGCCTCGGTGTATGATGTTCCCTCCATGTGTCCATGTGTTCTCATTGTTCAACTCTTACTTATGAGTGAGAACATGTGGTGTTTGGTTTTCTGTTCCTGTGTTAGTTTGCTGAGAATGATGGTTTCCAGCTTCATCCATGTCCTTGCTAAGGACATGAACTTGCCCTTTTTTATGGCTGCATAGTATTCCATGGTGTGTATGTGCCACATTTTCTTTATCCAGTCTATCATTGATGGGCATTTGGGTTGGTTCCAAGTCTTCGCTGTTGTGAATAGTGTTGCAGTAAACATATGTGTGCATGTGTCTTTATAGTAGAATGATTTATAATCATTTGGGTATATACACAGTAACGGGACTGCTGAGTCAAATGGTATTTCTGGCTCGAGATCCTTGAGGAATTGCCACACTGTCTTCCACAATGGTTGAACTAATTTATACTCCCATCAACACTCTAAAGCATAAAAACCCTAGAAGAAAACCTAGGCAATACCATTCAGGACATAGGCAAGGGCAAAGACTTCATGACTAAAACACCAAAAGCAATGGCAACAAAAGCCAAAATTGACAAATGGGATCTAATTAAACTAGAGAGCTTCTGCAAGCAAAAGAAACCATCATCAGAATGAACAGGCAACCTACAGAACGGGAGAAAATTTTTGCAATCTATCCATCTGACAAAGGGCTAATATCCAGAATCTACAAGGAACTTAAACAAATTCACAAGAAAAAAACAAACAGTTGTATGAAAAAGTGGGCAAAGGATATAAACAGACACTTCTCAAAAGAGGACACTTATGCAGCCAAGAAATATATGAAAAAAACCAACAAACCCTTCAAAAAGTGGGCAAAGAATATGAACAGACACTTCTTAAAAGACAATTTTTCCAGTGTTCCCCATTAATATATTCTATTTCTACTAACTACATCTAACCTCTCTACTCTAGTAAGATTTTCTCTGATCAATATTGTGTCGAACTGGCTTTTTACGACATGACAGCTGAAAGGGATCTCATGAAACTATCTACTGACTCCCTGTAAGAGATGTTAGGGGATTTGTTTAAAGCTGCATAGCTACTTGGTGCCAAATTTGGTGCTATTTTCATGATATCACTTTTACTTTTTTCTCAGAAGGTACCCACTGTAGCACATGTCGATACAGAGCTTAGAACAATGACCTTCTTATTTAGTGAACAAACAACTTCAGAAGCCAGGGGACAGTGATCTGGAGACGTAGGGCAGCATTAAAATCTTTCTTACAAAATACCCACATGGAAGCCTCATTGAGATGAATTCAATACAAATGAGCCACTCAGCATTTGGGGCTTAGAACACACTAAAATAACAGCACGGATAACATATGCAAATATAATTATTCCTTATTTCTAGTTTAATTAGAAAAAGAGGAATTCTAAGACTTTCTAGGTCACAGACATTTTAATTTGCTATTTGAAGTTGGTTAAGTTTTGCACAAGACGGTTTCTAAGACAATTCTCATGTTTTTCTGTATTCCAAATTCAAGACATAATTTAACCTGTTCTATATGATACAGGGTTTTTGCTGTGAACAATTACTACCATACTGTACTGTAATGCAAAAGTATTTTACTTTCAGGATCACTTTGCAAATGACTCTAAACTGTTGTGCTCTTTTGGTTTAATTTTATTCTCTCTCTTTTATGGCCATCTATGTTTATCTCCCTTTATTCACTGAAGCTTTTCATCCCTGTTAGTGGGTCTACTTCTACACCCACCAACTGGCTCCCCCATCTACACCTCCTCTACATTAGCCATCCTCTGTTTAGACCTTCCGTTCTTCCTTTTAACCTAGAACAAAACTATAGGGACTTAGGGACTCCCAAAACTCAGCTAAGGAAAAACAGATCATCAAATTCTAAGAATAAAATTAACTCAAATATGTTTGCTACCTAAGAAAAAGTAGCTTCCAATATCTTCCTCAGATGAGCGTCGGGGGAGTTATTTTCATCTGGTAGGGTTTGTTTCTTATTACTGAGTTCTCTACAATTTGGATCTACTGAGCTTACCAGATACCAGATGTATGGATTTATAGGAAAGACTTTCCCCGTACATATATTTTAAAAGTATGTTTATCTGATGCATGCCCAGAGGGATGGAAGACAAAATTTGACTGTAAATGAACCTTTAAAAAATTAGTCTGCAAATACGTAATTACACTATCTGGAAATAAAACTAAAACTGGTAATCAATAAAATCTTAAGTAACACCTTAATGGATCCTTGTTTTCTACTGAATAAAATCCACAGTATTTAGCATGGCATTCACAATACTCTGTACTTGATACCAACCTAGGTTGTTTTGTTTTTGTTTTTTGAGACAGAGTCTCACTCTGTCAGCCAGGCTGGAGTGCAGTGGCATGATCACGGATCACTGCAGCCTCGACTTCGTGGGCTCAAGCGATCTTCCCACCTCAGCGTCCCAAGTAGCTGGGACTACAGGGGCATACAACTATGCCCGGTTAATTTTCTGTATTTTTTTGTAGAGACAGGGTTTCTCCATCTTGCCCAGGCTGGCCTTGAACTCCTGCGGTCAAGTGATCCTCCTCCCTCAGTCTCCCAAAGGGCTGGGCTTTATAGGTGGGAGCCTCTGCGCCTGGCCTCTAACCTAGGTTTTTAAAAGTCTTCTCTCACATTTCTTCCTCATACGATCCTATGTTATAGGGAATAGCAAGAACATATGCCACTATTTAGTTGTGTATTATTCTCAATAGCAGTTCTGAACTACCTACTAAGATTTCTGAAGCCACTCAATGGCCTGGAGTAATCGTTCCCTCTTTTGCCCATCTTTGCTTATGCAAGGGTTAGTTCAAATGCTGTATCTTTGTGGTGAGTGGAAAGAATAATGGCCTGACACTTAGGAGTTCTGTATTCTTGTCCTGTTTTTGTGACAAAGTAGCTCTTAATGTGGCCTTGGGCATACCACTTCTCTAGGACTCAGTTTCAGATGATCTCTAAACTGCCTGTGAAACATTCTACAAATCATTAAAGTGACTTTCCCAGACTGTTTTTGTATTAGAAGTGATACTTCCTTTTTTACCACAGTTTTATAGCATTCAGTTGGCATCTATATTGCTTGGTCTTCAGGAAAACTGAGTCCCAACCATCTCTACTCACAGAAAATGAGTTCCTCTATGCCATATGCACACAATTTCTTATAGTAGATTCTCAATAAATACATGATGACTACATTTATACCCGAGGTGCAACAACATACACACTACAAATCTATGTGCTCTACTGAAAATCAAAATGGCTTTCTCAAAGGAAAGGGGTTTATAACACACTTGATTATCCCTTACTGACATATGGTTGGCACTTATTATGTAGTTTATATTTCATTTATAAAGTAAAATGAAGAGCTTCCCACAGTTACAGTAAGTTGATAATTTGTTTAAACAAAGAGAATGGTCTACTACATATGTAAACTATTCCAAGAAATTTACTGTTGATTATGATTTTTAAAAATCCTGAAGTTTTCTTTTAAACTTACAACAGACAATTTTTACAAAATATATACAGAGATACATAGAATTTTACTTGCTATAGGACTAGGGATTTGGGGATAGGTTTTTACTTTTAAAAAATCATTTTTACTTTTAATACTATAAACACGGCCTGGGCAACATAGGGAGACCCCATCATTACTAAAAATAAAACAATTGGCCAGGCATGGTGGTGCGTGCCTGTAGTCCAGCTATCCAGGAGGCTGACTGAGGTGGGACGATCGCTTGAGCCCAGAAGCTTGAGGCTGCAGTGAGCTGTGATCACACCACTGCACTCCAGCCTGGGCAAGACAGCGAGGCCCAGTCTGAAAAAAAAAAATTTAAAAACATACTTTTTAAGGGCACAAATACAGTTTGTTACTAACATGACGTTTTGAGCAAAATAGAAGATGCAACTCATAATAAGGAAACAAATTAGTGATAATTATAAAGCCCAACAGCTAAGGAAAATGAAGTACATTGGTATAGAACACAATTACTTTTGTTTCATTTTTTTAAAAAATATTAAGAATTGAAATATGAGATCAAGGTTTTCCTCCTTTCCACTCTAATAAAGTTTAGTCTACAAAGTACTTTTGCCTTGTAAATTTCTTAAAATAACAACAAAGATATAACATATACTTTTGACCATTTTTCACTTATACATAAAATATGAAAAAAATATTTTAAATATGTAACTATTATGTCTGGAACAGTTTTCATTATTGTATTGTAATCAATTCAATAAGGAGAAGAAAGCTCTCCTTTATTTGTTGAAATTGCCTTTGCTGACATAGCTATGTGACGACATTCTAAATGAATTAGTAAACCAGGAAGCTAAATAAGACAGGTAGCTATCCCTAAACTTTGCTACTCTTCTATTTTTTAAAACTTTTTATTATGAAAAATTTCACCAACACAGAAAAGTTAAATCAACAGTACAATTAACATTCCTATACTCAATATTTACCTTCGGTAACTGTGAACATTTTGCCTGTTTCTTTCTCTCTCTTCACATGCACACGTACATTTGTATATTATATACTTTGTTTTGGCTGTACTATTTGAAAATAAGTTGCAGATACGATGATACTTTACTCCTAAATACTTCAGCATGCCTCTCCTAAGAGTAAGGACATTCCCCTATGTATAACCACAAAACCATTATCATCACAAGTAAGAAAATCAACAGTAAATTTAAAATAGCTTGTAGTGTCCAGATAATACTTAGATTTCTTCAATTACCCCAAGAATGTCTTTCAATGTTGCTCCCTAACCTCTACTCAAGACCACCCTAGGTTCACACATTTCATTTGGTTGTGAGGTATTCTACGTCTAAATCTTAAATTATAAAATAATTCATCTGCCTAGGACTCAAGCTCTGATGCGTAGAAAAAAATTTTTTTTCCAAACTAATAGTCTTCCAAAGTATATGAATGACTGACAGGAAAACGTTGCTAATGTTATTATCTCTATGTAATCAACTCAAAATGTAGTCTACCAGATCATAAGCCCACTGAAGGCAGAAATGTTTTATTCATCTTTGTAATCTCCCCTGGGCATTATAGACAGGGTGCACAATAACTGTTGAATGGAGTTGCTGTGTTTCCCATGGCTTCTATTTCTTCAAGACCTCGAGTGGTTAATAGGAGTCTAGGTAGAAGACAGTCATATATCACTATGCCCTAGCACCTTTATTCCTATTGCTGTTACCTTGATAGGATGTGAGAAAACAAAACAGTTTTAAATTCTGTGCATCCTTCTCCTGTGGTAAAAATACTGACAATTGCTGATCAGGGAAAAAACTGAGTAGAAGCTACTTGCGCAATGAAGAAAAGTATTTTTTCTTTTCTATTTTCTTCTCTCCTCTCCTTCTTCCCTTCCTCCTTTTCTCCCTCTTTTTTTTCTTTCCCTTACTCTTTCTTTCCTTCATAAAGCTTAGCATCAGATAGAATTAGCTGTGGCATATGTTTGAAGTCACTTATGAATAAAAAAAATTAGGAGACACTCCATAAAAAGCACCACAAAGATGTGCAAATCGAAGATGTGCCCATCTACTTTGTGGATTTATGTTTTCTAAAAAAAAATTCATGCTGGGCTATATATCAGGTTTTATTCATTTAAGTTTATTCTTGGCTATATACTAGGAATAGGGAGATGAAGAGCATGGCTCAGACATTATACATTTGAGCCTCTCAAAGAAGCTGATAAAAATCAGTTAAGATTTTCATTACAAATACGCTTAGATAAAACCATAGTTGTAAGAATATAAGATCAACTTATGTGTTAGGCAGAGTCATAATAATAAGCTATATATGTTTTTCTAATTAGTGTAAAATGTCAAGTGTGACAGCAAAGGGGTCAATGCCTAGTCTTTCATCTTTATTCATAAGCTAAAAGCAGAGAAAACATTAATAAAACAGCAGATATAGCAGATGGCACTCAACATAGTCATAGGGGATTGACACATAGGTAGAAAATGAAAATGTGAGTTAGGTTGAAAATTATAAAAACCAGTCAATTTATGAAACAGCAATTTAAAAAATGTTTATTTAGGTAAGAATTTATACACAGGAAAGTAAAAAACTGATGCTTAAAGTGACAAATCCAATGGAAATAACCTGGATTAACACACGAAAGTAAAACCAAGATGGATGTTATTAGCTATGGCTATCAAAAACATTTTATGGATACTGACAAGTAATACATTTACAATAGAGTTTCTTGGCTAAATGGATATATGAATGGCTATGAGAGAAAAAGGCACATTCCTCAGGTTCCTTCCCAAACCAGCTTAAAGGCAGCAGCATGGCAGAACCAGCTAGGCATTCTCAGCCTAGGAGTCCAGTGGCACTCCTCCAATATAGAACACAACAAATCTCCTCATGAAAATTATAGCAGTGGCCCAAAGGCTCCACAGAAAGGCAGCAGAATTTCCTATTTCTCCTGCTTTTTATTTTAAGAACCATGGATTAACTCTGAGGTATCTGGGATTATTTCACTTATACCTCCACTTTGTTCTAATAAATGTTTCAAGCTGCTACAGAACAATGTAGCATAGAAATGGGAGTAAAAGAATAAAGAAAAAAGTAGGGTGGCACCAACATTGCAAATAAAAAATAAAATACACACACACACACACACTCTCTCTCTCTCTCTGTCTCAAACCTAACCTAAAGGTAGGCTCTAAATGTGGCTCTCAGCTTTGGCAGACAAGGGAAACACACCAGGTAAAGGGTTTGTGTGGAGAATTTGGATGGCCCTTGTTGTCTGTTCCTAGGAGGTAACTTATTAACCCTGAGAATTTCCTGAGTGACTGGAGGGTCTGTGTTATTCATGGTGGGCCCTTTGGCCACACCTGATAGTTTATATAAATGACATGACTCAGGATGGGAACTGGCCATGCCAGAAAAGACCAACAATGTGATTAGTGGGTTGGGGCTCTGAGCCACATAAGATCAGCCTCATCTCCTGGGAAGGGAGGGGACCTGGAGATCAAGCTCAACCATGTGACCAATGACTTAATCAATTATACCTACTCAATGAAGCCACAATAAAAACTCTGGACACCAAAGCTCCAGTAAACTTTCTTGGTTGGGATTACTCTGGGTATGGTTACATACTGATGTGCCAGGAGAACAATGCATCCTTAGGAACGATGGCAGCTTTGTATTTGGGAATCTCCCAGATCTCATCCTATGCATCTCTCTGTTTGACTTGTTCTGATTTGTATCCTATTGCTATGACTGCACTGTAATCACAAGTATAGTGCTTTTCTGAGTTCTGTGAGTCATTATAGCAAATTACTGAACCTGAGAGAGTAGTGGGAACTCTTGAATTTGTAGCCAGATGGTGAGAAGCAAAAGTATCCTGAGGAACCCCCAATTTGTGGCTGGTGTTTGAAGTGAGGATAGTCTGTGGAGGGCTGTGCCCTTAACTTGTGAAGTTTGGCCTGTCTAGGTAACTGGTGTCAGAGTCATTGTGGATATATAATAAGTATATGTATCATGGACAATATACTTAGGATTAATAGAAAAAACAACATAGGGCTGTTTCCAATATCAAGCCTTAAAAAAAGCTAACCCTCATCCCAAAGCACACCCTCAAACTCAGTGAAAACAGTACAGAGGGGTGGGGTATGGATTGTAATGATGCAGTACAGATACTTCTTGTCTCCTGACTGATTGTTTAAGACTATATAGGGAAATTATGAAATTTTTCTATATAGTCTTAAACAATCAGTCTCCAGTCTTCCTCAAACAATCTTCCCCGAACACAGTTTTTGTAAGTATTGGTTGGTTATAATCTTGAATCTCTCTTTCTTCCAGTCAGTATCTGGAATGTTGCTTTTATAGACTCTCACGTGGATACAGAGGCACAGGCTTCAGGAGATCATCAGGAGGAGACATTTGGGTTGACTCTTGTAAAAACTGCATAGTCAGCGATGGGGTTCAGAACATGCCACCCCAAAATATGGCACCTTGGAAGAGCAGAAGCAGGAAGCTCACTTTTACCTCCTCCTTCCCCTTTCCCCCTAAAGTAGATCGTAAAGCCTTCATTCAAAAGGTACCCTCTCTTATACCTGGGGGAAAGGAACATCCTTATCTCTGAAGACACAAAGATAAACAGAAGAATCTGAACAAATAGATTTTGCTAAGTCCTCTCCAGTTTTTTACTAGATCATATCCCCCTTGTCTAATCATACTTCCCCACAACTATCCATTTCTTCATCAAATTTAGCAGAAAAATGCACAGGTGTCCATTTCTTTGGGTCTTCATTTCCTTATGAAGGCTCTTGAGTCAAGTAAAACATACTAAATACATTTGTATGCTTTTCCTCTGTTAATCTGTCTTTTGTTTGAAAGGTCTCAGCCATGAAACTAGAGGTGAGTGAGGGAAAACATCTTTCCTCTTCTACATCCTAAGCACAGACTAGAACTTGCATGAAAAGTCATTTAATTGTTACTCAAAAATGACTGAAGAGAATAGCCACACACTAGACCAGAGTCCACTAATCCTCATCTGCCCTCCTAACACCAATTATTTGCTTCCAAAGTTGTATCTCATATATATCATGATCATAATTTTTTCAATTTTTTTTTAAGACACAATCTTGCTCTGTTGTCTAGGCTAGAGTGCAGTGTATGATCTCAACTCACTGCAACCTCCACCTCCTGGGCTCAAGTGGTTCTTGTGCTTCAGCCTCCCAAGTATCTGCGATTACAGGTATGTGCCATGACGCCTGGCTAATTTTTAATTTTTTTTTAGTAGAGAAGGGGTTTCGCTATGTTGGTCAGGCTGGTCTTAAACTCCTGGCCTCAAGTGATCCGCCCGCCTCGCCTCCCAAAGTGCTGGGATTACAGGAGTGAGCCACCACACCCAGCCATGGTCACAATTTTTAACAGATTAAATTTTAAGTAAAGTGTTAGCAGACGCCAAGACCTTATTGGGTGGGTATCAGAAAACTATCCAAAGAACATCTGGCAGTGAGTGACATAATTTGCTTGCATATACTCCAAAGACAAACTTCTGGCAAAATGGATATGAAGATGACCAAATATAGCAATTTATTGATACAATAATTGATAGGTAAGTCAACACCAAGATTAAACCCAAGCCATAGTAACAGGTTTTAGAATTTATGACAACTAGTTGACAGGGTCAATAGTCTCTTGAAGCTATACCTCATTTAGTAGACAAATACATATATATGTATTTGGACATATGTATACATACTAAATACATATGTATGTATGTATTTATCTTTTAGAACTCTATAAAATGGAAAAAAAAGCATCTACCTTAGCCAAAAGTAGCACTTAACCACTAAGATACTAATTAAAATCAAGCAGGGGGAGGAGGAGTTCAATTTCTGCTTAGGAGATAGATACAAGAGAACATCCTATCGATGAGAAAAAGCTGAATAATCAAAAAAATTCAATTGGGAGGTTGAGGCGGGTGGATCACTTGAGGTCAGGAGTTGGAAACCAGCCTGGCCAACATGGTGAAACCCCGTCTATTTAAAATACAAAAAAATTAGCCAGGCGTGCTGGTGCACGCCTATAATCCCAGGCAGTCAGTAGGCTGAGGAGGGAGAATCCCTTGAAACCAGGAGGCGGAGGCTGCAGTGAGCCGAGATCACACCACTGCACTCCAGCCTGGCGACAGAGTGAGACTGTCTCAAAAACAAACAAACAAAAGAAATAAATTCATAACTTATTTTGAGTCCAAAGAGCTGAAGTCACAAGGCAACTAGACAAACTGAATTCTAAAAGGTGGTTAGCCTCTCTGAAGAGAGACACGAACACAGAGCATGGGAGGAAAAGGCAAGTAGGAAGACAAAAGTTTGTATTTTAAATAATTCTTAAAGGCAAAATCCCTGAGAGTCCTAGACACAAGGGGTCCAACTCCCCCCATGGGCTTCCTCCAAGTTCTCAGGAGAAAGACTAGGAATAGGGCAAAGAGACATGAACAAAAGCCCTTTGATGGTGAACAGGCACGAACCCCAGCTTGCTTCTGGGGACCATTCTTTAGCACACAAAGCAAAGGCCATAAGCTGCTGGGAGAAGGACCCAAATCCTGCACTGCAAAGTAGATGTTGGCTACTGCTGGGGATGGAGTAAAAAATGTTGAGAAATAATATAATTATTCCTGAGTTTTTCTTCTGGACGGTATCTGAGTGTGTATTAGTGTTCTGGGGTGTAAGAGCTGGATGTAAGGACAGGCCTGAGAGAACCTAACCTGCAGTTTGCCAAACAAGTTCTGCAATGCACTTTCCTTAGAACATTCAAAATAAAGTTATAGGCATGTATTTGGTGTTAAAAGATTTAAATATTAAAAAATTAAATATTTAAAATACTTAAAATTTATGAAAATGGAGGCCTTTTCTTTTAAAAGACAGGATAGGTCAGGTCTGGAAACAACCTGATAGAAAGGTGGCTGGAAAAGAAGGTAGATGAGGAGACCTACAGTACCACCCCTTGGTCATTGTGCTCCCCAAATATGTTTAGGGACCAGTAAAGATCTAAAGTGCATTCCCTTTTTGCTGACATGCTGGGATTATAAAAGAGCCTCTCTAGAAAAGGGATAAAAACATGAACATCAGCTGGGGGCGGTGGCTCACACCTATAATCCCAACACTTTGGGAGGCCGAGGTGGGCCAATCACCTGAGGTCAGGAGTTCAAGACCAGCCTGGCCAACATAGTGAAACCCCATCTATACTAAAAATATAAAAATCAGCTGGGCATGGTGGTACATGCCTGTAACCCCAGCTACTCAGGAGGCTGAGGCAGGAGAATCACTTGAATTTGGAAGGCGGAGGCTGCAGGGAGCTGAAATCGCGCCATTGCATTCCAGCCTAGGTGACAGAGTGAGACTCCATCTCAAAAAAAAAAAAAAAAAAGAACATTCAGAAATCTCAGAAGAGAGAAAACCTTAAAGAGCAAGCAGTTCTAAAACAGTTTAGAATTTAGGATTAAAGTTTTCAGCCATTAATTAAAGTTCAGGATAGAAAATAAATAGTACATGGTCAAGAAAATGGAAACTTGAAAGTAATAAAAATTAAAATTCTCATTAATCAGATGCAGAAAAAGGTCTGTCCTGTTGATACAAAGGTATCACAAAGTACTAGCTTTCTTTTGAAGTGACTTATTTATAATACCAGAACCCAGACTGCAGGTTAAATGGCAGAGCTCCCTAATACATACGGAATGCTGATGAGCCTCTTCTCTTGAAGAGTGTGAGCACTCAGAGTCTGTTAGTATAAGCACTGGAGACACTGGACCAGCATTCCTTTGAGGAACTGACATCAAGGCATGGAGAGTGGTATATCAGTCATCGGTAATTAAAAAGAGGGACCAGAGATGCTTCTTTGCTATCTAGTCCCTATATTCCATCAGAGTAAATACATTTAAAATATAAAGGAAAGAAGGTCTTTTGGTTTGTTTTTTGGTGAAAACAGTTGACTTGGATACTTCAATCAGTTAAAACAAATTTTATTCAGTAAAAACTTCCTAATGCCTCATTAAAAGTTTAGTATCACATTGGGCACTGTAGTCTATGACTTCTATTTGGTCATAACCTCAAATGCAGAATAGGTTTAAATCTTTCCTACCCCCGAGAAAGGAATTTCCAACAAATTAAACAATCAGTATAACTTTTGAGTATCTACTTTCCAAAACACTGTAGCTGATAGCTAAAGTTAATCCTCCACAGAAGGCAATTTTTCCTAAATCATTTCAGCTATATGAATTACTCTACATGTCTTTAGCTTCCCAAAGCACTTCCAAAGCATTCATTTGCCTGTAGTACCATTCCAGAGGCTCATCTTCTCCAAAAACTCTTCCCTTCCCCTTCAAAAAAAGCCATGAGCTTATTATTATTATTATTATTTTTAAGGAATGGAGTCTTGCTTTGTTACCGAGCCTGGTCTCCTGAGTTCAAGGGATTCTCTCGCCTCAGCCTCCCAAAGTGCTGGGATTACAGGCATGAGCCACTGTGCCCAGCTCATGAGATTCTAGAGAAGAGCATTCCAAGCAGAGCAAACAGCAAGTGCGAAGTCCTTAAAGGTGGAAACAGCTTGGTGTGTTTGAGGAACACAGACATAGCCAGTGTAGCTGGAGTACAGTGAGCACAGGAGAAAGTGGGTGAGAGACGTGGGAGAGTGGCTCAGAGAGGCATGTGCCAGATCCTTTGAGATCTTGGTAAAAAGTCTGAATTTTTATTCTAAATAAATTTGAAAGTATTGGATAATTTTAATTACTAGTTACATGATGTGAATAAGTGAACACTGTCTAAGTTACTGAAAGAGTTTTCAAATTGTTTCAAAGTGAGGCTGGCTAAAGACATAACACCAACTCCTCTTGTTCTGTCTGCCATTTCTTATCTTTTCTGACAGTAAGATGGTATTTTCATTTTAATCCCATTCAGTATTATGGTGAAATTATTTTTTTCTATCACATCCTTTATTCTATCTGATGTAACTTTCAATATGAGGAAATTAAAAGTACAAAAAGTTCAGTAAATTTCCACTAACTTAAGGATTAAAAGTTTGGTTAATAAAGTAAAATGGAAACATGAATAAATTATTTGTACAGATAATGATGTATAGCTTCAACAACTTTCAGAATGGAATCTGCCTATAACTGAGTTAAATATTTTGGAAGCCCTCACACCAGGGGTCAAATAAAAAGCTACTTTTCCCCACCCCCAAAATTCTCTTTTAAGTGTCAAAAGGGTCACTGAACAGCATTGGGAATGACTGATCTGTTTGCCAGAGTCTGATCACTAGAGCATTTGAATTTATGTTAGCAATATACTCAAATAATATACTAAATAATACTTAATATACTTAAACACACAGCTCTGCATGTATAAGGCAGGGATAACTGTACTAAAACAAAAACTATTAATGGCAAAATACAGTTTCTTTAAAAACAATCAATAAAATCCACCTTTCTCAGCATTTTATGAGAGATGATAGAAAGTTAACCTTGTGACACTAGAATCTTAAATAAACAAGGAAAAGCCATCCATGTCAATGACTAAAATAAGATAGTGAAACATAAAAAACAGAGATACATTTCTTAACTGGATGATGATATACACCCCCAAATCCATGAGAGTTGATCTGACTAGTATTTCACCTTCTTGAAAGATATCAGTACCTCCCACCATTTCTGAAACTGCAATGATAAAGGCAACAGCCATCTGCTTGCTATACAGGATAGAAATATAGTATTTTTCTTCTACTTTTGAGTCTCACTGAGATAGCTTTTTAAGAGTGTCTTCAAAACAGGACAGAACATCCAAAAAAAATAAACTAGGAGATAAAAAAAGAGACGAATTTAAACATTCACATGGAATATATCAGCACAATGAAAAAAGGTAGACATACAAAATAAAATGTAAATGCAAGAGTTAAACACACAAGAAACTAGAAAAGCTAAATTCCTATTCATATTAAAGGTACAAGAGAATTTAGCTTAGGTAGGAAGAGAAGGACTTTAAAAAATTCAATAGGTGGGCATGGGAGATTGCAAAATACCCATCTTTTAGACGAAAAAGGAAAAAGAAAGCTATCAGCATGGCATGACTCAGTATAGGATTACCAGCCTGAAGAAGTATTTTCCTGTATAAACTCAAGGTCAGGTACAGTTTTAAAAGAAAATACAAGAAGCTTAGGCCCAAAGGAATAAGAAATTCCTATCTACTACTGAACTAAGATAATAGGAAATCAGATTTTCTTTAAAAAATTATTTACAATGAAAACAGAATATTATTATTTATTTACATACATATTTATGTCCTGTTCAGCCATTTTCATTAATTCTAACAAATGTCAATTTAGAAAATGTCACATTTGGCTGGACACAGTGGCTCACACCTGTAATCCCAGCACTTTGGGAGGCCAAGGCAGGTGGATCACTTGAGGTCAGGAGTTTGAGATCAGCCTGGCCAACATGGTTAAACCCTGTCTCTACTAAAAATATAAAAATTAGCTGGGTGTGGTGGCATGCACCTGTGATCCCAGCTACTCCTCGGGAGGCTGAGGCATGAGAATTGCTTGAATCTGGGAGGTGGGGTTGCAGTGAGCCAAGATTGTGCCACCGTACTCCAGCCTGGGTGACAGACTGACACTCTGTCTCAAAAAAAAAAAAAGGCCCATTTGCTCAGAAAGAAAGATCAAATGTGATAAAGTATCCTGGTGCAATTAGAAAGAGAATGGTGATTGGGGTTGGAAATTTAGGAGTTTGAATTGCTTCCCTTTCTATTTAACACAGTATATAACCACGGTTGTGTGCATGTTTCTTACTGTCCTTGACCTTGCATTTCCTGTTAAACAGGGGTAATATTTCCTGCCTGATCTCACTCAACCAGTATATATACAAAATGTCCTGTAAATTTTAAGTCCTTGTTGAAGATGCTCAAAGTGGTGAACCTTAGGACTCAGAATAATATCGTTTTAGATTGTGATTACCATTTGTTTCCCAAAGAAAGCAGTCATCAATCTGAAGGTTAAACTTACTCAATGGTCACTGCAGCTAAATTGATCTCTGTTGCACTGTTAATAACAATGTTACATTCAATGGGAAATATCATCTTATATTTAAGAAAATTTTATTCTAGATGCAGTATTAGAACTTGTATGTATTGTGCCTGAAAGATAGGAATTATGCAAGAAAAGTATAAATATAAATTGATTTTTTTACTTTTAGTTTGTTGGCATACAGTAATTTGATCCTTTACTGAAAGTCTGTAGAACTATATTTTAAAAAGTGGCATGAGGAAGAACAATCTTCTCAGTGGGAGATACGCAATTTCATTTTGTTGTGGCTTTATTGTGGGGAGAGGTGAGACACATGAAGTAGAATTAAAAACAGAAAAAACTGTTTCTCTCCTGAAGATAAATTTGTTATATACGTTAAAACTTTCATAAAATATTTGTAGTTGTCATGAATGATATCTCAAGCTGACATTTGAAATAGTGATTAAAAAAATACCTTCATACGATTAGGCCTTTCCCTCTTTCCCAATTTAGTTAAGTTACGTCTTGCTACTGAGAACTTAACGAATACCACACATTTTCTCCTGTAGACAAAGGAAAAACTGAGGATTTTTTTATGTTGAAGTGCAAAGTGTAATGCGGTGATTATAGATGTCTGCCTTAGCTATATTGTATCCTTGTTAATCAGGGATATTTGACTATATGGCTTTATAGAAATTACAAGCCAATACTTCAGGATGAAATTTCAGTTCATACGTAAGAGCAAGCCTCAGAGAAGATAGAAAAGTTAATACAACAGTCTGAACTGCTAAGAGGCATCTTAGTAAGGAAGACAGATTTTAAAATAACTAACTATAATTGAAAAGCCAAATAAAATAGTGTGTTAATAGAACTTAGAAGAGGTCATTAATTTTGACAGGTGGCATATGGGAAACTTTTGGAAAATGTGGCAGTTGAGCAATGCCTTGAGGGATATGTATCTATACAGGTGGGGGTTGCCATTCCTAGTTCATGAAGCAGAATCCTGAAAGTACCTAACATACTTGATAAATGTGAGAAAAGTAATGTTTATACTACAGTGTAAACTTCACAAGGGCAGGGACCATTGCCTGTTTTATCCACTGCTATATCAGTAGTATTTAGAAAATATCTGGTACAAGATAAATATTTGTTGAATAAACGAATTAATTGGATGCTGGGCAATTTAGGGAAAAGACACTGGAAATGCAGTTTGAGCCTAGAAAACCTTAAGAACATGAAGACAATAAAGAATAGGGCAGGTTTTTGAAGAAGAGAATAGGGCCAGGCGCAATGGCTTGCTCTTGTAATTCCAGCACCTTAGGAGGCTGAGGTAGGAGGATCTCTTGAGCCCAGGAGTTTGAGAACAGCCTGGGCAATATAGTGAGACCCCATCGCTACAAAAGGATCACTTGACCCCAGGAAGCAGAGGTTGCAGTGAGCCACTGTACTCCAGCCTGGGCGACAGAGGGAGATCTTGTCAGAAAAAAAAAGAATAAAGTGATTTATGTTATTTATTAATATTAACAGATAATCAGTTACTATTAATCAATTAATAGTAACATTAATTTTAATACGTATTTATTAATATTAAAATTCTGGAGGCAGTGTCAATTGCCTGAAGAGGTGAGTCTATAGACAAGGTAAGTATGAGTATGGATGTGGGACTTGGGACTTAGCTGGACCTGGTAGGATTTGACAAATGACTTAGATATAGGGGTGAGAAAAAAAGAATCAATTAAATATGCTTCTAGAGATTTCCAAACTGAGTGACCAGGAGAATGGTGGTGTCATTATGTAATAAAAGGAGAACAGGCAAATAGCAAGTTTTGGGGGAGGAAAAAAATAAGTTCTGTTTTTAGGCATATTAAAGTGTGGACTGGAAATCCAAATGGAAAAGTTTCACATGAGGAAATATAGATTTGGGGCTCAGAAGTGAACCAGGATGAAAGCTATGGATGAACTCAATTCATGAATATTTACTCTGACTGCCTACTCTGCACCAGCACTAACATTTAAGCCATAGGCATAATAGTGGTAGTTATACGGATGTGCATGCCCTGAACAGGTGATAAGATCTTGAGAAACATATGTATACACATTTAAGAGAAAAGAGGGAAAAGAACCACTGGACAAGACTAAGCTAGATTGATGAGAAATAAGAGGATGATGCACCAAGATCACGGGAGAATTTTTAAAGGAAGCTAAAGGGAAGAAGGTGTTCAAGCTATTGAAATCCTCGAGAATCTTCCTAATTCTGCAGTTTCTTTCAGAATATGGATGAAAATATTCAAAGAAGTGTCAAGTAGGAATCAAGCTCTTCAAAAAGAAAACTGGGAACACATACAAATCTTGCAAATGTCAAGAAACCAGTGAAATCTCAAAGAAATGGAAAAAGAAATATGATTCTAGCATAAAATCTGTTACTGTAACTTTCAGTGAATCATTTAAACTCTATATACCTCCAGCCACTCACACAGAAAACAGAGTTTTGTCTGTTTGTTTAAAATGAGGTTTGGGGAAAAATAACAATATGAACTTAGGAGTATAGGGAGGACTAGGAAGGATGTTTAAATATAAGACACAGTTTCTGCCCTTAAGTTACAAAGTCATTTTGAACTAAGAGCAAACCATACAAAGGTACTTAAACTATATGCTTTACCTAGAGTTCCACATGAAAGAATAAATATTTAAGAATAATACATATGCAAATCATCGTTAATGCAAATCAAGTCAGCAAATGCCCTACTAATACTCTAGTTTGAGGGTTCTTCCTCGTGGACTTGAGTTGAGATCCTCAAGATCCTCAATTCAAAGTCTTAGAGTTGAAATATTGAGCTGGGGTCACTCAAATACTGACTACATTATACATCCATTATCATTAAGCAGTTTGATTGGTTTAAATTACATGTTTTAGAAACTAGAATGAAATTCTGATTAATAAAAAATTGTTTGATAAAGTATAATTAGTAGCAGCATAAGGAAAAAACCACCAAGCTGTGGTAGAGTGAGTGACTTCAAAACCCTCTGGCTGTAAAGTCTTCCTAGGATGAGTTCTTGCACACTATGGGCCAAGGGCATAAACATCTTCAAGAGTTCCAATGCATCATGAGAAAGTGCCTCTCAGAAATGGTGTACCAGTTTACATTCTTAAAAGCAGCTGAAAAAGTACTTGTCTCTTAACATTCTTGCCACCATTTAGTACTATTATTTTCAAGTCCTGTTAACTTGATAGAAGAAGAAAAAGTATACTGTTACTTTTGTTTCATTTAATGATTTAGACTTCTTTCTGGACATGCTTCTTACTGATTTGTAAAGTTCTTTCTTTATAAAGGAGATAGATCCTATAATCATTGCTAACGCCCACAGAAGAATCACTCACACTAACTAACCTCATGCTTCCACACTATGTAGCATAACATTGTGATGAACTGGCTGATGGCAAATTCAGCCTGTCTTCCTGCTGTTTGGCAAGTCTTTTTTTACTTTTTGTTGATCCTCTAATCAGAATTCCAGTGGCGGGCTATTGTAAACTGCCTCTGCTTTCCCTAAACTTCAATCCAAGCCTGAATCCCCTCCCTACACAGACTTGTCAGACCATGAGCACCCAGGACAGAGAGATTCCCAGAGCCTAGAATAATAGTACCAGACACATGAGAGGCCAAATAATTACTACGTTGGCATGGCATGGCTTAAAAGGCAGGTACCTGGAATGTTTGGTTTGAAACTCTAGCTCTGCACCTCATTCACTATGTGTTCCTGGGCAAATTAAGCTTCCTAGGCCATATTTTACTCATAAATAGAACGGCATTTAATAGCCACCTCACAGGGTGCTATGAAGCAAGAACCAAATACAAGGCATGGCTTATGGATGGTCATCAGTCATTGTTAGCTTACTTCCAATCCCCAAGTTGGTCTAGTCTTTCTCAGGCTTTGACAGCTTGAAATGGATTTATACACAGCTACATTTACTCTTTTCTTCATGTCACTGATGGACAATGAGGGCACATTAATGGGTCTTTATTACTACAAAGTCAAGTTTCTGGCACTGAAGGATTTCCACAATTTAGCTCCATTTTGCCTCTTCAAATTTATCTCATACTCCTCCCCATAAAAATTTTTCTATCTAAGCCGGAGTAGACTTTTACTCGATTTTCCTGAATACACCTTGAACATTTAGATGCATATGTATCTTTCTTCCCTTCCCTGCAACTCTCTTAACTATCCAAATCCTTCTCATTGTTAAGACACAGCATTATTACTGTTATTTTTATTGGCTAATATTTATTATGTGCCTTCTATGTGCCAGGTAGTGTTCTAAGTATATTACATGTCACTTAATCTTCATAAGCCCTGCAAGATATTTTATCATTATCTCTATTACCAACATAAGAATACATATTTATCTTTCTTCTCTAAGTAGACCGTACACTCTTGTATGATATGGATTATGCCTTGTACTCTTGTACTTCTTTGTATAGGCATCTACTTAAGCAGAAATTCAACGAGCATGTATGGATTGATTGCCTTTTCATTCTTCTTTTGTTTCTGTAAGCTGGCATAACGCTCACTTCCATTAAATGTATCACTATCAAACTGTAAAGTAAAAAAGGTAACTTAAATGCAGTATATGTAGGTATTTTTAGAGACCTGAGTCCATCTGCAGACACATCGTACAGATTCTGCATGCTAAAGAACAAGAATGGCTGAAGTAGTAGGGTTTGAGTTCTTATAAATAAATCCTTAGGACTACTAGGATCATGACATCTTTTGATCATTCTTAAGGCCACTGTTAGCAACAGTGAGAAAATTCATGTAAATTGGAAATTATGAATAAGTGCACGCAAATAACATCCATAAGACATGATAGTAAATTTAGCCTTGTTTTGCAGATTTCATAAGACACTGCTATAAGGAAAGAAGAGAAACTCAGGAAGTCCTATTTCTTTACTGCAGTTGTTGTACAGGAAAAGCATAACTTTTCTTAGATATAAATCAACATCCAATGGTATCACCTTCCCCTACTGGAAGAAATAATCATTTGGGATGTCTACAAAATAAAATATGCTTCCAGGGACTTTCTTAAATTATATGACTATGGTAAATAGCATTTATTTTTCTCCTTGATCTCTTGAGGATATAGCACAAATATTTAAATCATTTCTCTCTCTTATAACATATTTAGCTAAGTCCAAAGATAAAAGAAAGACTTACAAGAAATCACTAAAGGAACAGCAAGTCAACTTCAAGTAATAGTCGAGATTAAATCACAAATAATGGGAACCCATGTACTTTTAAACAAAAGTAACAATTTAAAAAATTACTTTCTGATTAACTTACGAAAATAAAAATTTTCAGCCGGGTGCAGTGGCTCACGCCTGTGATCTCAGCACTTTGGGAGACTAAGGTGGGCAGATCATGAGGTCAGGAGATCGAGACCATCCTTGCTAATACGGTGAAACCCCATCTCTACCAAAAATACAAAAAATTAGCCAGGTGTGGTGGCAGCTGCCTGTAGTCCCAGCTACTCGGGAGGCTGAGGCAGGAGAATGGTGTGAGCCCAGGAGGCGGAGCTTGCAGTGAGCTGAGATCACACCACTGCACTCCAGCCTGGGCAACACAGCGAGACTCCATCTCAAAAAAAAAAAAAAAATAAATAAATAAAATAAAATAAAATAAAAATAAGAAAATAAAATAAAATAAAAATTTTCATGCTTGTATGTGCTGTTATCTTTTTTAAAGGCTAAAGATGCTGAGGTTTTCAAATTAGCTTGCTTATGGTTAAGCCTGAAAACCAGAAAGGCTACTATGTAGATTAAACCATATGCTTAATTCATAAAGGGAAATAAAAAAAATGCTACTGCATAGCACATTCCAGTAAAGGGGAGAAAAAAAGGTTAATCAATTCAACTCAATTTTAGCTGAGGGCATTTTTCCACGACTACTGAACCCTAGCATGTGTCAGGCAGCTAAAATTACACTAAAATGTGTAAGTTCTGTTGTTATTTTAGAGATAATCCAGGAAGCAAAACAAAGCCAAAAATTCTCTCTGCATTTTTAACATAAAATGCTTTAATTTTCAGTCAAGTGTATACTTTTTTTTTGTTTTAAGACCTTTTTGTATTGTCTCCTCTTTTACATATGTTTGAAAGTTTCCATAACAAAAAGTAAAAAAAAAAAAACCAATATGATTTTATATGTATTTATATGTATTTTCAAGACACTATTCACCCTTTAAAAACAATTCTTACCAGTCTCTGTTTCTGAAGCTCTTCTCTAAGAATTCTATCTTCTGGTAAAACGTCACATAACAAAAAATAATTCTCTTGTTCTTCTGTTGAGAGATTAGGAAAACGAATAAGAAAAAAGATATTAACCATTTTTTTTCCCAGAAGGACTTATTTCTTAAAAAATACAGATGTGTGTGTCTATTAGGATCTCTTTGGCATAGAACTGTTTTAGCTTTATTCAAGTTAGGCAAAATAAACACATCAATTTAATTTTATCTATCATGAAAGTAAAAGCAATTCTAATATAAGACAGTAAGATTATTCCTTTGAATTTTTATACTGTAGGGAAAAGATGGTAGCCAGGATGTACACTTACCAAATGGAGCAGTGGAATTAATTCTTATCACACTACAAAAATCTGTGATGGGCTGTTCAGTGAACCTTTTCCTCCAATATAAAATGTACCTTAGAACAATATAAAATAAGGAACGATGAGAAGATTCAGTATACTATTTGCTTTAGAATGACAGGAATCTATAAGCACATTCACTCATCCCAAAGCAACAAATCAAATGTTAACTTAAAACTGCTTTTCTAGCAGTTTTTTGTGAATACAAAGGCAGTGGAGCATTATAGAATTATCAAATAAAGATTTAATAAAAAGGAATTACCATGTAAGGGCATGAAAATGACTAAACTCTACTAACCCCAAATTCAATAAACAGACATATAGGAAAGTTAAAATGAATTATTTTTATGTGATAATGAATTTTTCTGAAATAACACCTAAGTTTATGTGTCTTTAAAATACAATAATGATTAAATAGGCTATGACACACTCTGCAATAAAGAGAAAACTAAGTGGTTATCTTATGTATCAAAAGAACAGAGTTAAGAAGAATAATGCAATGAGAAATCAGTCTAAATCCAATATCAATATAACAAGATAGAAAAATTCCATATGTCTACACTGAGTCTGAAATGAGGCAAATTTAGACTTTGGAAAAATAGCCTAACTTACAATTCTTGTATCTAATGAGCAGAGTTAGAAGCAACACACCAGCTAAATTAAAAACCAAAGCCTAACACCCAGACCTACATATGTGATGAAAGAGGGAGTAAGATGACAGGATTTAACAAGTGGTTCATCTTTCCATTTATCTAACAAGATTTATATTGGCAACTGCAATCTCATTTATTGAATGGTACCAAGAAGAGAGTGTTATCTTCATAGAGAGAGGAAAAGGAAAGGTTGACTCTATAGCTCCCAATTTATCAGGCCACACAACTGAGGGATAAAACAAGTAACTTACACCAAAGAACCAAAAAAAGAAATGGGACTTATTGAAATAGATGAAGAATATAGAAAGAGTAGAAATTTGGACATTTTAAATGGCTTGACTTAGCACATCTAGGAATGTTTTGGATATATTAGGTCCACAGTAAATGTTTTAAAGAAGTAGAGAATTTGAAGATCCCTGTAAAGTTCTCTAAGTAGTCCCCAATTCCCAATATTGTGTCTCCTTTTTATTATTAATTTTTTTCTTAACATTAATTTTCTAATCCCATGGTGCTCTATGGAAAGGGCATTTGTGTATTAGAAGTCTGTGCTGGAGAGAGGTCTGGGAGAAAGAGATAAACATGACACGAGCTGACATCAAATAAAAATACACTGAATGAATATAGAATATGTAAGAAAAAGAAGCCAATGAATAGTGTATAAAAATAGAATCCCATGTTTAAGTTTTTCTTCTCCTGTACAACCACACTGTTAACTTTGATGGGTAAGTAAGGGGAGAACCCTTTCCTTATAAAACAGTGCTAACTTTTATTCTAGGAGATCTTAAAATGGCAATCTTAAGCTCCCATTGGGCCTTAAACCACAAATATATAAATGATGCACCCTACTCCTTGGCTAACTCACTGGCTTCCATATTATAAATCTCAGAAGAAGGCAAGTGCATATTGGATCCATCACAGCATATAAATAGAGAAAAAGTACCTACAAAAGGCTGGGACATTATTTCCTTAGCCATCCTGGGCCAGCTTCAACACCTTGTACTCCTCAGTCTCCTACATGGCTACTCCTAGTCTCTATCTTTCCATTCCTCACTAGTTGCTTTCCCCACCACCCCATGGTAGAGAGGAAAAAAGGGGAAAGAGAAGACAAGAGGAGGCTTAAGAGAATAAAAATGACATTCCTAGTCCTTTTCTTATTCTCCCCCAAGCACATTTTCTATTACAAAGTGGTGACAGGGATGAAGGAACACAGTAGAACCTGTACTAGAGATGTTAGAACAGAAGATGGATTATTCCTCTACATTGAAATATAGACATCTATTTTCATGATTAATCAAATTTATACATGGCAGAACCAGGTGCTAAGATAACTGACTTCAAAAGACAGGAAGGCCAAGTTCCCTCTGGAGGTTCCCTACGGCTACTGCTAGAATACACCAAGGAGTGGCTTGTCAGTCCTGGTTGCCACTCCATTGAGGACTATCTGGATGGTATCCTCTAGACAAAACGGAGAATAGTGGTCAGCCCTATATAATTAGTTCCATTTTGGGTCTAGAGCCTGTTGAAAGGCAGTGATAACTCCTTGAATACACAGACTACTTTACTTTGGAAAATGTTCACAGTCTTAGAAAAGTATCTGTGTGAAACCATGTGGAACAGATGACCAGGCAAGAGCCTGGATCCTCATGAACAGACTGCTCTTTGAATTATTAATGACTTTTTTTTTTTTTTTGAGATAAGTTCTGGCTCTATTGCCCAGGCTGGAGTGCAGTGGAGTGATCTCAGCTCTCTGCAACCTCTGCCTCCTGGGCTCAAGACATCCTCCCCACCTCAGCCTCCCGAGTAGCTGGGACTATAGGCACGCACCACCATGCCCAACTAATTTTCCTATTTTTTTTGTAGAGATGGGGTTTTGCCATGTTGCCCAGGCTAGTCTTGAACTTGTGAGCTCAAGCAATCTGCCCGTCTTGGACTCCCAAAGTGCTGGGATTACAGGTGAGAGCCACTGTGCCTGGCCAATGACTTTTTTTTAAATGGACAATCAATATTGTCCCTTGCTTATCTGCACAGATCTTATGCTAGAAGCAGTTTTGCTTTTTAAATTAAGACAGTGGTCAAAGTATCATAGTTAATGTATTAATTACCACCCCAGAGGCAATGGTGAATAGAGAAGCAAGGACTTTGAATTCAAAGGTATGAACCTGAACTTAAAGTTATTTAATCTTTCTGAAACTCAGTTTATTCATGTGCAAAATAAGTTGTTGATAATTAAATAGAATAATGCATGTAAAGCACACTGTCCAAAATTCTGGGTGTTTAATATATATGACAGTTATTACTATAAGAAAAAGTAACATATTTAAATAAGACTAAGGTAGCGAAGAATTTATATTTATCCCAGGGAAATAATGAGACACACAACAAAAACAACAACAACATTTCAGCAAACATTTGATGAAAATGACAAAATAGTTACATTAATAGCGTCAGAGGGCACATATAGGTGGCTAAAGTAGTATAAGAGAAGAATGATGATAGTGACAATAATGACAATTATTAGCAGCTACCATTTAATGAGTCCTTACTTGCCCAAGGTCAATTAAAATGTTAGAATTGAGATGTGAACTTTGTCTCTCTGGCTCCAAGGCCAAACTCAATCTTCTACAACACAGTTCCTCTAGTGTCATGTGGGGACGAATTGGTACAAGAAATGCAGAAAAGGGAAGGCAGGGACAGGAAAGAGCCCCTACAATTAAAGTTGTAATAGAGACTTGAAGCATTTTTTTCCCCTCAGAGACCAATGAGGTCACATAGAATGCTTTTTGACAAGGCAGAACCAGAAGTACAGAAATGAAGTCTGAAGAGGAAGAGAATGTTTTCCCCTTCCGAAAGGCATACTACTTAACAGTAGCCCTCAGTCTGAACTGCTCCTAAGTTGCTACCTAAGGGCTGAAAATTGACACCAACTGTTTGGGGCTGTTTTGGAACTGCTTAACTAGGCAAGGAAAGGGTGCAGAGAAGTTCCACTACAGAGGTAACAGGAGCCTGATTCCAATAGTCAGTGGGTCTCAGTTTCCAAAAACTTCTATGTTTGAGTACTGTCTCTTTGATGTCTGAAGAGAAGAATCACATGACATACTTACTTTCCATCAGAGTTTACTTCAAGGTGATATGCACAAGGGAAGAAATTACTGACATCAATTAACTTAGAATCATGGGGAGATTCTGTCTGGCAGAACCTCGGTTGCCCTCCTCAAATAGGAAGTGTTTCCCATGGGATAAAGCAGGTAATAGGTTGGTCCAAGAGGAACAAAGTTGTCATTTGAGTGTTCTCTTCCTAACCAAAACTTGGGTGACAACAACATCAAAGAAAAAAAATCATCTGTTACAAAGCAAAATATAACCATAAACCACCATACAACTTAAACATATAAAATTAGGCATCATATCTTACTGTGGTATACTACAGACATCAACAACAACATACATTTGACCTATGTCTAAATTTGAGTAAAGAAACATCCTAGTCATTAAACACATAATAGTGGTTTTTAAGCTTATAATTAAGAGGTGTCAATATATACATTTCCTTTCGGATGGTATGGGCATTCAGATAAATTGTAATCAACTGAGTGATAGAATAAAGATAGCAGATCTTCAGTACATGCTTCTTGTGGCATTTTTTCCCACTCACTAGAACATATTGTTCAAATTTAAGAGCTCATTTAGTACTTCTCTTCTGTATTTTTCCTACTTCTCTAGTTTACTGAAAGCTACAATTGCAGCTACTCAATATATAAAGGCCACTAAGAAATAACATGTGGTAGGAACTCTATTTGGATGAGTGATCAAAGTATTTCATACTTCATTAAAAATCCATAAAAGTAATTACTAGGTCATCAGCAAATACTTTTTTTCTTCCAAAGGAACTTCAAATCATGTCTCACAGAATTGTCTCACAAAAAATCCTTGTTGCAATATCCTGCCTGCCCACCCCCACTGTAATTGGTATGGTTATTGACATAGTCATAAAGGTTTGAAATATGGTTGTTAATTAAGTAGCAGTGAATGTGTGGAATTTAATATAGAAAAGGGTAAGAAATAAGAAGTTAACATTTATTTTCCAGAGCAATTTTATCTACTGAATAAAGCTAGCAAATAGCTCAGTATAAATAACTATGTTAAATGGACTCAATGGAAAGATTTTTATTTTTGTTTTTATTTCTTCTGCCCCAGGAAGTTTTAGTGTTATTTTGTTTCATAAAAAAATATATATTTAGTATGAAAACTTATAGCTTACTTCTTGTAAACCACAAGTTAAGTCCATCTCTTATTTATTATCATCTTCATTATCTATTGTACTCAGAAGCAACAATTCCTCTTGAGTTCTGAGTGAATGTGTTCATGCCAAATAAATCTCTCATGTTTCCTCCTCCCAACCCTACACCTTATACCTTGTCTTCTAAAATTAGAAACAAGTTACATGATATTGAGAAGATTCCAACTTAACTTTGATCATAACAATCAATACCTGGATTGTTTGGGAGAGGAATTTTTAGTTTCCTTAAGTAGTAGGAGGTTATTATCTAAAGAAGACTGGATACAGTCAAAGGTATTTAAAAGCAACTTATATCAGAGTTTACTCAGATACATGCCTGATCAATCGGAATTAATCACATTTATACCTGCTGAGAGTGAAAATTTTACTTAATTAGAAGGACAGTTGACAAGGAAAATCTAGGTTTCCATATTTCAAATACATGTTAAAGATACACTTTAGAAAGCACTTATATCAGATATGCATCCTTTTCTTTTTAATTAAAGCATCCATTTTATTGTATATCTGCATTTAGAGCATGAATAATCCCAGCATTTAATTACTGACTCCTAAGTCCTGAGACCTAGTAAATAATTCAATTTTTCTGCCCACATATGCATAATAGGATAATGAGATTAATAACAATGATACAAATAGAGAGATTGATTAGTACAAATATAGCTACTTAACTATGACACATAAGCACAAAGGAGAATACAAACTCTGATTCAGACATTCCTCACATACTTTACGGGCAGAGGAGAAAGAAAAATCTTAAACTATTCAATTATCACTGGTAGTTAATAATATTCTTCTGCAATTCCTGAAGGAAGATTTGTGTTTATATGATAAAAGGGAATAAAAGAACAGTTTCATGGCTAGGCACGGTGGCTCACACCTGTAATCCCAACACTTCGGGAGGCCGAGGTGGGTGGATTGCTTGAGCCCAGGAGTTCTAGACCAGCCTGGGCAACATGGTGAAACCATAAAAATTTAAAAACATAAAAAATTAGCCAGGCGTAGTGGTGCATGCCTGTAGTCCCAGCTACTCGGGGAGGCTGAGGTGGGAGGATTGCTTGAGCCAGGGAGGTGGAGGTTGTACTGAGCCGAGGTCGTGCCACTGCACTCCAGCCAGGACTCAAAAAGAAAAATAAAGGTTTCATATTAAAGAAAAGCTGACTAATAGAAGCCTTAGGAAAGAATAACCCATGTAGTATTTCTTTCAATGGTTGAGTATGAATTAGAAGATCTCTAGCCTAAGAAGTGTCTGAAACAAAATCAAAAGATCTCACCACATATAACTGGGTTGCATATGAGAAAGCTCCCTCTGAGAATAAAGACATACACACACATATATTTTAATGAGAATAAAGAATAACAAATGATAATGAGGAGCAGAGAGTATGTCCTATGAGAGCATGTAGGGAATTAGTTTATTTTAGCAGTTGGCAATATATATCATTCAATTAACTGTCCTCCTATCTCTGATACCTGATAAGGCAACACCAAAAACTTCAAAAATAGTAGTGCTGAGTCGATATAAGGCAACATACACAGAAGGCACATGGTAAATATTCAGTATTGGTGCTAGGCAATAAGGACAGAGATGAAGGCTAGAGAATAGTTATCATTACCCCTGTGGGTATGCTGGCTATTCCAACTTAAACTATCTTTCCAAAAGTTTAGATTATTTAGAAACTTGAATGAAATTTTCTCAAAAGCTATATTTTACAAATGATAATTAGGTTTTTAGATTAGCATAAATACAAACGGAAAACTCAAACGATAGCTGCAGAAAACTAAGATTTCAAATATACCTTTGGTAATAAAAATACAAATAAAAATTTGCATTTTATCTACCATTTATCAGGTACACATGTCTCAGGCACTAGCAGATGCTACACATACTCTTCTTTTTTTTTTTTTTAAGGCAGACTGCCACATGCAGCACTTCATTTGGATGTGTCTGGAATCTTGGAAGCTTCACTACCCTATGTTCTCCTACAAATGGACTTGAGAGCTTGTCTGGAGGTTCCAGCAGGGAAGCGCAGCTACTCGTATACCCTTGACCAAAGACTGGTCCTCTTCTAGTGGAGATGGTTGTCCTCTTTGACTGAGAACACAGCTTTGGGAGGCATGAACATGGAGTGGTGAGGGAGGAAGGGGACAGCCACTTAGCCAGCCAGATCAGCCGAATCAACCCTGGCGATTAACGGGGTGACAGATGTCACGGCCAGATCGCCCTCACATTCCATACTTTGTTTTATGTAATATTCAATAACCGTGAGGGCTGGTGTTACCCCCATTTTATAGATGAGAAAATCAATGCTTAGAGTAGTTAGGTAGCTTGGCAGGAAATCACAAGATTAGGAAGTGTGAAAGCCTGCACTCAACCCCAGGCTTTCCTACTTTCATAGTCAGCTCTTAATAATACAGCTTGCTCTTTTGCAAGACCTATCATAAGAAAGAAGTTGTTTGCTAGGAATGTTTTATATGGCCTGGGAGAAACAGAGTTTAGATGCAGGGGTATTCAATGTCTGGGCTACTACAATGTTTTATGGGGAAATCAGGACAGAATACCTCAAAATGGGACCTTACCAGATACACCAAATTTTATGCTTTCAGTAACTATACAGGGAAGGTATTTCTCTTGGACAACTACTTCCAGAAATTATAAATTGGGAAAAAAGGAATCAACCTCATCACAACATTTAAACTGAGATTTGTTTGGGCAATATCCTTTTGGCTTGAAAGTCTCCAAGGATCCCATTCCCAAACACTGCCTTTTGAGTGTCCTGTTGCCAAGTCTATTCTGGAATTACTGGAAGGACCCACTCAGAGAATGTCTATGGCCTAAAACATGAGACATAATCTGGGAGACATCAATAAGATCTACAATGTCATGGAATGCTGCAAAGTGAGTATTATCTACTCTTTGGAAAGTTCATCTCTTTAGAGAACTTATAGAAAATAAATTAGTATGTGACATTCTCAAACTTACAGACTCAAGAAAAATAATGTAAAGATTTTTTTGAAGTCTGAGAAGTTGGCTGGGTGCAGTGGCTCATGCCTGTAATCCCAGCACTGTGGGAGGCCGAGGTGGGCAGATCACCTGAGCTCAGGAGTTCGAGACAGGCCTGGCCAACATGGTGAAACCCCATCTCTACTAAGAATACAAAAATTAGCTGGGCGTGGTGGCAGGTGCCTGTAATCCCAGCTACTCGGGAGGCTGAGGCAGGAGAATCGCTTGAACCCGGGAGGCAGAAGTTGCAACGAGCTGAGATCGTGCCTCTGCACTCCATCCTGGGTGACAATAGCAAAACTCCATCTCAAAAAAAAAAAAAAAGTCTCAGAAATACAAAAGAGTTGTAAAGTTTTTTTTTTAAGTCTAAGGAGAAACCTGAAAATGAATATGAATTTTCATATTTGTATGGGAATTATTTTATATATAGATTATGTCACTCCTTTAATAAACAATACATTTAATTCTCTTTCTTAAGAGACAGGGTCTCATTCTGTCACCCAGGCTGGAGTGCAATGGTATAACCATAACTCACTGCAGCCTCGAACTCATGGGTGCAAGCAGCCCTCCTGCCTCAACCTCCCAAGTAGCTGGAACTACAGGTGCATGCCATTGAGCCTAGATAATTTTTAAATTTTGTTTTTAGAGCTGGCATCTTGAACTACTACTGGCCTCGGGTGATCCTCCCACTTTGGCCTCCCAAAGTACTAGGATTACAGACAGGAGCCACCACACATGGTCAGATTTAATTCTTTTAAGGACAAAAACAGAACTTACCTTTGGAAATCAGCAACCAACTTGACATCAGCTATGACAATCTTATGCTCAATAATCATGTGCTTCAGAAGTTTGTCTTGTTCAGCCACAGGAAAATGTTCTTCACAGAAAATACAAGGCACAGATGGAGAACCTTCTAAAGTGGTGGTGCCACCTGGACTTTCTGGCAGGGAAAGCGGCTCCAGGATACAATCCTTACTGTCTGGAATAGACAAAAAAAAAAAAAAAAAAAAAAAGAAAGAAAGAAAAGCTGAAACCAACTCTTCATATGGATGATTTCCCACCTCCTGCATTAAAAAGATCCTAAAGATATTTACATGTCTCCAAAAAGAAAAATACATAGTGCTGGAGAGTAGGATACTTTATTATCATTTTAAACAGTGTTTGTAGCCCAGAGGCAGGGAGTATTGCAAAGCAGCTCAAACCCCTCATTTGCTTGCTTGAATGGGGGAAACCCATTTGTCAGGGCAGCTGTTCAAGCCTTCTTCTTGGACACTGGCCAATGGCAGCAATTCCCGGGGTACTTGCAAGGGGGAAGGCTGCAACACTCTGGGTTAAGGTTCTAAGGCTCAATTGTGACCTATGGCTAAGAATCATCACACCAAGGGAATAAATGGTATACATTAAGGCGACAGATGATGCCAGGCCTGTCTGTTAAGTTGCTTCCTGTCACATCTGCAAACTCTTTCCTGTTTCTGATTATTTGTCACAAACAAGAACAAAGCTCTCACGCTGGGTAGATACAGTATGTGCTGGGTGGCCCTCATGGCAATTTTCTATGTTGACTTATGTTTATCATTTGCCTATTACACAAGTATGCATTACAATTCAGGCTTCTGTGAACAAATAGATGACTGCTCGATCACTAGACATATGTGATGTGGTAAACATTTTTCCTGGCTATATTATTCCTCTTCCTAACATCTTCTACAGCATCTTTAAGAGCTGAAGTATGTGTAAAGTCTATGTCTCTCATTTCAGAGCCTAAAACCACAGCCAGTTGTGACAGTAGCCCCCTTTAGTCTGCCAGAGTGGACGCCTACACCTGTCACCTTATACAGGCTATTTAGTAGTTAGTAATCAGGAAACTGGGGTAAAGAAACTAGGGTAAGGCCTCTGGCATTTGCAGAAAGTCAGGCAACCTTCAGAAAGAAGAGAACCTTCTTCAGAAAGAAAGACACAAAAACTAAGCCACAGACAAGTTTTCAGAATTAGGTTAATATTAGTTCTCCCGTTAAAGTTTCCTATTTTTTCCCCTTACTTTATCTTCTTTTTAAAGGTATTCTTAATTTATGAATTAATTGAATCAGTCACTGGTACACTGGTGACCATGGCTTGAGAATTATGTAAGTGCGGTGGCTCACATCTGTAATCCCAGAGCTTTGGGAGGCCAAGGTGGGCGGATCATGAGGTTAGGAGTTTGAGACCAGCCTGGCCAACATGGTGAAACCCCGTCTCTACTAAAAATACAAAAAATTAGCCAAGTGTGGTAGTGTGTGCCTGTCATCCCAACTACTCGGGAGGCTGAGGCAGGAGACTTGCTTGAACCTGGGAAGTGAAGGTTGCAGTAAGCTGAGATGGCGCCACTGCACTCTAGCCTGGGTGACAGGGCTAGACTCCATTTAAAAAAAAAAAAGAAATTTCCTATTTTTTTTTTCTTACTTTATCTTCTTTTTAAAGGCATTCTTAATTTATGAATTAATTGAATCAGTCACTGGTACACTGGTGACCATGGCTTAAGAATTATGTAAGTGTGGTGGCTCAAGCCTGTAATCCCAGCACTTTGGGAGGCAGAGGCAGGCAGATCACGAGGTCAAGAGATCAAGACCATCCTGGCCAGCATGGTGAAACTGTGTCTCTACTAAAAAAATACAAAAATAAGCTGGGCGTGGTGGTGCACACCTGTAGTCCTAGCTACTTGGGAGGCTGAGGTAGGAGAATTGCTTGAACCCAGGTGGTGGAGGTTTCAGTGAGCAGAGATCATGCCACTGCACTCCAGCCTGGTGACAGAGCGTGACTCTGTCTCAAAAAGAAAAAAAAGAAATTATATAAGCAATGTAAGAGGGCAGCATTCATTCATTCACTTAACAAAAATCAACTGACTATCTACAGGGATGTTCAATGTTGCATGATGTTCAGTGCTACCAAGGTTAAAGTGCTCACAGTCTGTTTGAAGGTACAAGTAAGTTAAAAATATAAAGAAATGGAGAATGTACAGGGTTTACAGCAGCAGCGGCTGGGGGAGTCACTTAACTGAGCTGGAGAAGGAAGGTGTCCCATAGAAGAGGGTCTCTAATACATCACCCAAACATACTCTAGTCACATTAAAGTATGCTAAATCAAACTGTTTATTTTTGTTCACAAAATTAATATCAGAGAAGGTGAAAACACATAGGATATACATGACAGTACGGAGAATATTTAAAATACATAAGCCCTTTAGAAGCACTATTAACAAAACTGGTGTTATCAATTACTATATTTATTAAATTAGGTCATGAAATCAAGGAGTTCTGGAATTCTACAGTTCTTCAGTTGTAGGTTATATTTTTTAGTAGTAGGTTAACTTTCATAGGCATTTAAACTCAAATGTGAAAAACAGAATGGGGGAAGAGAGATAAGTAATATACTTATGAAACTCTATGATAGTATTTTACATCCACTAGTATATAGCTACAAAAGGCAGCATATTCTAAATAAAGGTAACATTAGTAAATATTACCTGCCATGTAGGAAATAACAAGTACTATATTACATCCTTTCCACAGATTTAATTGAGATATACAGAAATTTATTGGTTTGACTGCTGAAAACAAGCCTATGGTATTAATAATAATCAACAGCACAACTAACATTTATCAGCTACTTGCTATTTGCAAATTACCTGCAAGGTGTGTTAGGACATTTTCCTAATTAATTCTAACTATCTTATTCAGTAGTACTACCATAATCCAATCTTCTAGATGAGAGAATCAAGATTTAGAAAACTTAACTAAGTTCCCAAAGTCACAATGTTAGTCAGTAGCCTAAACATTCTGAGTTGAGCCTAAACTCAAACACTATGCTGTTCTGCTCCCTGTACCAAATGGCATTTCTCCAACTGTTTCTTCTTTAGTATGTATATTTGGTGCTGTGAAGTTATATACATACATTTATAAGCTACTTTGTATTTATATGTACTCTGACAATGTCCTCCAGTCTCCCTAATACCCCATAGCAATTCTTATGCAAATATCAGTAGCCCACATTGTCCAAAAATCACTAGAGTACAGTTCATCTCCATAATTTTCCTTATTTTTTCCCAAGGTTTTATTGCAGTCTATTATTCCTCTGTGGTTCACTTGTTTTTCCCTTTTGTATGTCTAATGCTCAGTTTCTCTTTTTTCAAATTGTTCCTAAGAGAATGGACCTAAATATTCACACATACGAGAACCAAACTGCCTGTGGTTACTGCAAAGGTCTAGAAACAAAATCATGAATATGCAAATTTCATGCAAGAGAGACTTGTGGTTTGCGAGGTATTAAGTTGTATTTGGGGGCTTGAGTTAGTATGTAACAGAGTCTCACTCTGTTGCCCAGGCTAGAGTGCAGGGGCACAATCTCAGCTCACTGCAACCTCCGCCTCCCGGGTTCAAGCGAGTCTCCTGTGTCAGCCTTCCGAGTAGCTGGGATTACAGGTGCCTGCCACTACGCCCTGCTAATTTTTGTATTTTCAGTAGAGACCAGGTTTCGCTGGCCTGGCTGGTCTCCAATTCCTGACCTTAAGTGAGCCTCCTGCCTCGGCTTCCCAAAGTGCTGGGATTATAGGCGTGAGCCACGGCACCCAGCCAGAAAATAAGTTTTAATATAACATTTTTAGATAAGAAGATTTTAAAGTTTTCTCTGATTCCCAAATGATTTTTTGGCACCTTGCTCAAAATTGTAACAGCATTGATCATATGGAGTAATTTGTTTATCTCTTCATCTTCTTTGCCCCGCTTCAGGCTGTTAGCCCTTAGAAGGCAAAGTAAGTCCTAGTTGTCTTTATTTACCTGGCATGTACACTGAATTAACCTGCTACCCCACTATGACTAATATAATCATTGTGTATTTATTTTGTGCCAGGCATTGTTAACTTCACATGTACAGTATTAACTCAATTAACCCTCACAATAACCCTATGAAGGAGATTCCACTTCCATCCCTGTTTTACAGATGAAGGAACTGAGGGGGTGAGAGGTGAAATGACCTGCCTGCAGCTATCAAGTGATGAAGCCAGGGTTTGAATCCAACCAGTCTTGCTCACACTTTAGCACTCTTAACTAATACATAAGAGTTTAGATCTTTTCCTATAGGAAGTAAAGCCACTTATGTTCTAAACTGATATGAGAATGGACTGGAAAGAGGAAGGTCTCAATCTAGGGAGACCAGGTGGGAAACTACTGCAGTGTCTAAGCCTGAGGGCTTGTCTGAGGCAGCAGCAATAGCAGTGGATAGAGGAGAGGAGAGGGACAGAGGTTAAATGTACAGTTCTTGATTACTGACTGGCTACAGGGAGTTAAGGCGAAGCCTCCCATGTTCCTGGCTGGGGAGATAGCACAAAATGAAGTGCCAGTCACCAGTCAAGGAACACATGTAGAAAAGCAGGTTTTGTTTGTTTTATGGCAGGGAAGGATAATAAATTATATTTTAAATGTACTCACTTGAGCTGTTCAGAAGTTAGACATTCCTCTTATGTCCGATACATAAGGGCAGCACAGACTGGTGTCTTATGTGATGCATTTGTACTATTCTGTCTTCCAGGCCCTTCTCCAGGTTCTCCTGTGGGCTTGGCCCACCCCATCTCTCCATGCCCAACAAGAGCAAGTATCTCTGTTGTAATTAATTATTTACGTGTATACCTCTATTACTGTGCTAGTCTGTGAACTCCTTAAGGTCAAGGAATAAGTCTTATGTATTTTCATGTAGCTGGTGTGGTGGCTCATGCCTGTAATCCCAGCACTTTGGGAGGCCAAGGCAGGCAGATCACAAGGTCAGGAGTTTGAGACCACCCTGGCCAACACGGTGAAACCCCGTCTCTACTGAAAATACAAAAATTAGCAGGCCGTGGTGGCACAGGCCTGTAATCCCAGCTACTCGGGAGACTGAGGCAGGAGAACTGCTTGAACCCAGGAGGTGGAGGTTGCAGTGAGCCAACATCATGCCATTGCACTCCAGCCTGGGTGACAGAGCAAGACTCCATCTTGAAAGAAAAAAATAAATAAAAATAAATAAAAAAGAATCCAGTGGCCTGGAATAGCTGAAATAGCTATCGAATGGCTGGTATTTGATAAATGTCTGCTGAATGAAGACATAAAAGAATGAATAATGGACCAAAGGTACTCAGTTTCTAGGAAAGTCCTGTTTCAGGGAACACCTGTGGCTGTCTTTAGGGGAACTTTCTCTGCCTGAGATTGTGCGTAGTCCAACTATATTTACAGCCAGATGTTTAGTGCTATGGGCCTTGGTGTAACAGGCCCACTAGTAAATAATAAGCAATGACGTAAAAATTACATTGAATTCTAAGATAACAATAAATATTGCTGAGAGTAATAAAAGTATGTTATATTAAATTAGAAATTTTTAAATTATTTTTTCACTCTTCATGTAAGTATACTCCCCAGTAAGCAAGGAACAAGTGGCATTTGGAATTCAGAGTAAGTAATACCACTCTACCAGAGGATGTTTATATGAGATAGACCTGAATCCTGAATACATTTTAGCTTAGAGCAGTGGTTTCCAAATTTGAGTTTTATCACCTGGAGAGCTTTTTTAAAAATACTGACTTCAAGACCTTACTGTAGACTTAGAAAATGTAATTTTTACCAAGCAGTAGTCCCTAGACCACTGCCTGGAAATCAGTGGTTCAGAGGATGATCACACGAGGATTGTGAATATCCTGATCATATAACAGTGTGGGTATTTTAAACCTAAGGAAAAGCCCATAAATTAGGTGACATCGCCTTGCGGCAAGGCTTATCTGACAGTCTATTCTGTCCAACAGAGAGTCTCTAAATTACTAAGCACTGGACCAGCAGACATAATTCAGTAAGATTTGTCTGACAGATTACTTCCAGCTGTCACTACAAGTGTCACATTTATATCTTACTCCATGGTAAAAGACAATAGAGGCTGGGCGCGGTGGCTCGTGCCTGTAATCCCAGCACTTTGGGAGGCCGAGGTGGGCGCATTACTTGAGGTCAGGAGATCGAGACCAGCCTGGGCAACACGGTGAAACCCCATCTCCACTACAAACACAAAAAAATTAGCTGGGCGTGGTGGCTGGCACCTGTAGTCCCCACTACTCGGGAGGCTGAGGCAGGAGAATTGCTTGAACCCGGGGAGCAGAAGTTGCAGTGAGCTGAGATCGTGCCACTGCACTCCAGTCTGGGTGACAGAGTGAGACTTGGTCTCAAAAAAAAAAAAGACAATAGATACAGAAATATATAATCCTCTGCCACAGGGACCTTGAACCCTAAAATACAAAAGGAAGTAAATTACGTCTATCCTATCTCCTTTTAGCAAAGAGGCAAACATCTTGGAAATTCTGCTTTGGCCCTAAATCCACTTTGCACATGTGTTACACATTAACAACAAATTATCTGCTCTAGTTCTCACTTTGAACAGCAACTCTGTTCAAATGAACTGTAAAAAAACACCATTCCAAGGAAGTTGAATTTTTTAGGAGATTCTATGCTGATTATTAACATTTTTATTGATTCTGGGGAAGACCCTCAAAGTGTCAAATTATTATTCTAGGGAAGCGCTTCTCATACTTCTTCAATGTGCACATAAATCACTTGGAGGTTTTGTTAAAATGCAGATCCTGATTCAGTAGGTGTAATGGCCATGGAAACGTGCCATTCAAAGCTCCTGCTGCCATGAGCATAATTGACAAGAGGACCTCAGGTGTGGTGCCCTGAAATCCCATTTGCACTGAAGCTAAGCCTCCCACACGCTGCTCTGAGTCAACAAAAAGGGATTTATATCCAGCATGCAGTTGAACCTCAAAAAACACGAATTTGAACTATGCACATCCAGGAAATAAATTACACAGGAATTTATTTCAATAGAAGTTTACACCTAGTGTGCCCATCTCTCCTGCATCCCCTTCCACTTTGTCCATATCTTCAGCCTCAGCCACACCTGAAACAGCACAACCAATCCATCCTTCTCCTTAGCCTACTCAATTGGAAGACAATAAGGATAAAGACCTTTATGACGATCCACTTCCACTTCTTGAGTAGTAAATATATTTTCTCTTATGTTTTTTAAAAATATTTCTTTTTTCTAGCTTATTTTATAGTTAGAAATGCCGTATATAATATATATACAAAATACGTGTGAATTGACTGTTTGTTATGTTCTGGTCAACAGTAGGCTCCAAGTAGTTACCTTTTAAGGGAGTAAAAAGTTATACACAAGATTTTCGACGAGGCAGGGAGCTGGTGACCCTAATCCCTGAATTGTTCAAGGGTCAGCTGTATATTAAAAACTCATACAACTCAGTAGCATAAAACCCAAATAAACCAGATTAAAAAATAAGCAAAGGACTGGAATACACATTTCTTCAAAGAAGACATACGAACATCCAACAGGTATATGAAAAGGTGCTAATCACCAGGGAAAGGGAAATCAAAACCACAATGAGATATCATCTCATACCTCCTAAGATGGCTGTTATTAAAAAAAACCCAGAAAATCACATGTGTTGGCAAGGACGTAGATACATTGATAACCTTGTGTACTGTTGGTGGGAATGTAAAGTGATGCACGTTATGCTATCAAAACCAATTTGGAGGTTCTTCAAAAAATTAAAAATAGAACTATCATATGAGCCAGCCACCCCACTTCCGGTTATTTATCCAAAAGAATTGAAAACAAGATCTCAAAGAAATATTTGTACTTTTATATTCATTGAAGCATTACTCAGAATAGCCAAGAGGCAGAAATAATAGATGTATAGACAAAGAAAATGTAGTATTTAAATACAATGAATAGTATTCAGCCTTAAAAAGGAATGAACCTTGAAGATATTATAAGAGAAATAAGCCAGTCACAGAAGGAAAACGAACTACACGATTCTACTTATATGAGGTATGTAGTCAAACTTACTGAAGCAGAAAGTAGAATGGTGGTTGCCAGGGCTGGGGAAAGTGGGGAAAAGGGGAATTACTGTTTAATGAGTATGGAATTTCAGTAATGGAAGATGAAAAAGTTCTAGAGATCTGTTGTACAATAATGTACATATACTTAATAGTAGTGTACATTAAAAAATTTGTGAAGAGGATAGATTTCATGTTATGTATTTTTTTTAACCATAATTTTAAAAAATGGAGAGCAGGAGAGAAAAGTCAAGGCTGGAGGAATTATGGCCCCATTACTTCCCATTAACCAACCCTGACCAAGTTATTTAACCTTTCTTAGCCTGTTTCCACAACATAAAATGAATTAATCAAAATATTCACCTGATAGAGTGTTCCACCCGACAGAGTTGTTCTAAGTGTTAAACAAAGAAATTAATGTAAAGCACATGAGTGTCTGACACACATGGTCAATTATAGGTTAGTTTCTATCACTAATCCTGGTAATAATGAGAATGGTTTTATGTTTGAGGATGAAGAGAGATGGGCATCATATGCACTGATATCTATTAGCAATTCCTATGGATTAATTAAAAATAAACACTCTAGGGCCCCAACACAGATTTAAAGAATTAAATCACGTAAGAGTGAAGCCGAGGTTAGGTTGGTGCAAAAGTAATTGCTGTTTTTGCCATCACTTTCAATAAAACAGAATAAGCCTACTTCCCAAATATCTACTCTTAGGTCCTGACATACTGTTGAAATTCTAAGGCTTTTGCATTCTGTTCATCACTTTGTTATTTCTGCAGAACATTAAATTAAGAGACAAGGGAGAAAACACAAGGAAATTTTTGATATAGACATAAGGAAAAGTGAAGGGATTTATATTGATAGCCTCAGTTTTCTGAGAATATGAGATAAGCTCTGTTCATATTGAAGACAAAGGTTTAAAAAAAGGGGAAAAGATTTGGAACTACCACTATGGAGAATGCAATCTTTTGGAGACAAAAGATAAAAAACAAATGATCCTATGGCAGTCCTGAAGGCCTAACTAAGTTAGCCTGCTGCCTTACTTTTAGTCAAACATATGTTTTAGCAATACATTTGTATTTGGTGCCTAAAAGAGACTGATATTTTTACAATATCTATTCTGGGTTTTCAAACTATGTAGTTTTATATAAACACATATAGGTAAATAAATATAATGATAAGACAAATAGGCTATTTTAAAATCATCTAACCTGATGCTGCTCAACATAACTTTCTGTGATGAAAAAAATGCTCTATATCTACTCTGTCGAACAATGGTAGCTATTAGGCACATGCAGAGATTGAGCATTTAAAACATGAATAGTGAGACTTGGGAATTGAATTTTAATTTAGTTTTAATTAATTTAAATTTAATAGCCACAAGTGGCTATTGACTAGTCTATTAGACAAGACAGATCGAATTTATGCAGATGTTCTTAACCTGAGGTCAGTGGGCACTTGATTGAGAGACTGGGGTTTCGGGAATTCAATGGGAAATTATATAAATACTGTGTGTATGTTAACTTTTTCTGGGAAGAAAGTCTCTTGATTTAATATTAATAGATTCTTGGCCAGGCGCGGTGGCTCACGCCCATAATCCCAGCACTTTGGAAGGCTGAGGTGGTTAGATCATGAGGTCAGGAGATCGAGACCATCTTGGCTAACATGGTGAAACCCCGTCTCTAATAAAAATACAAAAAATTAGCCGGGCTGGTGGCACGCGCCTGTAGTCCCAGCTACTCGGGGGGCTGAGGCAGGAGAATGGTGTGAACCTGGGAGGCGGAGCTTGCAGTGAGCCGAGATCGTGCCACTGCACTCCAGCCTGGGCGACAGAGGGAGGCTCTGTCTCAAAAAAAAAAAAAAAAAAAAAAAAAAATCAACAGATTCTTAAAAGGGTTCTGGGGACCCATAAAAATTTAAAAATCATGTATCCTGTTACTTATATTTTTCTATCATTTGATCCACCATTTTTATTTATAATGTGTAAGTGAATAGTGTCATTCAATTGGGATTTCAAACAACAAAATAACTTACTAAAATAACCATCATTCTGGTTATTCTCATTTTGCAGTCAGAGCAGAAAGAGATAGCCTGAAGACAGAACAGGCCATAGTTATACAAGGCATAATATGGAAACTACAGATAAAATACCCTTGGTAAATGTAATTCTTAATATCTGGTTATCACAGTGCCTGAAATCTCCACCATTAAAGTTAACCCTTTGGACTACTGTTTCTGGAAGTAACATGTTACCTTTACATAAACACAGCAATTTACTAATAATAATTGCTATAATTAATTTTCTATAATTTACTATAATTAATAGGAGTGGGTTCTAAAATAATGGGGTTATATATTCTGGAAAGTCTCTAATAGGGCTAGATTACTGCATCCTGTCTACAACAAAAATTTATTTGAGAAAAGGCAACAAATTTTTCCACATAGACTCAGGGAAAACAACTCTTTTGCTCCCCGTCCAAATTTTTATTTTTACATTCTCATTCTATAAAGAAAACTCTGTTTTAGGTGTTAAGCTTTGTAGCATCTTTTGTCATCCGACGGTTTCTAGGGAAGCCCATTTGTTCAATTTATAAGCAAGCATAAGCAATAGCAAAGATGAGACACGCAGGGGTTGAATAAGAATATTTGGCAACTATCCCACCATAATATTAAAGCTATTAACACGTCCAACCTTTCTAGAAATACCCAGACATTTCTTTCTTATACATTCCCAAGGTACTATCCATCCATCCATCAGATTCCCCCACAATGGGCTGGGAAGTTGGTTATTTCCAAATCTATTCTTTTTGTCTAGAAAACTCTCAATGAGTTCAGGAGCTACTAAAAAATGGACTCAGCAACAAACCATCTGGTAGACTTGAGGTGGACCTCTTTGTAGAAATGGCTTGATTTCCTATCCATATTATGGGTGAATTACATGGTTGACAATACAACACTGATGAAGCTCCTTTCCCTCTTACGTCAGCAAAGCACTGCAGATTCTAAGATTTTGACTGCTGCCTCATTTCCATGTGGCATTTCTTAGTTTCAAACTACCTAATGATGAAAATGTGGTTAAACTTCCTTTCTCAAGCAACTTTGGTAAAAAAGTGGGAAACTAATGGTGCAATGGTTACATTTCTTGGCTATAGATTATGAATGTTTCTGGTTTATACATGATACCTTCTTACCTTAATCAATTTCATAAAGAGGAATCAGTGGTGTCTACGTTAATAATGCAACAGTAACAGTGATGTGGAAGCAGCTTTTTGAAATATTATAAATTCATGATAGAAATAAATACTAGGAAGAGAAAATAAATGGATTAAAAACAAATCCCTCTTTAATATGATAAATTATTGATTTGTAGATTTAAATCAGACAAGATTTCTGGTGTTAAAAAATACGCTTTAAAACATATATGGTTAAGTATATTCAGTTCTATAGAAATACTTTCTATAACTCTACTGTTTAATGCCAGTGAGATTTAGAATCTAAAAGGAAATGAAATGAAGGACGAAGGACCATACTATATGTTATATGCTTACTTTACATACTCTTTCACATCAAAGACATTTCATTTTCTCTACTGCTTTTACTGTGCACTACTGAAGATACTTCAGAGCATTCAAATTAAGACTACTATGAGTTCTTACTTTGATAGGGCCAGAACTAGGAATGCTGGGGCTCTAAGTAGAATTCAAGGCTGGGTGTATACTGTGTTTTAAGAGGCAGATACTAATAGGAACTAAATTCTCAACGTTATTTCCTTACTACCAGTAGAAGGAGCAGACATTAGGGATTTGGGAATATAAACGTAGGATGATTTTTCAACAGTAAAGGGGAAAATAAGCAAAAAAGACATTAAAATCCTAATCTTGGTTCTGGTAAATCTAATTAACCAGAATAACCCATTGCAAACAAGCTAGTGATCTGAACAGGATGGCCAATGTAACAAAAGACACTGACAAACAAAAGGCTTTTTGGCAAGAATGGGAACAAAGTGACTGGTAAGTGCTTTTATTTATTTGGTTCTATAGAGGAAGAGATAGAAAAGAAGGGAAGGTAAACTCTGACACAGATAGATTTGACTGGTTATTGGCCTGTGTTATACTTTCTAAATAAGTGATGCCCAATGGAAATTTCACAGTACATTAACAGACGTTGGATTTAACCTAATTTAATTCATTTGATATGACAGAGTATTACTTTGGAAATAGTAGCCTAGTTAATACTTTAATGAAATGAGTTGGCAACTAGAAAATTGTAAATCACCTATCTGATGCCCCCTATTATAATTAATGTTTTACATAGAATCATAAATTTCTGAGTTATGGGGCTAAGATTATCCCTATTTACAAAATTAAGTAGCTATGACACATTTTTATTTTACTGTTTGATGTCTTAATTCATGAACACAACCAATATTTTAACATAATAAATAGTTTTGTTTTTATGGAACAGATAAAGAATGATTCTTTTTAGGCCTATAAAAGTTAATAAAGGCAGGGTGCTGTGGCTCATGCCTCTAATCACAGCATGTTGAAAGGCTGATGCAGGAGGATCACTTGAGCCCAGGAGCTCAAAACTGGCTTGGGTAACATGGCAAGACTCAGTCTTTACAAAAAATAAAAAATCAGCTGGGCATGGTGGCACACACTTGTGGTCCCAGCTACTTGGGAGGCTTTGGTGAGAGGATTGCTTGGGCCCGGGAGGTTGAGGCTTCAGTGAGCTGTGATCGTGTCACCTCACGCCAGCCTGGGTGACAGAGCAAAACCCTATCTCAAAAAACAAAGGCAAAATGAAAATTAATAAAAAATAAACTTTTGAAAGTACCATATAACCACTCATTTAAAGTCTTATTTTTGAACATGTGAATTTCTCAAACTTTTCTAACAAGATATATATATATATCTCATACTATATATTAATATATAATTGCTATAAAGCAAGACTCGATTTGAAAATGAAAACTAATAAATTGTCTTTTAGTTCTAGTATATGAGATAGAAACTTTCTTAAATTAGGCAAGTTTTAGCTGATACTCATTTTATCATCACAATTTTATGAACTTATTTCCCTGGAAAGTAATTCTCCCTTCTAGTTCACTTTCAGGCAAAAGGCTCTGCTAGATACTGAGGAGCAAGCAATTGAAGAAAAAAAATAGAGCTACCTTAACCTCAAATAACCACATTTTTTTTAAGACGGAGTCTCGCTCTGTTGCCGAGGTTGGAGTGCAGAAGAATCTACATCTTTTCCACCAGAGAGGGTGGTTATGTTCACAGACACACCTAACACAACTTTAGAATGTCAGGGAGCAAGATGGTTGAATAGAAGCCTTGACCGGTAATCTTCCTGGCAGGAACACCAAATTGAAAAACTATCCACACACAAAAAAATGCACCTTCATAAGAACCAAAAATCAGGTGAGCAGTCACAGTACCTGGTTTTAACTTCATATCCCTGAAAGAGGCACTGAAGAAGGTAGGAAAGACAGTCTTGAATTGCTCATGTCACCCTTCCCCCATCCCCCAGCAGTGGCCATGTGGCCTGGAGAGAGAATCTGTATGTTTGGTGGAGGGAGAGTGCAGTGATTGTGCGACTTTGCATTGGAACTCAGTGTTGCCCTGTCACAGCAGAAAGCAACACCAGGCAGAACTTGGCAGGTGCACATGGAGAGAGCATTTAGACCACACCTAGTCAGAGGGGAATCACCCATGCCAGCGGTCACAACCTGAGTTCCAGCAAACCACGGGCTAAAGTGCACTTGGGTCGCAAATAAATTTGAAAGGCACTCAGCCACAAGGACTGCAATTACTGGGCAAGTCTCTGTGCTGTGCTAGGCTCAGAGCCAGTGGATGTGGGGAGCATGTGACCCAGTGAGACACCAGCCACGGTGTCTAAGGAAGTGCTTGTGCCACCCCTGGCAAACAGGCATATGAAAAGTTGCTCAACATCACTGATAATCAGAGAAATGCAAATCAAAACTACAATGAATATCATCTCACCCCAGTTAAAATGGCTTTTACCCAAAAGACAGAAAATAACAAATCCTGGTGAAAATGTGTAGAAAAGGGAATCCTCATATACTGTTGGTGGGAACACAAATTAGTATAGTCACTATGGAGAACAGTATGATGGTTTCTCAAAATACTAAAAATAAGGCCGGGTACAGTGGCTCACGCCTGTTATCCCAGCACTTTGGAAGTCCGAGGTGGGCGGATAACCTGAGGTCAGGAGTTTGAGACCAGCCTGGCCAACATGGTGAAACCCCGTCTCTACTAAAAATACAAAAATTAGCCAAGCATGATGGTGTGCGCCTGTAATCCCAGCTACTCTGGAGGCTGAGGGAGGAGAATCGTTTGAATCTGGGAGGCAGAGGCTGAAGTGAGCCAAGATTGTGCCATTGCACTCCAGCCTGGGCGACAGAGGAAGACTCTGTCTCGAAAAAATAAACAAAGAAACAAACAAACAAAAACAACTAAAAATAGAACTACTATGTGATCCAGCAATCCCACTGCTAAGTATATACCCCAAAGAAAGGAAATCAGTATATTGAAGAGATATCTGCACTCCTGTTTGCTGCAGCACTGTTCAAAATAGTTAAAATTTGGAAGCAACGTAAGTGTCTGTCAATGAAGGAATAAAGAAAATGTGGTATACACAGTAGAGTACTATTCTGCCATAAAAAAGAATGAGATCTTGTCATCTGCAACAACGTGGATGGAACTGGAGGTTATTATGTTAAGTGAAATCAGCCGGGAACAAAATGACAAACTTTGCATGTTCTCCCTTATTTGTGGGAGCTAAAAATTAAAACAATTGAGCTCATGGAGATAGAAAATAGGATAGTTACTAGAGGCTGGGTAGTAGGGGGTAGGGGGAAGGGAGTATGGTCAATGGGTATAATTATAGTTAGATTAAATAAGAGCTAGTATTTCACAGTACAACAAAGTGATGATACTGTATAACAATGTACTGTACATTTAAAAATCACTAAAAGAGTAAAATTAGAATGTTTGTAAGACAAATAAAGGATAAATTCTTGAGGTAATGGATATTCCATTTATCCTGATGTGATTATTATGCACTGTATGTGTGTATCCAAATATCTCATTTATCCCATAAATACCTGCACCTAGTATGTACCCATAAAAACTTTCTTAAAATTAAAAAAAAAGAATGTCAGAAGCATCAGAGGAGAAAAAAAGAGCCAAGTATAATTTTAAGATAGCCCATATCTAGCAAGTAAGATACTAAATCACTAGATTCATGTCCTCCATTTCCAGTTACATGCCTGCCTGCTAAGGCAGGTGGTTTGGCCTTACTTTGAAGTATTTAATAAATCCTTTTTCTTCAAGTTACTTGGACCCATCAGGATTTGGGCTGCTTTTAAAAAATGTAGTTATAAGCAGTCTTTTAAAGCTCCTGCAAAACACCTGAGATTCAGTCATGTTCAGGACACTTAAAAAATATAATTCTCCAATTTATTTGTCTACTGACAATTACTCTATGTTCTCAGTGACATTAAGTATCATAAATCCCATCTCCATGATGTAACAGAATCCTCTACAAATATGTGACCACATCAGAAAGATCACTTGACTTCAAAGAGGAAGGATGAGGGAATAAAATGATGCTGGACAATAAAACAAGACACAACAGATTTTATTCCTAGCATTTCGGATACAGTATTAAATTTCCTGTTTTACATAACAAAAATAAATCCAAAAGGTGATAGAAATCTCGTATCTCTGAAAGAATAGGTTGTCTAGTTTACATAAATGGTACATGTTGCAAATTACTCATAACAATTAACAATGAATTCTGCCAGCAGTTAATCTGATTAGCACTAGCTTCAATGGAATGTCTAAATGGAACTTTACTGAAAATGACATCCTAATGAATACCATTATTTTTACTTTCAGGCAACAATTCTCAATCCTAACAGTATGTATGAATCAACTTGGGAGCTTTGAAAATATGCTGATATTTTTTACACAGAGATTCTAATGTAATTTCTTGATGGTGGCTGGGATATGTTTTGTATTTTATTTTATTTTTATTTTTATTTTTTGCTACTCCCAGCTGCTTAGACAGAGATATGCTTTATGTGAAAGCACAAACCACTGTTCTAATGAAAACTTGATACGATCAATTTTATAACTTTATAAGTTAGTATAAGAAGATAGACACTATGTAGAGTAAGAGTTAAAAAATGGTTTCTGTTTTTAGGAAAACATATTACCTTTTCTATAGGTTTTGGAAGAAGAAATATTTTGTGATAGATATTATATTTTGTAGATAGCTGATAAAAAAGAAATGATTATTTATGAAACACAATTAGACTACAGTCTTTATTAATATATGTTCCTTTGAGTCTGCTCATATATATTTGATAAATTGAAGAATAATGTCAGAATACAATATAAGTTGTATTGGTTCATATGTATTTTTGCCAGCACAATAGTGGTTTGAATCAATCAGGGCCGAGCTTTCTCATTATTAAAAGCAAGCCTCAGCAATACATACAGATCTTTAACACAACTCCTGAAAATTCTAAGTCCTTCCTTATAGCAAATAGGGACATTTTCAAGAAAGCCAAGAATGAGGATGAAGATCCCTCAAAGGCATTTCTTCCTGGGTTTTAAAAACACCTGACTGACAGAGGTCTATACCCAGGGTTAGATATTTAATTTTGATGAAACTGACCTCAATTTGACGTAAGTGCCCCCAAGGACCTACATTTTGAAGAAGGAAGCATGAATCCTAGAATTCAAGGATGCAAAGAATCAACTGGACTACGATTGTGGGTGCAAATCCAGTGAAGAATTAACCATATTACGCTTTTTTTATTGGGATTACTTAACTGGACTGATTCTGGATGTGAATCCAGTGGAGACTTAACCATGTTACTCTTTTTATTAGGATTTCTCTGATTACAAAGTTCCATTGGTTTTGAACGATCTGTCCCTAGCCCTCTTCCCCCATATGATCTCTATTATTCTTATTGTGTGATTTTGTGGAATGCAAAGTTTTTCGGCAACACAAATATGGTATTAGAGTAGAAGTACCTGAATATAACAAAGTATTTTTAGGGAAGAATAATACACTGGGACAGACAAAGGTATCTACTGGCCAAGTCTGATAATACAGCTCAGCTTCTAGATTTTGATAAACCCTTGATAAAGAAGGTGGGATTAGGGAACAAAGGCATCCCACATATTGAAAAAGTGCTTCTGGTACAGTATATCATGGCTTACAGCTAGAAAGGACCTAGCATCAAAAACCCACTTTAGAGATAAGAAAGCTATGACCCAAAACCTTTTTTTCTACCAAGGCATCCTCTTTAGTGAAGTGCTACAAGTCTTCTTGCATATGCCAATGTCCACTATGATAAATGACTGGCTATCTTAACTGTTTCTACCTCAAGTTAACAACCAAGTTAACAATGAGGCTTTGTGCCTCCCTGATACAGTTCCAGTGTTTTTTCCTGCAAAACAATAATAAAATAGTGTTTGGTTTACCAAAACATACTTTACAACTAATTGTCCTAGAATAATTTATTTCCCCCAAAATCCAGACACATAAATGCCATACAGTGAGATAAACATATTAAATGGAGAAAGGTAACATAGTACCACTCAAGATTCCCCATCTTATGATTTGGGGTATTCATTCATGGAAAAAAGACACTGATATCAAAGAGATGTAGAGTCTTTTATTTACAGCAAATTGTAAAACAAAAAAACAAAACAAAAAGATCCATTGTATTTTAAAATTTAATTTGATAATGCATCCTAGGAATAAGATCATGAACAAATTCAAGGTCTTGCCATTCATTGTCCATATGGTTCTATACTAATGACTAACAAGAGGCAATTATATTTGAATACTGACAAATCAAGGTGTTATCAGTCAGGTATTATCATATTAATGCCAGATAACAAACTGTCCCAACACACAGAAGCTTAAGACAGTAAGTAGTTGTTTAGCTTACACTTCTGTGGGTTGACTGCATGGTGTAGAGATGTAGAATCTTAAAAGTGAAGAAACTCCTCAAAAATCTAGATTAAAACAAAATGCCCAACTGACTGTTTATCTAAAGTTATTAAGTGGCAATCAATGAAACCAAACCAGATGTTTATACAAACCACATAAAACAGATAATCAGTAATCTTAAAAAAATTGAGAGTAAATCAAAATAAGCAAGCCAAGGAACAATTATATGCATTAAAAAACACCATGGTTTTGGTACATTTTACTCTGATCTGAAGGTAGGTAGTTATCATGATTCTAAAATATTTTCTACTTTGTGCTTTTAATTTTAAATATGCAAAAAAGTTTCAGGAACAATAATCTATACACTTTTTTTGTACTTCTTGTGTTATAAAATCACTCCAAATTTCTAGTGTTTACCAAATGATCCTATGTGGGCTAAGGATCTAGTGTTTACCAAATGATCTCATATGCAAACAGAAAAAGACAAAAAGCAACACATTGTAAGTCCTCAAGGAAGATATAGATAATACTAATTAGGAATTCCAAGCTCCTGAGAAAAACTGTTCTTTACCTGATGGTAAGTCCTATTCAAATTAAACAAATAAAAAAAAAAAATTAAGCCCTACAGCTTTCCAGTTCAAAAACTGATTCAAAATAGTCACTAAGCTGTGTTTTGTGTGTGTGTGTGTGTGTGTGCGTGTGTGTGCATGCAGGCATATGGTATATTTTCCCCCTAAATCTAAAATGAGCTTTTCTTTCCTGAAGGTCAACTCTGCTTCCTTTCCATTTTTGTACTTTCACACATGGTCACTTTCTCTGGACACTAGTTGAAAAGCTGTGACTTACTGAGAAGTATTTTCCTGATGGATTTGATTTATAGGAAAATTAAATTCACTTTCATGGCAAATTGTCATGAGGTACCTTTGACTTTCTAGAATAGGCACACAAAATCATTCAGATTGATATGAATGGGTCTTAACTGGGTCAGAGTTAACAAAAATGCATATCTGTCCCTATAAAAGAAAAGGGTTAGTTCCTGATGCTTGAGAATTTCACTCGTCTGTGGGAGCATCCAGGGAAATCTTGGTGAAGGTCTTGGCTGGGGCGAGCTGCCACCCCTGCTATTTTGAAAGTTCAGTGGGCTGACATCTCCTTTCTGGAAAAAGGAAATATCAATACTAGAGAAAACTTTCTTTCCCTCCATGCCTCTCAGGTCCGAAGCCTCAAACCTTCTACTATTTTCCTAGTCAGCCAATATCCCCTATCAGTGAAAGGCGCATTAACAAAAAGGAATAGATAAAATGGAAAAGAGAAGAAAATGAAGGGGATGTTTAGAAGTAGGCAAGAGAAAGAGAGAAAAAAAGGCAGCAAAAGCTAATCACATGCTAGCTATTATTAAAGGGTTGTGCATTGTCCTTTCTGTATTCCCATTTTATTCTCCAATCTTTTCTCATTCTCAATTCTGATTCTATACAGCCTAAAGCATTTAAGAAATAATACCTTTCAAATAGAATGTGATAATTTTCAGTAAGATAACTAAAGTTAAAACATATCAGGAAAATGTTTGATTGCTGAAACTGATAAAGATGAGACCAGCATCAAAAGATACTAGCTTTACCAAATCCCAGCAGTCCACTGAACAATGATTATTGATCATATATGATAGCCACTAAATAAAATACAGAAATGTAAAATAAGTTATTTCAGTTGTATAAAATAAGCTAAGGGAACAATCATTCTATTTAACATATCCAATATACATAAGAATACATTAAGAGGCTATAGCAGTGGTCAGAGTCTTTCAGAGCTGAAAGATGCTTTGCTCTGAATCTCACTGCAAGCTGCCATTTCTGCTGCGTTCTAAACCAGTGATTCACAATTAGGTAGAGAATATTGTTACAATACTTTGGGAAGCATTGTTACCACCCCCCACCTACCTTCCTGTGAAAACCACTGGAATGAACAAACTCTTACTCAAAAAGGAATAAAGAACAGAAAGTTTACGAATATCAAAGAGATGATTCCTATAGTTATTGGAATATAAGTATGTATTTTTTGATGCATTCAGGTTTTATTTATGAACTTCAGGAATGATTTATTTAAAATTTAACATTTATGTGACACTGATAATTCTCTAAGAGAAGACCCAGAACTATAAATAGCCCAGGGATATTTCGAAACCGAAAAAAACCACAACACTGCTGATATTACAAGTTTTTGGTGAAGCAATTCTTTTAGTAGTACAATAAAACTTCAAAGGTTTCCGTAGGATTTTCTGTGCTCCACATACATAAATTTTATAATTATTTTCAAAAGTCAGTTTGGTTGTTACGATATGCTGGTGAGGTCTTTCAGTATCTTATCTGAAATCTCAGAAGCTACTGCAGCTCTTACCCCGCTGTCAAAAAAAAAAGTCTTCATTTTTTTGATATTTGAATTTATATTTAGTGACAACCCTGGACCAATGTTAGTAACCTGATGGCCAGACAGTAACTATATAGCAATCTTAAGAATTAAAAAGTAGGCTGGGCACTGTGGCTCTTGCCTGTAATCCCAGCAGTTTGACAGGCTGAGGAGGATGGATTGCTTGAGGCCAGGAGTTTGAGACCAGCCAGGCCAACATGGCGAAACCCTGTCTCTAATAAAAATACAAAAATCAGCTGGGTGTGGTGGCCAGTGCCTGTAATCCTAGCTACTAAGGAGGCTGAGGCAGCAGAATCGCTTGAACCCAGGAGATGGGAGGTTGCAGTGAGCCCAGATAGCGCCACTACACTCCAGCCTGGGTGACAGAGTGAGACTCCGTCAAAAAAAAAAGAATTAAAAAGTCAATGTAACAATGTTATTCATAGGAATCATTTCCCTCTTTCTGCAGTAAGATGAAAATACTACTCACAGCCTCTATTTGTCCTTATCATTTAAAAGCACAGCAGAGCCAACAAAGTATCTGCCTCTAGTAGCTTCTTTCTGGACCCTTCCCTCTCCAAATACTGACCCTTCTTTTCTACAGAGAGGAACCCACTACTGGGTCTTTTACCATCTCCTCTCATTCAAAATGTAAAGGAACAGCTCTCAGTGATCTTCTTTACTTCTTGGTTGACCAATGTAATACTTTGATTAAAACTCTCACTAAATTATTTTGACTAACCCTTATAGTGTTTTGAAACAATTTTCTGAATTAAAAAACTGAACACATAGTTCACTGTAAAACTTTCAAGCAAAGTGAAAAGAAAAAATACCCATAATCTCACCATTCAGAAATAACCACCATTAACATTATGATGATTTTTCTTCATATACAGGCATACTTCACTTTATTGTGCTTTTTACAAATTGAAGGTTTGTGGCAACCCTGTACAGAGCAAGTCTATTGGTGCCATTTTCCCCCAACAGCACGTGCTCACTTTGTATCTCTCTGTCAAATTTTGGTAATTTTGGCAACATTTCAAAGTTTTTCGTATTATTATATCTGATATGGCGATCTGTGATCAGTGATACTTGATGTTACTAATTGTTATGTAATCGTTTTGGGGAGCTAACAAATTGCGCCCATATAAGATGTTGAACTTTAAGATAAACGTGTGTGTTCTTACTGCTCCACTGACCTGCCATTCTCCCCTTTCTCCTCCCAATTCCCTGAGACACAATGATATTCAAATTAGGGCAATGAATAATCCTACAATGGCCTTTAAGTGTTCAAGTGAAGAGTCTCAAGTCTGTCATTTTAAATCAAAAGCTAGAAATGATTAAGGTTAGTGGAAAGGCAAGTGGAAAGCCAAGACAGATTGAAAGCTAGGCCTTTTGTGCTAACCAGCCAAGTTGGGAATGCAAAGGAAAAATTGTTGAAGGGGGCTGAAAGTGCTACTCCACTGAACGCACAAATGATAAAAAAGCAAAACAACTTATATGGAGAAAGTTTTGATGAAGGGAGAAGTCAATAAATGCCACAAACCTCATTGTTGTCTTTTGTTAAGAAATTGCCACAGCCACCCCAACCTTCAGCAACCACTACCCTGACCAGTCAGCAGACAAACATTGAGGCAAGACCCTGCACCAGCAAAAAGATGACAACTCACTGAAGGCTCAGATGAGCGTAAGCATTTTTTAGCAATTAAGTATCTTTTAATTAAGGTATGTACATTATTTTTTGACATAATACCATTATTGCACACTTAATACGTGTAAATATAACTTTTACATGTACTAGGAAACCAAAAAAATCCATGTGACTCGCTTTATTGTGAATATTGTCTTTATTGTGGTGACCTGAAACCAAACCCTTAATATCTCTGAGGTATACCTGTATATTTCAACATATATTTTTATTAAAATTTCAAAAAATACTTTCTTGATACGTTTTTTTTTCTCCATTTAATAGCTACAAATAACTTTCCACACCATGGAATATCCTTCTATAAAATTACTTGCAAGAACCACAGCATTCTAACATTGAAACATAACACAATTTGTTTAACCGATTCTTCAGGTTAGATGCTTAGGTTGCATACATTTCTTGTTACCATAAATAAAGTTGCAGTGAAAACACCTGTACCTAATTTTTGCCATTTTTAAATGATAATTTTCTTGAGACAAATTATTAGAAGTAGAATTTCTAGGTCAAAGAATATGGACATTTTAATGTGGTTTACTTATATATTATGTTGTGGCCAAAGAAAGTTTGGGCATTAGCATTTAGGAGTTGCATTCTAGGCAAAAGTGTAGGCCAGGGCAATGGGTTTTGAATATTAGTATACATAAGCTAATGAATATTAGTGTACATAATCCATTGGCTTATGCACAGTAATATTCAAAACCCATTGCCCTGGCCTACACTTTTGCTTAGAAAAGGTCATTGTGGCTGGCAGGAGCTGGAAGCCTCCTATCTAGTCGATGTCAACCTTTGCTTTGAAATGCCAAGATATATTTTGTTTTCTAAGGCGCTGTTTTTGTTTATATTTTTCAATGTTTTACAACTGAAATCTGTGTTTCCAGAGGTGAAGATTCTGACAGAGAATTTATCCTTTTGAACAGAGGTAGCTCTGAAGAGCAGCGCCTGAACTTTCATGAAGCCTGAGAACCCAATAAACTGTACACAAAAATGTGTATATTTATATGCACATTTCTCAGGGGATAGTGTTCACAGCTTTCAACAGGTTCTCACAGAGATATGTGATGCTCATAAAAGCTTAACAAAACCAAACCCACAAAAAGCCCACTGGCATGGAAAGCAAATGATATCTACTTACAACTGAGACAAATACTGCAGAAAATGCTGACATTGCAGAGCCATGTATTAACTACACACACAAATGCAAATGAACAGCATGTACTGTATAACACTGAGGAGTGAGACAAATTTGAGAGGCCACACTGCCCAGTGTGATGATCTGGAGCTACAAAAGCTGGGGCTTTCATAGTTGAAGGGCTTTACTCTCTTTAAGGTCAGACTGATAAAGAAGAAGGCCTGTTTCTATTAGGCATCATGCTAGGAAGTTTACATGTAGTCTCTGATTTAATTATCAGAAATGTCCTATGAGGAAGGCAGTTTTATTATTGTTAAGTAGTAAGAATCATAAACAGTTTTAAACTCATCCCAATGGGTCAGTGAGAACTCAATTCCATTACCACATTTCTGAATCATTGGCAACAGCCTCATTTAATGACTATACTGCCATAGCTAATGGGCCCCAATCCCCATACACCCTCCTGCTTCTGACAGTTGGCCAGTCCCTAACCTCTACTAGTCTCAAAACCCTCAATAAGATCAGCAGTCTGCTTTATTCAGAAAGACTGTGCCTTACAAGTACGTATCTCCACTGTCCAACAACAGTAAATCCAGCTTTCTGTTTCACATATTGAGTAGAGGCCCTTCCTTGACAAAAAGGTTATACAAGGGTTACACTGCCAGTAAGAAATGGAAAGGACTGGCATCCATAAAGTCTGACTCCAGAGCCCAAGCTCATTATAGCTCATAATACACTCCCTGAGCAAATATCTTAACATTTGGATTACGATGGAGAAACCCTGGTTTTTCCCTCCTCCTCTTGACAGTAGGAATGTTGTTAATGAAATACAATATATATTTTATTACTGCTCTGTACTATTTTTATTATTTTTTTATGGATACTGTGAGTGTCTAAGTCCCTATGAAGTTAGGCAGTATTATATATCAACTTTTATAACCAAAAGTATCCATATTTCTAATTGGAACAAATATAAAATATAACTTCTTAAATGCTAAGCTTTGAAGAGTTTCTAAATAGGAAAAATGGCACATTTTTATACTATCAAGACAAAATATTTTTTCTTAAAAATATATAGCCCTCTATATTGTTTATAAAATATTCTGAGGGGCAATCCTACAGAACAAACTTTTTGTCATAAATTACTTTTATTTATATATTTAACTTATTAGCCTTTAATATATCAATACAGAAAATAAATCATGTAAACCGTGTACTTTTTTTCATAAATAAATAACTATGGCAAACAGACAATCCCTATAAAAATTGAATCTAAAAATACTGTTTGCTATAGGAACTTGCAGTACCAAGTTCTCTTTGTAATGACAATATCCCATACAGTGCTCTCTTTTTGGCTTGCATGCTGAGATTTAATATAAAGCTGAAAATTCCTGGCTAGCAGCTTGGCCATTTTAAGATCCATTAATCTGGGCAAGCAGTCTACACACGTGGCTCAATGATCTTTTTTTTTTTTTTTTTTTTGTATTGCTTTTTTAAATGTCTCAGTAATTTGGAAGATAGGGCATGAAGAAAGACGAAATCTATTGAGGCTGCGAAACTAGAAGGGCAGATTGTAGGAAGGAGGAGAGCTATTACATGCAGGCTGGCTGAGAGTAGTGAAAAGAACTCATTGTAGAGAAATAGAAAATAGTGAGTTAGGGAACACCAATTTCTATAGAAAATGAGTACACCCTAGGTACTCATATGCTACAAGACACTGAACAGAAGAATCAATGTTTAGTAGAAGATAATACTCTAAACCTTTGGCAAAGTGCTTTAAAAACTAAACCATTCTGAAATGTTTAGTGCCTTGGTATAAGTCAAAAGATGTTACTTAAAAACCAATAATGAACTTTATTTGGAACAAATGGTAGTTCAGGTCACCTTGCTTTAAAAAAGTTTTCTATTATAGAATATTCAAGTGAAAGTGAGCTGAATGACACAAGAGCTTTGACTAGAGGCTTTGATATTCAAGAGGATTAAGCAAATGAGCAATGGTGTCTTTTAATGGAGACAAGATTATGAATAAATTCATAAAAACAGATACACTCCTAAATGGATCATAAAGGTTAAAAAATTTAAGAATTTGGGGTGAAATGTTATGTGGTGTGGTAGTATTTAGGGAAGAAGCATGAAAATAAATTAGGGGAGAAGTTAACACCAAAAAAGGAGTATTTTTTCCATCATCAATTCCAGAGTTATCATTCTTTCCTCACAGAAAAAGCAAGAAATGATTGTCGATATAGGCTAAAATAAAATAATCAGTTTTCTTAATCTGAAAAACAAAAACATAATCAGAAAGTAGATAGAGCTAGGCATATGAAATGCCATCCATTGCATTTATGGGATGTAGCAAATTTATTTCTGAAATAAATAAGCTGAAAACCAAATTGTTGTATGTTAGGTAAAATGGACTTTAGAAAAGGTAAAAGGAGGGACAGTCTTCAAGTATGTACTTTACTATTGAAACTTCATTCCCATCACTTATGCACCTGGTTGAAGCTGATGACACCAGATAACCTATAGTACAAGGGAAGCCAAGTAAAGAATTAAAAGAATCTAACGCAGAGAATGATAGAGATCTATAGAGTTTATGAACTGACCAACGGCTGAAGTTTTTATGGTGGCTGGGATCTTCCCAAGCTGTCTGAGCAAACCCATAAACAGAACCACTGAAGCAAGATCTAATAGAAACTAATTAAGGGTTGGGTAACCTATTGTCATGAGTTCTGATCTTTCTTTCTCACACACATTTCTGTGATTGGCTTTGAATGACATTAACAAATCTATCAAATCTTGGAAGAACTGTTAAGACTAAAAGAAAAATATCATAAATTTGTAAGAAGTGAACCTCAGATGAAAAACACAATCACTCAATGCTTTATTCATCTTGAAAGTCAGAAAAGGTAGCAGAGACACTAGAGTAGGCCCAACTATTTCTATCACCTGTGCTCTCCGCCTAGCCCACCTCCCACTCCTGATTTCATTCCCATTTTGCCCTAGTTTTAGGAAATTAATATGTTCCTTACACTCTGAAATGGAATTTGAAAATTAAAGTTTAACTGGTAACTAAGGCTTATCCCTTCCTAGAAATAACACCCTATAAGAGCAAGACTGAGGGGTTTATTCAAGAATATACGTTGATGTTACATAACGCTAGGAAAAAATTAGAAATGACTCAATACCCAACAATACTTAAATGAATTATAGAAATTAAGCAAGTCATTAAAATGTGTTTTGAGAGATTGAGTAGTATGGGAAAATACTCAGAACATATTGCTAAATGAAAAAATATAGAAAACCGTATTTATAATATGATACTCATTTGGAAATAATATGTGACATATTTTTAAACAAAAGGAACTACCAAACAAAGCAATGAAAGCTAAACTGGAGAGGGTAAAGGAATTACTTTTGTCTTCTTCCTCCTTTTAATCTTTTTGGTGCTGTAGAAGCAGTTTTTTGAGACAGGGTCTCACTCCTATCACTAGGGTGGAGTGCAGTGGTGTGATCACGGCTCACTGCAGCCTCAACTTCCTGGGCTCAGGAGATTCTCCCATCTCAGCCTCCTGAGTAGCTAGGACCACAGGCGCACACCACCATGCCGGATAATTTTTGTATTTTTAGTAGAGACGGGGTTTTGCCATGTTGCCCAGGCTGGTCTCCAACTCCTGGACTCAAGCAATCCACCCGCGTTGACCTCTCAAAGTGCTGAGATTACAGGCGTGAGCCACTGTGCTGCCTGTAGCTTTTATACTCATATCTCAGGATGTTTACCTGATAGATGAACTTACCTACTTGTTAAATCTTATAACAGTTTTTCTCTCCTAATGTATTTGTATGTCAGTGATTGCTTAATTCACGTATCTGTTGATATGGTACCTGGGACACTGCACAAAATCCTTTTATTCCTTTCTAGAAAGAGCATGCTAGAGGCTGAAAGTCCAAAATAAGGACTACTCAGTTTGTATGAGCTGTTACTTTTGTGCATGCATTAACACATTTATAACTTTTCATCCTAATTTCTCTAATAAAGCCTTGAACATTAAAAATCTCTCCTAAAGCTGCCTTTTTCTTTCTTTCTTTTTTTTAAATAAGTCTTTTGGACACTGCAAATAAAACTATGAAAAGCAAAGAGTTAATAAAACAAAGTCACTGGACGTGTCTCTGAAATTAAGCGCTCTTAAGTAACCTGTTTAGTGGTTAATTTAGAAAAGGCATCCTCTATTAAAGTAATAAAAAGAAATCTTCGGGAAGTATCTGCGCCTTAGGGTCTTTTCTACAGATTTGGGGGTCGTGGCACTCTACTACTACGTAATTTTTATTCCTAGATTTTACTCTTATGCTAATTAGAGTTAGGTGAGTGTTTTAAAGAGAAAGCTGACTTTCCTTCTAATATTTGGAATATACTAGTAACAAAATCTCCATCAGTTAGGCTTTTACAATATACAACAGAGTAATACATCTTGACTCAGTTTAATTTATGCAAAAATATAAAAATTTATTATATTTTATTTTATTATATTTGGGGGTAATGAAACAAAATCAGAACATCTGCTGGCATGTTAAATATCTTCCTAATTAAATCCAGCACTGAATGAATCAATTCATTAGCAACAAGCCTGGTTTATTACCTCATTAATACAGATGGTTAATATCAGTAAGGGAAGAAAAGAGAACTTCAAAAAGTACAAAAACAATTGCAAAGTGACATGGGTATCAGGGAGAATACTATTTGAAGCAAAGTATTAATAATTTAGCTTTTCAAAGATTAAAATGAAAATCAATTTGCTAACACGGAAAGGGGGACTTTTATGAAGATATGTTTTGTTTTTTTTTAATGTCACAAAGGCAAATGGTAGCATGAGGGTAAATATGTAGACAAAAATGTTCATTGGAACCACAGAAAGAATTCTTTTGGTGCCAAAATAATAAAGCATGTTAAGAACAATTTAGAAGTTTATATATAAATGCTAAATAAGAAATTTTCCCCATAGATAAGATTATTTTAAACTTCCTATTTGCAGGCTTGCCCACCTTGACAAACAGCAATCACCAATAAAAAAGTAAATTTTTAATTACTTAAAATTAACATTAATACATAGGAAAAATGATTAAAACATTTCATTTAGCTATAGGCCGCTTATTTGGAGAACTTAGTTTCATAATAGTAGCACAGCGCTAGGAACAGGGGTGCCAGATAGAATACAGCATGCCCAATTAAATTTGAATTTTAAATAACCAAAGAATACTTTTTTTTTGGCATAAGTACGTCCAAATACTGTATGGCTTTGCATAGTACAAGTATATTCTGTGCAGTAGTTAAGACATATATAAGGTATGTACTAAAAAAAAAAGAAGTGTTTATTTGAAATTCAAATATAATTTGACATCATCCCTTATTATCATTTGCTTAATCTAGTAATCCTAACTAGGAAGAAGGCAAAAAAAGGCTTCTGTGTATTCATATTAGATGCTAAAATGTATTCAAATTAGATGCTAAAATTCATGCACTTACCTCGCAGAAGGCTCACTCTCTCAGGACCTACAAACTGGCAACTCTCATGCCAAATTTACCTCACTGATATATTTTATTTGCTATGCAAAATATTTTAATTTCAATTAGTTATCATCATTAAAATGAAAAGAGTAGACATAAAAAAATGATTTCATAATCTGGCTTAAAAAAATTTGCCAGCCTGGGTAACATAGCAAGATCCTGTCTCTACAAAGAAGAAAAATGTTAGCCAGGCCTGGTGGTGTGTCCTGCAGTCCTAGCTACTTGGAAGGCTAAGGCTGGATGATCACTTGAGCCTAGGAGTTCGGGGTTGCTGTGAGTTACGAATGGGCCACTGCACCCCAGCCTGGGCAACAGAGCAAGACCCTGACTCTAAAAAAATAAAATAAAGTAAAATAAAATAATATAAATTAAAAATTAAAAATTTGAAAATTGTGATAACATTGGGAGTGATTTTCCACTTTTCAATAATCAGATCTAAATGGCTGCTTCCTTAGAGAAGGTATGTTATTGTTTGCCATGACCCTTACCACTCCCTATTACTCTAACATCAAGCTGAAGGTAGTAGTAAATTTAAAGTGGTCACGATTAAATAAAGTCTAATAACAACAGGTATTACTAATACCTAAAATCTACTAATGAAGTCTAATACCTGTTGTTTTTAGACATTATCTAATCTTATTTTCTATTCCACTTCCGCCATTTCTGTTACCTGGCAGGTCCCTTGCAGGCTCTGAGTTCATGACCTGACTTCTGCTATAAACATTCATTTTATACCCAGTTCTCTCTAGCACCCATTAAGATAGGGAGAGAAGTTGAAATACTGCTAAAGTCTATTTTTCCTGCCAGTTTTTAAGTTTGATGAAGGCAGGAAGCCTGTTTGTTTTGCTTATTCTTCTGGTTCTACCACCTAGCACAGTGTCCTGCACAAAGTAAATGCTGGGTAAATATTTGTTTAATTGTCACAAGGCAAGGAGAAGCAAGAATAACTATGGAAACAAAAACCAAAAATATAGAGCAATTTAGAAATATCCGGTGTGGCGTCAGCAAGTAATATGGTATTGATTATGTTGATGGTCATCAATACACAATGTTTGTAGTCAGTGAAGTGTGTAATCCCATTGAAAAATAACTACTTAGCATAATAATCTTCAGAACTCTGGTAAACTCCTTATACAAAACTTTATATTTTCTGAGATGTTTCCAAATAAATTACAGGTCATTATAATCCATTTCCCATGGAACAAACATAGAACTGTTTTGTATTTCCCAATTCTAGCCACTTTTCCCCAGTGTTTTGAATTTTGGATGGGTATGAAAATGCAAAGAGAAGAAAGAAAAGAACAGATTTTCTATATGGTCTATTTCTAACAATTCTGAACAAAAATTATGGTACTAAACCTCTCAAGCATGCACAGAAACATTCTATCCCATCCCCCAGCTTTAAACTGTATTAATGTGGCCAGCACACAGGTTTACGCCTGTAATCCCAGCACTTTGGGAGGCTGAGGTGGGTATATCACCTGAGGTCAGGAGTTTGAGACCAGCCTGGCCAACATGGTGAAACCCCATCTCTACTAAAAATAAAAAAGTTAGCCAAGCATGGTGGTGCACATCTGTAATCCCAGCTACTCGCTAGGTTGAGGCAAGAGAATCACTTGAACCTGGGAGGTGGAGGTGAGCCACTTAGAGAGCAAAAGTGAGCCAAGATGGTGCCACTGCACTCTAGTCTGGGTGACAGAGTGAGACTCTGTCTCAAAAAAAAAAAAAAAACCCCAAAGAAGTTAATTAATGGACTTCCCTGGAGATGTTCTTAAATGGCTAACATACCCTTCCTCAAGAGTATAGTCTTCCTCTTGCTAGGTCCCTGGTAGGTGGTAACTTTAAGGGATTTTTCTTATTTCTATGTATAAGACATTCAGGAGATAAATTTGGGACACAAATAGCTGAATTTCAAAATTACTGATAGCTGAAAGAAAAGGACTAAATATTTCAAATCAAAATTATTTAGGAAAATCCATGATTTACGTGTGCCATGCCTATTATATGTAGAAATCTCTTATTCAATCATTCAAAAAATATTTATTGAAAACCTATGGTATGCTAAACACCAAGCTAGGAGAGAGGACTAGAGAGATGAAGACATAGATTCTAGTCTCAAAGAATGGGTAGCAACACAAGCAATGATAATACATGGCATTTGTTTTAAATAAAGGTATGTGCAAGGTCGAGAGAAAATCCAGGGTGAGGAGAGCATCTAATCTGCCAGTCAAAGTGTAACAAGTCAATTATTTGAACCAAGACTTAGGGGCAAGTACAAATACATAAAAGGAGCAAGTCCAGTGTGGAAAAGCAGGGCACTTCAAGGGGCATAGGGAAGGAAGGCAGAGACTGCATATTCACAAAACTGAATGTTATTAGTATTCAGTGATTTGACTCCAATAAGGAAGCAATTGCAACAGCCCAGGTGAGATACAGTGAGGGTCTGAATTAGGGCAGTGATCCTCAAGAGGAAGGGGCACATGCCAGGTGCTTATTATATCAGGCTTTAGTGGGTAGCAGGAATTTCTGTGTTGTTACTGATTCCTTGGACTAACTGACATCTGGATTCCTGATCAAAGGATTCTTGCTTATCTTGATTTCTGAATCCTGTTTCGCTCTTTATATTATAGCCTGACAGGTGGGATTTCAGGTCTGGCCAGACCACCAACAACGCAACTTCTTTAGGCTCTGTTACCACATCCTAGCATAGAGGTGGTTCAGCTTTTGTGGTGAACAGCAATTTTTAATACTTAACTTTAATACTGTCTCAGAGACTTAAATTTCTGCCTGGATCTTCAACTTCTGGATCCTACCTGCCTCTTAAAACTTTATGTGATAAAGTTAACTTGTGTCCTTTTTGCAATTCTGTATTATATCTGCTTCCTATTTTTTGCTAAGTCATAGTTTCCAAAAAATCACTTTTTTTACTGTACGCTTTTGATGTGTTTAAGCATAAAAAGAATGAAGTATTAACCACAAACAGAAAAAGCACTATTTAAAAGACTTCTTTCAAAAAGGTGAATACTTGTCAGCATCCACACAATTGAAACATATTAGCTTTCCATTTAAGAAACAAAAATAGAAAAAAAACACACGCTTTTATAGTTGAAGTCATTACCTACTACTATAGAGTAAATGGCAATCACTTGTTTGTTTGTTTGTTTGTTTGTTTGTTTTGTTTCTTTGAGACAGGATCTGGCTCTGTCACCCAGGCTGGAGTACAGTGGCGCAATCTCAGCTCATTGAAGCCTCGAACTCCCCTGGGCTCAAGCCATCCTCCCACCTCAGCCTTCAGAGTAGCTAGGACTACAAGCCCATGCCACCACGCCCGGCTAATTTTTAAACATTTTTTCTACAGGCGAGTTCTCACTATGTTGCCAAGGCTGGTCTTGAACTCCTGGGCTCAAGCAATCTTTCCGCTTTGGCCTCCCAAAGTGCTGTGATTACAGCCATGAGCCACCACACCTGATCTTAACTTGGCTTTTTCTTACACTTGTTAATAACAGATAAATAAGGATTAGGAAACACTTCTTTTCATTAGCTAATCTGACATTGTGTAATGCCATATTTATTTTAACACAAATTGTTATTCAGCTAATATTTCATAGCATAAATAAATTTAGAGGCCATAAAAAACAAACAGAACATTAATTTCCAATCATGTCAACACAACCCCAGACACACACACAAACTGGATGTGATGTTGTTGCCTACTACAGCACTGCCTATCCTGTACACCAGTGGTTCCTGAATTGTATCACACATTTGAATCACCTGGAGGACTCGTTTAAACAGAGTATTGGGCTCCATTCCCAGAGTTGCTGATTCAGTAGGTTTGGAGTATGGCATGTAAATTAGCAACACTAACAAGTTCCCAGGTGATGCTGATGCTGCTGGGGAACCATATTTTGAGAATCATGGCTGTATACCAACATGTGATATGAACGTGGGGAAGAAGATGGTGTCCCAAATGTGGTTTATTGCTTTCTGAAAAGCTTCTCTAAATTAAAGATTCAATGCTAGTTAGACAGTTTAGAAAGTTAAGTCTTGATCATGAGAGAGATTCCAAAATACTGATTTCTTTTAAGGAAAGAAAATAGTGTTTCATGGCTATTTTAACAGAGATGCTCCGTGGGAGAGCTTAAGATGTTGCAGTTTCATTAGCATTATCCAGTGTTGCTATGGGGACAAAGTAGAAAGAAGTCATCAGTACACAAGTGAATGAAAAGAGGAGAACTGATGAATAATAATAATGATGATAAAAGAACTTTAGCATTTCTGAGAAATAAAGCAAAGTCACATTGTACAATTTCTGGTATTTCTGTAAATTAAGGTACAAATTCTCATTTAATAATAAGAGATGATCATATACAGATCTCTCCATCTTTAGAAGATGCATAATCTCCTTGCAATTCAGGGAAGAAAACAAAAACATCTTTTTGAAAGTATGAGAAGGAAAAGTGGCAGAAATAACATTGCAGGATTTTATTATGTACAATAAGGCATGATGGCCCTGAGGCTGGGGGCTACGTGGGAAGGATGAGCTATTTGCCCAACTGGATATGGGGGACAGAGGGCTCAAGTAGGTAAAAAAATATAGTTCAGGAGATGAGGAAGGGAGAAAGATAGGTGAATGGCCTGCTCTCAGTTTTTCAAATAATGAAATTAAGAAGAGTCAGAGAGAGAGAAAAATAACATGAGAGGTAGATTTCAACAGGTTGGGGAGCAAGTATCATTAGAAATTGCTTTTAGTGACATGTGGTTGTATGCATCGGTTTGCTTATGGTTTGTAATGATACTTATATTAGAATTTTAGACTCAACGTTAGCAAATGAAAATGCTATCTCCAGGGAAGTTTCTCCAAATTTCCCATTTCAAATTTCAGTTCTTTGACTTTAGAAGAAAATCTAACAGCAAAATTCTTAAATTATTATATTTAGACAACAGAGGACCAAGATTTACCACACCCGATATTTGATGTTGAATGCCTAGCAATACAGTCTTCAAAATAACTCCCTTTTGAAGCCTTTTCCATTACAACCTCCTCTTTGAAGATGTCAAAATCCTATTTACCTTTTCCCTGCGCATTCCTTGTTAAACATACCTGCTTATCAAATCCATTCACAAGACACTACTTATCAAACCATATTGTGATTTGCCTGTTTATAGGCCTGCTTCTTCTCTGTGACTTTCTCAAGGACAAAAGCCTTGTTTTATTCATCGTTCTATCCTCAGTAGGTGGCCCAGTTCCTAGGACACTATATCTAGGTTCTTAGGGAATACTCTTTGGTTTGTTTCTTTGTTTATTTACTCACTGACTATACAAAGCCTGAAATGCTGAGTATCTTTTGTTTCTTTTACTGGATCTCATGGTCAGGATTTCACCATATGTTGTCACTGCACTTCAATACAAAGGTCTAATCACTCTTTCATCTGATGAGGGTACTTCATTACTACTTTTCAGGTAAGGAAACAGAAGCAGGGAGCTATCAGATGTTTAGTTTCAGGCCCAAGGGTATCACTGGTAAATTATATTGTATGTCCCCAGATTCCAGGTTTGTTGATTCTACCCAATAGAATTCCTTTTCAGGAATTGGGCAAAGTTATTTTTATCCTAGAGACATCATGGGTACATATGTATAAAGTACCTTTTAGCCAGAAAAGAGTTTTATTTGTTTCTTTTTAAGTTTTTCTCCTTTCTGTCTCAGTGACTCAAGAAAACCACAGCTCTACCCTTGTACCGCACACAGAAAAAATATTATGCTATCCTGCTCCATTCATTCACTCTTTTAACAAAATGCTTAAAGAACAACGGGGCTCTATGGTGACAAAGGCACTTTATTCTCAGTTCAGTATTCCACTCAGCAGCCTTGTTTTTCTACTCCTTAATTGCAATAAGCTACCCTCTTGCATCTCAAATGTAGTTGTAATCCAAAGGAAATAAGCAAATCAATGGAACTTTCATTAACTGTATACTTCTTAAATAATGTAGTAAGAAAAACATAAATAATGGGGCTTTGCTATACATGTAGTTCAGTAAAATGTACCAGTTCACATATTGTGCATCAGTGTAAAAAAGTTAGGCCAAAAGGCATAAATGGGATTGAGAAGTTATGTCACAAGACTGGGTGAGTCTCACAAAAAACTGATAATTGAAGTGGCATTCCTGAAAAATCTATCCTCCTTACTTGCTGCTGATGCATGATATCATATCTTTATCAATCCATTCCTTTGTGTTATGTACCACACTCTCTTATAAGCTGTCTTTAAAAATGAGAGATACTACTGAGAGAGGCAGTGCTTGTGTCACTTAAAATCTCAGTATGAATTTCATAGATCTATAAAATGAAATTTAAAAAGAATCAATCAACAGAATACATCCCCTTTGCTTGGCACTGCACTTCAATGCAAAGGCCTAATCACTCTTTCATCTGAAGAATTTAATACCTCATTACTACTTTTCAGATAAGGACACAGAAGAAGGGAGCTATCAAATATTTAGTCTCAGGTCCAAGGGTATCACTAGTAAAGAATATTGCAGGTCCCCAGATTCTAGGTTTGTTGATTCTATCTAGAATCCTTCCCCATTGGGGAAAAGAAAGATAACTAATTTCAAGGAGCTTCCAGTGTAATTTATGAGACAAAACATATACATATAAAACAAAAATGCAAGTAACAGTATTTCATTTGACTGAGTAACACATAAGTTGGTATTATTATTAGAGAGCAACATTTCTCAAACACTTTTTTAAGTTATGGAACTCTCTCCAAATTATCTCACATAAAATCCCATTATATAAAATCTGTATGAGCAGAAACTTTTTGGTTAAAGAGGGTACAGGGAGTCTTCAGCATGCCATCTGTGCCAACTGTCCTTCATCCCCAATGAGGCTCCTTGGATCTTAGGCATCTCTGGGATTAGAGTTAAAAATCATTAAATTTAGCACATAAACATGCAGCAAACTGAGAAGAGAAAAATTCACTGTGGGTCTGACAAGTAGAGGAAAGTTCCAAGTGTGGATTCTTCCTCAAGTTGGTTTTTGAAGGCTAGGCAGGATTTATATGATTGGAAGAGAGGAAGAAACAAGAAATGCAAAGAAAAAGGACCTGAGGAATATGAAGGTTAGTGAGAAATAAAGGTGGGTGGAAATTATAAGCTAGAAAAGTAGGCATAAAAGTTGATATTTATTGAAAAAGAAAACAGGAGGCACTAGGTTTTAAAACTTGGGAATGATGTGCTGACAGCCGACTTGAAGAAGGGAGACTGGTAGAAGATGCAAAATGATTTGGATAAAAATTAATGTTTATTGGTGAGAGGGACACTCATTTTGCAACTCACACCAACATTCTTAGCAAGACTTCCACCACTTGGGAGGGTTGGGGAGGAAGCTTTTCTATCTCTTTGTTCACCTCTTTGTTCACAAGAGGAGCAGAGGTTAAAAAATAAAACATTATCAGGGCAGGGTGCCTGAAAACACTACTCTCAACTATCGGGGAACCTGCCCCGATATTCACGTAGGTTCTTTTCTATTTTCCTTAAGCGTTGGCCAGCTTGAGAAATAAAGGGACAGAGTACAAAAGAGGGAAATTTTAAAGCCGGGCATCCGGGGGAGACCACATGTCGGTAGGTTCTGTGATGCCCCACAAACTGCAAAAACCAGCAAGTTTTTATTAGGGAGTTTCAAAAAGGGAGGGAGTGTGCGAATAGGTGTGGGTCACAGACATCAAGTACTTTACAAGGTAATAGAATATCACAAGGCAAGTGGAGGCAGGGCGAGATCACAGGACCACAGGACCGAGGCTAAATTAAAATTGCTAATGAAGTTCCGGGCACCATTGTCATTGATAACATCTTATCAGGAGACAGGGTTTTGAGATCAACCCGTCTGACCAAAATTTATTAGGCGGGAATTTCCTCTTCCTAATAAGCCTGGGAGCGCTATGGGAGACTGGAGTCTATCTCACCTCTGCAGTCTCGACCATAAGAGTTGAGACTAAACGCCCGGGGGGCCAGTTTAGAGACCTACCCCCAGGTGCACATTCTCTTTCTCAGGGATGTTCCATGCTGAGAAAAAGAATTCAGCGATATTTCTCCCATTTGCTTTTGAAAGAAGAGAAATATGGCTCTGTTCCGCCCGGCTCACCAGCGGTCAGAGTTTAAGGTTATCTCTCTTATTCCCTGAACAATTGCTGTTATCCTATTCTTTTTTTAAGGTGCCCACATTTCATATTGCTCAAACACACATGCTGTACAATTTGTGCAGTTAATGCAATTATTACAGGGTCCTGAGGCGATATACATCCTCCTCAGCTGACAGGATTGAGAGATTAAAGTAAAGACAGGCATAGGAAATCACAAGGGTATTGACTGGGGAAGTGATAAGTGTCCATGAAATCTTTACAATTTATGTTTAGAGATTGCAGTAAAGACAGGCATAAGAAATTACAAAAGTATTAATTTGGGGAACTAATAAATGTCCATGAAATCTTCACAATCTACATTCTTCTGCCATGGCTTCAGCCGGTCCCTCCATTTGGGGTCCCTGACTTCCTGCAATACTCAACTCTGTCTCCTATTTCCTTCTCTTTGACCACTTGTGCTTGAACACATCATCCAGGTACCTCTTTTTCAGGACTCTCTCCTGCTTTCTACTATCAACTAAGTTTGCAAAGCTATTCTTACACAGCTATCTGGTTTAAGTATCTACTAAGCAGACCTCTCTCTTCCAATCCCCGAGGCATGGAAGGGATCAAATGGCTCATTTAACACAGTACAAAGTCACATCTACTAACATAGTTTAAGAGGGAACCCCTAATTTTGAGTATTAAAGCCAATATTTTATTACTCATTTTGTTCATTGGACCTATGTATTTATTGGTTAAAACACAAAAGGGAAAAGATCAGTAATGAAGTGCCCTCCTGCCTCAGCCCATCCTGGCAACATAAAATTGCTTTAGACAGAAAACTGTGGAAACTCCAAGGCTTTAGCTAGAAGGACTCAAACAGCTCAGAACAGTTGAACCTCTGGTCTGTCAATGTTAGGATGACAGTTTTTGGACCACAACTAGTATTACCCATGAGTGAGAAAAGAATGTGAAGTCAAGTCTAGACATGTAGAATTTGGAGTTAACAGTACAGGCTAGCGAACACACAAAAGAATCAACAGGATGGAAGTAACAGGCAGAACCAACAGCACAGATAACTTGGTAAGAAAAGATACGTCAATCCAGATTGTGTTTTATAAGGCAAATTTCTTCCATGAAGAGAAGTCCCTGGAGAGAAAAAGTAAGAAGGTGTCCCATGTGCAAGATGGAAAAGAAGAGCTAAGAATTCAGGGAACATTAAATAGTCACCAAAAATGATGACTATCATTTTTGAATGTATAGTTAAATGTACGAAGATATATGCGATTAAACCTAAAACAATCAGACTAGGAAACAGAATTTATGGAATGATCCTACTAAAAAAACGCATATATACACATATAAACATCATACATGTTTATACATACATATACAGAAAAGTGTGGAAGAATAGATACTAAAAGATTAACAGTGATTATCTCTTGGTGGTAGATTTATAGAGTAATTTTCTTCCCTTTTCCTTTATACTTTCTAGTGTTACATAATTTCATTTATTGATGTGTTATTATAAATGTATTATTATAATTGGAAAAATTAAAGCTCTGTTTAAATCTCTATTTTAGTTGTTTTATGATTCTGTTTTTCCCCCTTTGTTTTAGCACTTGTTCGTTCTTCTGACCCTTAATTGAGCTTCCTGAGATTTTAATGCTGTTCTCTTTATGAAAAAAAAAAATAAATAAAACCAACCAAATATAAGACCTGCCCCCCTCAACCCCCACCCCCTATTCAGAGCCACATCCACTCTCCCAGATGAGCCAGTCTCTATCTGCAGTCATGATCAACAGGCATATCCTAAGACTACCTGCATGTACTGCAGTCATCTTGGAAATACATTAAATTTTATTATTTCCCTGACAACCAGAAACACAGATTCTTGACTTCACACTTCTCACAAAAGATAAATCATTACCCAACTCTCCAAGGTGGAAATTAAACTTCTACATCATTTACCTTCTTCTGTATTTGTCCACTGACACCTATTGAGTACCCAAAAAGTATAAGGCCTAATTTGAGGCTTTTAAAATCCAAGGTCTCATAAAGTCTTTTTTTTTTTTTTGAGATGGAGTTTCACTCTTGTTGCCCAGGCTAGAGTGCAATGGCATGGTCTTGGCTCACTGTGACCTCTGCCTCCTGGGTTCAAGTGACTCTCCTGCCTCAGCCCCCCAAGTAGCTGAGATTACAGGCGCCCGCAACCATGCCTGGCTAATTTTTGTATTTTTAGTAGAGACACGGTCTCACCACATTGGCCAGGCTGGTCTCGAACCCCTGACCTCAGGTGATCCACCCACCTCCACCTCCCAAAGTGGTGGGATTACAGGCATGAGCATCCGTGCCTGGATGCCTATTATGTTACAATCTCAAAGACTCTCTAATTCTAAATTATAATAAATTAAAAAACATTCAGTCATATAACATGATAGGTGCTCAATGATTCAACATGTATCTCTTAGATTTGTCTGTCTTCTATTTCCAACTTCACATCTTCTTTGCCTCACACCAACATTATTTCCAAAACTTTCTAGCTTATTATTCATTTCTGAGAATTCCAACACTCTAAGCTTGAATTCATCCTGCCTTTATGTTACTCTCAGACTAATCTTCCTAATACAATTTGCTCATGTCAATCTGCTATCTCAAAATTTTATAGCTGCACCGTATTCCATCATGTTTGAACTTTTCTGCACCTATTTTAATCTACCCTAGCTAATGTTGACCAAAAGGAAGAAACGGAGACAAAAATGAATACAAGTAGAGAGCTCATTTGGGCCAAACTTGAAGACTGCGACCCAGGAGCACAGATTTAAGTTGCCCTGAATATACCCTCCAGTTAGCGGCAATTACAAGTGGATTTTTAAAGGCAAAAAAAGGGGACAGGGAGTGGACTGATACAAAGTTGTTTGTCAGGAATTCTCACTGGCTTATACAAAAATATTGATTAGTGATTGGTTATACATTGCTAAACTATAGGGTATGGGTTACAGTGTGCAGTGTGGCATTATTAGGTTAATTTGTAGGTACTTGTGGCAAGAGCAAGCAGTTTCAAGAGATGAATACATAACTCAAAGCAGGTAGCAGGGCATGACTGCAGTCTCATTTAAATGTCTCTCTGGGGCCTAATAATTAAAACGACTTGCATTCCTAAGATAAATGTTCTTTTTCTTTCCTCACTAACCAAAATAGTTTGCTCTGCCTTTCTAATAGTCATTCATTAAATCAGCATTTATTCAGTGCTTACTGTATGCCAAGCATTTGGATGGACACTGAAGGTACCAAGGAGAACAAGACAGAAAAGTCCTGCTTCCACATAAATCTGCTCCAGTCAGTGTCTTCACTGGCTATGTCTTCCATACAAACTGATGCTCCACACAGACTCCAAACTCACCATGCTTCCTCCTCATTTGCAATGCCTTTCTTTACTATGCATCATCCAATCTCAAATGAGGTCCAAATCCTAGGTCCTCTAGAACTGGCTCTCTTAGGTCCTCAAAGGCTTTTCTTCTCATCTTCCATTTACTTTTGGACTGCTCCCCTTAGTACTCAGTTATAATATCAAATTTCCTATTAAGCTCTTTGTGGACAAATATTGCCATATACTTACCTTGGTTGGGTTTTGTTTTGTTTGTTTGTTTTTGAGATAGGGTCTTGCTCTGTCGTGAGGCTGGAGTGCAGTGGCATGATCACGGCTCACTGCAGCCTCGACCTCCTAGGCTCAAATGATTGTCCCACCTCAGCTTTCTATTTCTGAGTAGCTGGGACTACAGGTGTGTACCATCATGCCTGGCTAATTTTTTTTTGTATCTTTTGTAGGGATGGAGTGTTGCCATGTTGCCCGGGCTGGTCTCAAACTCCTGGGCTCAAGCAATCCTCCCATCTCAGCCTCCCAAAATAGTGAGATTACAGGTATGAGCCACTGTACTCGGCCTTACCTTTTATACCAATGTAGTTCCTGGGCCATTATATTTTTGAGAACTACCTGGACATTCTTTAGTGACAGTGTAAGGGGCAAAGAAGGAAAACAGAAGACTTTCCCTTCCTTACGTTGTGGAACCATGCTTATCAAAGGAAGAAGGTGAGTGTCCCAGTTTTGGATACTCTGACATTGGCTATTATAAGATATCCAGTGATATGTGCTGAATTGTGTCTCCGTAAAAAGATAGGATGTCCCAACCCACTGTATTCAGAATATGACCTTATTTGGAAACAAGGTCTCTACAGAGGTAATCAAGTAAAAATGAGGTCATTGGAGGTCATAATCCAATATGACTGATATCCTTACAAAAAGGAAAAATTTGGACACAGAGACACACACATAAAGGAGAACACCATGTAAAGGTGACAGCAGAGGTTGGGATAATACATTAAGGAATGCCAAAGGTTGCCAGAAAGTCACCAGAAGGTAGGAGAGGGGTATTGAACTTATTCTCCCTCACAGTCGAGAAGAAACCAATCCTGCTGACACCTTGATCTCAGACTGCCAGCCTCCAGAATTGTGAGGCTAGATCACAAAACTTTTGTGTTTATGACATAGTTTATGACACTATGCTATGACATAGCATAGAAAACGAACGTATCCACAACAACCATGGAATGGAGCTTCTCCCTTGCAATGGCCTAGAAAGGACATGAGAAGAGGATCTAAAAGGTCACAATAATATAGAGCCATGGTAAGAGAGAAGGGTGGTTGCAGCTTCAGCTGGCATTCTCTGTCACTTTTACCCAGTTGCCCTAGCACTCAGAATCTATGGATTGATCCCAAAACAATGTACGTGCTGACTGCTGTCACTGTCTTAGGGTAGCGGTAAAGGAATAACTGAAAGGAAGAAATGATGACTTGAAGGTCCATGAGCCAAAATATCCAGGAGAAGAGTAGTCAGTAAGAAATCAGAAAGCCAAGAACAAGAAGTTTCTGAAGGGAAGGCTAGAAAAGAAGAGTAGATGTGAGAAGAAATATTTTGGACACTGTAAACCAACATTTATTCAAAAGATATATAATTTGATCTTTTCTGTGCCAATAAACTAGGTATTCAAAGTAGGAAAAAAACAGGATTTGTGCTACTTTTCCTAGTTAACAAAGGGTGGAACACATTACATTTCATTTGTGAAAACCATTCATAATTACTTGATGAATTTTTTCCTAATTATATAAATAACTGTATATTATGAGGCTTTAAACTACTAAATTATAAAAAATTTTGTTTAATGCATACATCAAGGTTACAAACAGAAAGTGTAGGTTACTGCACATCAACGAATCACATGATCATAAATTCTAATCTAAGTTAATAAAATTAGGCAATAGGTGACATAAACAGAAGTCTTCAAGTATTGTAAAAGAAAGAGGTAATAGAGAAAACTATATATGTATATGATACTTAAAAGAAAAACTGGTTAGGGAAAATACATCTAACTTTGTTTTGCTCTTTTTATTTCTGTGTATATTTAAATTTATGTCTACTAAATTCTCTGTTTTAATTTTAAAGAAGTAAAAGTCACTGATACGCAGAATGTCAATGGGTCTGCTTTAGTGAACATAAGTATATGCGATTTAAATTATAACCAAAAAATTGTGCTTAAAACCTCAATAGGTCACATAAGCAGAGAACCTAGAAGGGAGAACTGCTTACTATCAGAAATACAAGTAAAATATTTAGAAATATATTTCCATTAGGCTTAATAGGTCACTGTCATAGGAAGTACATCTTATTTGCACAGAAAGACTATTGCAGTATACATATTTCTTACTTTAAAAAATATATTTAGTGAGTACAAGTGTAGTTTTGTTACGTGGCTATATCTCACAGCAGTGAAGCTTTTAGTTACATTACCTGAATAGTGTACATTGTACCCATTAGGTAGTTCCTCATCCCACTCACCCACCTGAGCCTCCAATGTCCGTTATTCCACTCTCTGTGTCCATGTGTATACATTATTTAGCACCCACTTATAAGTGAGAACGTGTGGTATTTGACTTTCTGTTTCTGAGTTATTTCAATTAAGATAATGGCCTCCAGTTCCATCCATGTTGTTGCAAAATAAATGATTGCATTCTTTTTTATGGCTGAGTAGTGTTCCATGGTATATAACACTATATTTTCTTTATCCAATCATCCATTGATGGACGCGTAGGTTTATTCCAATGCTTTGCTATTCTAAATAGTATTGCGATAAACATATGAGTGCAGGTATCTTTATACATTATTTATTTTCCTTTGGGTAAATATCCAGTAGTGGGACTGCTGTATAAAATGAGAGTTCTATTTTTAATTCTTTGACAAATGTTCAAATGTTTTCCATAATGGTTGTACTAGTTTACATTCCCATTTTCTCTGCATTCTTACCAACACCTGTAATTTTTTGACTTTTTAACTATAGCCATCCTGACTCTTGTAAGATGGTATTGCGTTTTGGTTTTAATCTTCACATCTCTGATGATTAGAGAACATTTTTTTTTTCATATGCTTTTTGGCCATTTGTATGTCTTCTTCTGAAAAATGTCTATGTCCTTTGTCTGCTTTTTTAATGGGGTTGTTTTTTTTTTTCTTGTTTAGTTGTTTGAGTTCCTTGTGGATTCTGGTATTAGTCCTTTGTCAGATACACAGTTTGCAAGTATTTTCTCCTATTCCATAGGTTGTCTGTTCATTCTGTTAATTTTTTCTGTTGCTATACAGAAACTTTTTAGTTCATTTAAGTTCAACTTGTCTATCTTTGTTTTTGTTGCATTTGCTTTTGAGGTCTTAGTCATGAATTCTTTGTCTAGACCAATGTCCAAAAGATTTTTTCCTAGGTTTTCTTCTAGAATTTTTGTAGTTTCAGGTTCTTACATTTAAGTCTTTAATCCATATTGAGTTAATTTTTGCATATGGTGATAGATATGGGTCCAGTTTCACTCTTCTGGATATGGCTGTGTAATTTTCCCAGCATTGTCACCATAGATCGAATAGGGTGTCCTTTTGTAGTGTATATTTTTGTCAACTTTGTCAAAGATCAATTGAATGTAGGTATGCGGCTTTATTTCTGGGTTCTCTATTCTGTTCTATTGATCTATGTGTCTATTTTGATACCAGTACCATTCTTTTTTGGTTACTGCTTAGTAGCCTTGCATTATAATTTGAAGTTGGGTAATGTGATATTTCCAGCTTTGTCCTTTTTGCTTAGGGTTGCTTTGGCTATTCAGGCTCTTTTGTGGTTCCATGTGAATTTTAAAATCTTTTTTTATAATTTTGTGAAAAATGACATTGATATTTTGATAGGAATTGCACTGAATCTGTAGATTGCCTTGCGCAGTATGGTCAATTTAATGATATGGATTCTTTTAATTCATGAGCATGGGATGTTTTTCCATTCATTTGTGTCATCTACAATTTCTTTCATCAGTGTTTCATAGTTTTCCTTGTAGAGATCTTTCACCTCCTTGGTTAAATGTATTCCTAGGTATTTTACTTTATTTTGTTTTGTTTTGTTTTGTTTTTGGTAGCTATTATAAATGGGATTGACTTCTTGATTTGGTTCTCAGCTTGACTGTTATTGATGTATAGAAATGCTACCAATTTTTGTACGTTACTTAACATCCTGCAACTGTACTGAATTCATTTATAAAATCTAGGCATCTTTAGCACCTATCGCAAGCAAGCAGAAATAATTTAGCTTCCTCTTTTCCAATGGTGAAAGTGGGGATACTTGTTCCATTTCTTAGGGGGAATGCTGTCAATTTTTTCCTGTTCGATGTAACACTGGCTGTGGGTTTGTCATTTACTGCATTTATTATTTTGAAGCATGTTTCTTCTATGCCTAGTTTGTTGAGAGCTTTTATCATGAAGGATGCTGAATTGTACTGTATACTCTTTCAGCACCTATTGAGATTATCTTTTTTTAAATTTTAAATTTTTATGGGTAAACAGTATATGTGTTTATTTATGGGGTACATAAGATATTTTGACACAGGCATATGGTGCATAAGAACCACATTAGAGGAAATGGGATATCCATTCACCTCAAGTATTTATCATTTCCATTACAAATATTCCAATTATACTATTTATTTTTTAAATGTACAATAGGTTTCTGTTCACTGTAGTCAACCTGCTGTGCTATTAAACACTAGATCTTATTCACTCTATCTGACTATATTTTTGTACTCTTTAACTATCCTCACCTCTCCGCCACCACTACCCTTCCCAGCCTCTGGTAACCATCATTCTATTCTCTATCTTCATGAGTTTGCTTGTTTTAATTTTTAGCTTCCACAAATGAGTGAGAACATGTGGTTTGTCTTTCTGTGCTAGCTTATTTCACTTAACAAAATGTCCTCCAATTCCATCCATGTTGTTGCAAATGACAGGATCTCATTCTTTTTATGGCTGAATAGTACTCCATTGTGTATCTGTATCACACTTTCTCTAGCTATTCATCTGTTGATGGACACTTACTTAGGTTGCTTCCAAATCTTGGCTATTGTCAACAGTGCTGCAACAAACATGGAAGTGCAGATTATCTCTTTGATATACTGATTTCCTTTATTTTGGGTATACACCTAGGAGTAGGATTGCTGGATTGCACGTTTTTAGTTTTTTGAGCAACCTCCAAACTGTTTTCCATAGTGGTTGCACTAATTTATGTTCCCACAGTGTACGAGAGCTCCCCTTTCTCCACATCCTTGCCAGGATTTGTTATTGCTTGTCTTTTGCATGAAAGCCATTTTAACCGAGGTGAGATAATATCTTATTGTAGTTTTGATTTGCATTTCTCTGATGATCAGTTATGTTGAGCAACTTTTCATATACCTGGTTCAGCATTTGTATGTCTTCTTTTGAGAAATGTCTCCTTAGGTCTTTTGCTCATTTTTTAAATGAGATTATTAGATTTTTTTTTTTTTTTCCAATACAGTTGTTTGAACTCCTTGTATATTCTGGTCGTCAATCCCTTTTCAGACGATAGTTTGCAAATACATTCTCCGATACTGTGGGTTTTCTCCTGACTTTGTTGATTGTTTCCTTCACTGTACAGAAGGTTTTTAATTTGATATGATCCCATCTGTCCATTTTTGCTTTGGTTGCCTGAGCTTTTGGGATATACTCAAAAAATCTTTGCCCAGACCAATGCTCTAGAGAGTTTCCCCAATGTTTTCTTCTAGAAGGTTTACAGTTTGAGGTCTTAGATTTAAGTCTTTAATCCATTTTGATTTGATTTTTATATATGGTAAGAGACAAGGGTCTAGTTTCATGCTTCTGCATATGGATATCGTTTTCCCAGAATCATTTGTTGAAGAAACTGTCCTTTCTACAATGTATGTTTTTGGCATCTTTGTCAAAAATGAGTTCACTGTAAATGTATGGATTTACTTCTGGGTTCTCTATTCTGTTCCATTCTATTTATGGGTTCTCTATTCTGTTTCATTCTGTTTTTATGCCAGTAGCATACTGTTTTGGTTACCATAGCTCAGTAGTATTTGTTTTTGTTTTCTTAAAAATTTTTTTGTGGGTACATAGTATGTGTATATATTTTTGGGGTACATACTTTGATACAGGCATGCAATGTGTAATAGTGACATCAGGGCAAATGGGATATCCAACACCTCAAGCATTTATCTTTTCTTTGTGTTACAAACAATCCAATTATATCTGTTAGTTATTTTAAAATGTACAATTATTGTTGACAGTATCACTCAGTTGTGCTATCAAATACTACATCTTATTCAATCTTACTATATTTTTGTATCCATTAACCACCCCTTTGCTGTGTAAAAGCTTTTTTAACTTGATGTAACACTAGAGTACAGAAATCTCTTTGATATCCCGTCATTTTATTATTTGTTTTCTGATTGTTTTGTAGTCTTCCCTTCCTTCTTTCCTTTCTTCTAGTCTTCATGTTCATAAAGGTGATTTTCCCTGGTGGTACATTTTAATTTCTGGCTTTTCATTTTTTATCTGTTGTAGGCTTTTTGATTTGAGATTATCATGAGGCTTGCAAATAATGTCTTCTAACCCATTATTTTAAACTGATAAGCTAACACTGTGGTTGTATAAACACACTAACAAAGAAGCAAAGAGAAAACCAATAAAACTCTACACTGTAAACCAATAAAACTCTTCCCATTTTTAAACATTTTGCTGTTTCTATTTAGATCTTATTATACTGTCTGTCTATGTCTTAAAAGTGGTTGTAGTACTTATTTTTGATTGGTTCATCTTTTAGTCCCTCTACTCAAAATACTCAAAATATGAGTAGTTTACATACCATGATTATGGTTTTATACTATTCTGTACTTGTCTGTGTACTTACTATTACCAATGAGTTTTGCATCTTCAGATGATTTCTTATAGTTCATTAACATCCTTTTCTTTCAGACTGAATAACTCCCTTTAGCATGTCTTGTAGGACAGGTCTGGTGTTGACAAAAATCTCTTGGCTTTTGTTTGCCTAATCCAGAATTCTCTGGATTAACAGGCAGAGTCTCTTGTTCTCTTTCCTTACCTTTCCTCAAACAAACAGAATCTCTCTCTCCATGCTGAGCTGTCTGGAATTGGGGGGAGAGGGGTCACAAACACTCCTGTGGTCACCACCACTGGGACTGTGCTGAGTCAGACCTGAAGCCAGAGCAGTACTGGGTCTCACCAGAGGCCTGTGGCAACTATTGACTGGCTACCACTGAGCCCTAGGGCTCCTTAGTCAGCAGTAATAAATCCAGCTAGACGTGTGTCCTTCCCTTCAGGGCGAGGGGGTTTTCTTCTGGCCAAGCGTGGGTCTAGAAATACTGTCCAGGAGCTAGGGCTTAGAACTGGAAACTTTAGGAATCTACTGGTGCTTTCTTTTCCTGTGGCTGAGCTGGTACCCAAGTTGCAAGAGAAAGTCTTTTTACTCTTCCCTCTCCTTTCCTCAAGCCGGAGTCTTTCTCTGTGGACACCATAGCTGGGAATGTGCTGGGTCACACCTGATGCCAGCACAGTACTGGGTCTCGTCCAAGGTTCATTGGTGAGTAGTGCCTGGCTATTGCTGATGTTTATTCAAGGCTCCAGGGTTCTTTAGTCATTAGGTGATGAATCCTGCTTAGACTGGGTTGTTCCCTTCAGGCAGTGGGTACACTTCTGGTCCAGGATGTGTCTAAAAATGTCATCCGGATGAGGTTGGGCACGTTCAGGGTGGTACGCACCAAAATCTCAGAAACCACCACTAAATAACTTATTCATGTAACCTAACACCACCCGCTCTCTAAAAATCTATTGAAATAAAAAAAAAAATTAAGTAAAAAATATCATCCAGGAGCCAGGGCCTGGAATGGGGGCTTTAGGACTCAGCATGGTGCTTTATTTTACTGTGGCTGAGCTGTATCCAAATTGCAAAACAAAGTCTTCTTCACTCTCCCATTCTTCTCTCCTCAGACCAAGGATGGAGTCTCTGCGGGAGCTGCAAACTGTGATGCATAGGTTTGGGGTGGGGTGACGTGAACACCTCCCTGGCCACCACAGGTGGTGTCTCAGTGGGTCACATGTACCTCAAGTCCACTGGCTCCAAGCCCAGCACAGCACAGCACAAGGATTTGTCCAGGAATCACACTGCTTGTGGCCTAGACTGCCTTTCTGATTTCTTTAGGACCTCAAAGCACTGTAGCCTTGCTGGTGGGGCTAGCTGGAACTCACGTTCCAAAGGCTGGAATGGATGGTTCCCCCTAGCTATAGGGCTGGTCTAAATGTTCCTTCCATGGGTGCTGGCTGAATTCTGCCCTGTGTTGCTTTCCACTGTGACAGGGCAGCACAGAGCTCCAACGCAATGTCCCACAATTACTGCACTCTCCCTCCCCTAAGCACTCTCTGCGCTAAGCTGCCACTGCTGAGAGATGGGGAGAGACAGATTAGACAATTCAAGACTGTCTTTCCTATTCTATTCAGTGCCTTTTTCGTTGATGTGATGTTAAAACCAGGTACTGTGATTTGCTCACCTAACTTCTGGTTCTTATGAAGGTGCTTTCTTGTGTGGATAGTTGTTCAATTTGGTGTTTGTATAGGTGGGGATGATTGCTGGAGGGGTCTATTCATCCATCTTCCTCAGCCTCCTCTGCAGGTGGTGTTAATTTATTTATTTTTCATGTGCTGCTGGATTCTGTTTCATAGTATTTTGTTGAAGATTTCTGCATCTATTTTCATCAAAGATATTGGTCTATAGTTTTCTTTTTTTGTTGTGTCCTTGCCTGGTTTTGACATCAGGGTGTTACTGGCTTTGCAGAATACGTTAGGGAGGATTCCCTCCTCCTTGTCTTTTTGTAACAGTTTTGGTAAGCCAGGTACCAGTTCTTCTTTGTATATCTGGTGGAATTTAGCTGGAAACCATATGGTCCTGGGCTTTTTTTGTTGCTTTTGGGAGATTTTTATTACTGTTCTGGATTTCTATTTCTTCCTGGTTCAATCTTGGGAGGTTGTATGTTTTTAGAAATGTATCCATTTCCTCTAGGTTTTCTAGTTTGTGAGCATAGTGTTGTTTATAGTAGTCTCTGATGATCTTTTGTATTTCTGTGGTATCAGCTGTAATTTCTCCTGTTTCATTTCTGATTGTGTTTATTTGAATTTCTCTCTTCTTGGTTAGCCTATTGAGCAGTCTATGAATTTTCTTTATCTTTTTTTAACAGAACTTTTTGTTTCATTGATTTTTTTTTGTTTGTTTCAATTTATTTTAGTTCTGTACTGACTTGTTACTTCTTTTCTTCTGCTAGCTTTGGGTTCAGTTTATTCTTGTTTTTGTGGTTCCTTTAAGTGCAACATTAGGTTATTAATTTGTGATCTATTCTTTTGATGTAGGCATTTAATGCTATAAACTTTCTTCTTAGCGCTGCTTTTGCTCTGTCCCAGAGGTTTTGGTATGTTGTGTCTTCATTTTCATTTGTTTCAAAATTTTTTTAAATTTCCATCTTAATTTTGTCATACTGATCATTCAGGAACAGGCTGTTTAATTCCCATATATTTGTGTAGTTTTGAGAATTCCTTTTGGAATTGATTTCTGGTTTTATTCCACTGTGCTCAAAGAGGATACTTGATGTGATCTTGATTTTCAAAAATTTACTGAGACTTCTTTTGTAGCCTAATATATGGTCTACCTTGAAGAATGTTCTATACTCTGATGAGAATAATGTATATTTTGTGGTTTTGAGGTTGAAAGCTCTGTTAATGTCTGCTAGGTCCATTTGGTCTAAAGTCCAATTTAAGCCCAGTGTTTTTTTGTTGATTTTCTGTCTGGATGATCTGTCTAGTGTTTTCAGTGGTGTGTCGAAGTCCCTCACTTTACAACATAAATATTTCTAAAATTGCCTTTTGGGTTGTAATTTAAAAGATGAGATTGTGTTTACTTTCTAATATGGAAAGTAAATAGTGAATGAGGACTCGTAGAATTTTGAGTCACCAAAATTCAAGCCATTTGCCATAGCACTCACAATCATTCTAGTTTTCCATTTTAAAACTTACTGTGAATTGTACAACATGGGTGTTTCATTAATACTAACTAATGAGGACATTTTTTCTCTCCTACACTTACATGTTCAACTATAATAAGATGAAAGGAGGGATTATTGACTCAAATTTTTAGAAGCTATATTAGGGACTTAGGGTATCTAATTGATTCAACCTCTAAATACAAGAAAAAAACTAAAGCCCATGAATGTTCAGACTCTACCTGACCAGAGTAGTACCTAGGTCTAATGTAATCAAGGGATAGTACCTGAAAAATAATCCACTAAGAATAAATTTCAAGAGACTATTTACATTACATATATGCTAAAACAAAGGGTTACTGGTGCTATTTGTATTTCTTTTGATGTGCTCTGATTTTGGAAAAATCAGCAGGTTAAGTCAAAGATATCTTGAAAAAGGAGAACAAAGTTAAAGCTCTCACACTTACCTGATTTCCAAACTTACTAAAACGCTACAGTAATTAAGATAGTGTGGTACTAGCATCAGAAAAGACCAATATAGATCAATGGTAGAGAATTCAGAGTCCAGATGTAAACCCTCACATATATGGTCAATTGATACAGTAGCTTTTTCAACAAATGGTGCTGAAACTGGATATCCATATGCAAAATAAAAAAGCTGGATTACTCTCTTAAACCCTACACAAAAATTAACTCAAAACTGATCACAAACCTACATGTAAGAGCAAAACTATAAAACTCTTGGGACAAAAACAGGGGTCAATATTAATGACCTTGGATTAGGCAGAGCTTTTTCGGTTAGGAAATGAAGAATACAAGTGATTAAAGGAAAAAAAAATAGACACATTTGATATAATTAAAATTAAGAACAACAACAAAAAAACCTTTTGTACTTCAAAGGACACCATCAAGAACATGGAAAGACAGCCCACAGAATGGGAGAAAATATCTGAAAATCATAGAACTGATACAGGACTTGTATCCAGAATATATAAAGAACTCTTACAAATAATAAAAAAAGATAAATAACCCAATTCAAAAATGGGTACAGGATTTAAATAGACATTTTCCCAAAAAGTTATACAAAGAGTCAATAAGAACATGAAAAGATGCTTAATATCATTAGTTACTAGAGAAATGCAATTCAATACTATAATAAGATACTACTTCATACTCACTTGGGTGGCTATAGTAAAAAAACTAATAACAAGTGTTGGTGAAGATGTGGAGAATTAGAGCTTCAGACACTGCTGGTGGAAATGTAAACTGGTACAGCTGTTTTATAACAGTTTGACAGTTCAAAATGTCAATCATAGTTACTATATGACCATAGGAATTCTACTCCTAGGTATACATCCAAGAGAAGTGAAAACATGTCCACCCAAAAACTTCCTTATTGCACCATTTACCACAAAATAAATTTCAGGCAGACTAAAGACCTCAACAAAATATAAAAATATAAAAATACATTAAAATAATGACAAATTTAAAAATAATATTGGAGCGAAATTGTTTTTTTTCTAACTATGATGTAAAACACAGTACACAAAAGATTGATCAGTTTTGCAAAAAGAATAAAATAAATTTCTGCAGGCAAAAAATAGATGGCTGTTAATAACAATGTCAAACAATAATTAACAAACAACAAACAGAATAAATTATTTCCTTACTATATAAGACTCCTTCAAATCAATGTTTACAACTTAATAGAAAATGGGCAAAGGACATGGACAAACTGGTTATAAAAAAGAAAATACAAATGGCTCTTATATATAAGATGCTCAGCTTTCCTTACAACAAACATGAAAATTAGATATAAGTGGATATTAAGATGCAAATATATACTATGTAAAATAAATACAAATAAAAATATAATAATTTGAATTTTATAATATAAATAATAGTCATGTAGGATATCATTTTTCTACCACTGGACAGACATACATCAAAAACTTTGGTAATATGCTGCATTCTCAAGGATAGGCATCTCTACAAATTGCTTGCAGTGTAAATTAGTACTGTTACGAATAATGAAAATTTGGCAACTGCTATGGTCTGAATGGTCCCCTTAAAATTCATATGCAGAAACATAATCACCAATGTGCTGATAGTAGGATGTAGGACCTTTGGGAGGTATTTAGGTCATGAGGATGGAGCTTTCATGAATGTGACAGCGCTCTTTAAAAAGAGTCCCCATAGAGCTGCCTTGTCCCTTCTGCCATGTAAAGACACAGCTAGAATGAACTATGCCCTCATCAGACATCAAATTTGTTGATACCTTGATCTTGGACTTACCAACCCCCAGAACTATGAGAAATAAATTCTTGTTGTTTACAAGCCACCCAGTTTATGGCATTTTGCTACAGTAGCATAAATGGACAAAGACAGAAAACATTTGTCAAAATTTAAAAGGCACATATAATTTAACCCAGAAATTCTACTTTTAAGAAATACAAGGATGGTTACTGCAGCATTTTTTCAAACTTCAAAAGGAAGTGCAATAATGTGAATGCCTATTAATAATGAACTGGCTAAATAAAGCATGGTAAAGTAGAAAAAAAATTTTAATCAGCAGGCAGATTTTGAAAGATATTAAATATTTCAAACTACCACTGAGGTGATTCTAAAAAAACCTTATAGTAAAATTACCTAAGTAACTGAATAGAGGAAGGCAAGAGAGCAGTTAGCATAACTGAAAACAAAAGTAGCCAGAAAAGCAATAAGAACTTTAATTTACACTTTCATATTAGACCTATTACCAAAAATTCCAAAAAATTTTGAAAAGAATACAACTAGAAAAGGTGTATTAATAACAAGTTGTTCTCAATTTTCAATTAGGTTCTCAATTTTCAAATGAGAATATTGGAACCTGTGATTTAATATTTAGAGGTAAAGTCTCAGAATATTCTGTGCAGAAAACTGTTCATCAAAATATAATAACCATGTAGTCAATTTGAAAACCAAAACCAACTATTCTAACCATTTTAAGTGCCTCTGCTTTGAAAAAAGAGCACTGCCAATATTGCTGGTAAGGGAGTAATATCATTGTATAATGATAACATGCTAAGAGTAAATAGATCTAGGAGTTCCCATGACAGTGCTGCTGGTAGAAACTAGTTGTATGACCTCTGGCTTTTGCTTTCTAATTCACTTATATGCTAAAAGTAGTTGAGGTGATAAAATGAGATCAAGCATGGAATGATGCTCCAAAAAATATGACTTGCTAACAGTGTAGGTAGGACTGTGGAGGAAAGCCAATGTAGCATTGGCCCTGCAAGGACAGTATCTTGCAATGGTTAACAGGCACAGAAGAATAAGATGGAACCAGAGGTGACTTAGCTTCTGCACTGGACACATAGCAGGCACATGTCTAATCTCATCCAAGTGCCAAAGAAGTAACACTGACATTTACTGGGCATCTGAATGTAAAATACAAGAGCAAAGTGCATCACAATCACAATCCTGATAGGATTGTGAAATCCCTATTTCTGAGCTGAAATCAGAAACTGATAATGAAAACGAAGCATTAACAAGATAAAACAAGAAAATTCTGGATAGAAGTTTACCTTTTGGGTGGAGGAAAGTAGTCAGCAAGAACATTTCACGGAAAAGTTGAAGGTGAAATCTAAATGAAATCTTAAGGAATGAGCAGGAGTTGGTGAGGTAGGCAGGCAGGGAAGAGATTATTTTAGGCAGAGAGAATATATCAATTAGGGTTAGACAGGTCAGAAGATAATAAATATAAACTTTTTCAAAATATGCAGAGATAATGAGAGTAGATCATTCAGAAAACCTTAGGCTTTTGGAATTACTGGCCATCACTCTGAAGAGTACAAAGTACTCCACTGACCATAGATAAAACTTCAGCATAGTGAAGTGAGGTCAATGGGATAGGACGTGCACCACCATATTTTTGACTTAGACACTGCAAAAAACATTTGATACACAACTGCGCTAACACAAAACTGATATTAAATTGCCATCCAGATATACAACTCAAGGGGATCTTGAGGAAAGTGCATCCCAGGGAGCAGACCGTTTCAATCCTTGCTAATACCTTTCAATGCCTAGATTATCATCAACTGTAATGTGTGTTATTGTTTGGGTATAGACATATGCTTGCACTTCCAGTAACCTCAGAGAAATGGCCTCAATTCTTAGTACTTCATTTGTAATCTAGCTTTCAAATTAGTTCAAAGTAGGTATACCATCAACTCAGAACAGGTACTGGAGAGGACACAAACCACATGAAGTGTTAATCTGCAAGTGATCTCAGCCATACTACTTTATTAGAATTCTTCAAATAGACAGATCTTGTCCATTTCACAGGGTTTCTTCGGTTGTCTAGTTGGTACCTTGCTTCTTTTCCTTGCAATTCACTTTCTGTTTGTCTTCCCCTGAAACTTTAATCCCAATTAGATTGACTCCCAATCCCTATTTTAATTACTTAGATCTCATTATCTACTTTTAAAATCATCTGTCCAGTCTTTCACATATGACATTTATGAGAGAAGGGCTTTGAGATAACTTTCAGTTAAGGGAATATATATATATATATATATTTATTTATTTATTTTAGGGGCAGTTCCCAATACTGTTGCTGTTTTCGCCAAGGGAGGTAATTGGAGAAAACAAAAAAATTTAAATAGATACTTCCTTCCTCATGAAGTAGAAAATACTATTTTGTCTGTTTCTGAAATAACAGGCTAGATTTGTCACTCAAAATGACCTATTTCAAGTTAATATACTTGCTAGTCAGAAAGAATACATAAACTGTAAACTGATCAGTGGAAATACTCTGAATTAACAAAGTTCCGTGGTTGTGTTGATAACAGTACTTGATGTAAAATAGTGCTATGCTGGTATCCTCTCCGGTTTTAAGAAATAAAAGGGAGACATCATTCATGTTAAAGAAAATTTAAAGAATGTCAGTAAAAACACTCATAGGCAATGGAGTATCTATATAATAAAAAGTTATCCAAAAAAAAAAGGGAGGATGGGGAGATGGAAGGAGCCAAAAAACAACCTGAAAAATTGCAACCCAGCATTTGGACCAGATGGCATTCATCAGAGACTTCAGAGATAAATGGAGCTACTCATAAAACATGCAGTTCATCATGAAAAAGCACTCCAGTGGAAGACTAAGTATCTCCAAAATTTTGATAAGGGTGACCTTGGATTTATCAGTTGCACAGAACAAAGGATTTGCAGTAGATATGAATGTAAGTTTTCAATAAGAGAAAAATTATAGTGACAAACCAGCATTTCCCCTTTCTGGTTTATCACACTAAACTTCACTCCAATTAACACACTGACATTTTAAGAGTTTCTTTTTAAAAAAATTTTACACACACACATCATACACAAAGACACAATTTTTTTTTTTTTTTTGAGACGGAGTCTCACATTGTTGCCAGGCTGGAGTGCAATGGCGCGATCTCAGCTCACTGCAACCTCCGCCTCCCGGGTTCAAGTGATTCTCCTGCCTCAGCCTCCTGAGTAGCTGGGATTATAGGTGCCTGCCACCACGCCCAGCTAATTTTTTGTGTTTTTAATAGAGACGGGGTTTCACTATGTTGACCAGGCTGGTCTTGAACTCCTGACCTCGTGATCTGCCCGCCTTCGCCTCCCAAAGTGCTGGGATTACAGGTGTCAGCCACCATGCCTGGTCACAAACACACGATTTTAAAGACACAATCACTCCTCTATCCCAAATCCCAAATGAGGTGAGGTCTTGTTTAAAAATTCTTGTAAATTTTGTATAAAATCCAGAGCTTAATTAGGAATGTCTGGTAAAAATAGGCATGGATCAAAACAAAAATACAGAATTGCAGGAGTATTAATATATGGCCAATTTTAATTATGGAAAAGCTATGAGCTGTAAATTCCTTAGAAATAAGAAAAGCATGACTTTGAAAAATGTACTCTCATTTAGAAAATAAAGCAAATTTAAAAGTGCAGATTTCCACACAAAGTCAAGTGTGCACTCAACAAAGGGGTTTAATTACTTGATCTGTGACTCTTAGATGATTCTTCTAGTGTGGAACTCACACTTCACAAGTGGTTATAAGTAAGGGAGAAAAATAAAATACTCAGTTATCTCTGTCCTCTGGTCGAGAAGCTGCAAGAGATTAAAGTAGTGGGGCCAATCTGGGAGACTTGCATGAGATATACTTTCATTTTGGGCTTTTTCCTTTAACATAAAGAAAATCATAGCTGATTTTTAGCTGGGCATCCAGTTTGGACTACATAAGGAACATGTCCAATTAACAAGTCTCCTAACTATCCTGCCCTGCCCCTATATCCATTCTCACATTAGTACGGCCACAGGCTGTTTCTAGTAGAGATGAGGTTTCACCATGTTGGCCAGGCTGGTCTCAAATTCCTGACTTCAGGTGATCCACCCACCTCAGCCTCCCAGATTGCTGAGATTACAGGCGTGAGCCACTGCGCCCAGCCAGCCACAGGCTGTTTCTATACAGCAAATCTGATTCATATTACTCACCCACTTAAAGCACTCTCCTCATCATGTAGGAGAAAATCCAAGTTCTTTCGCATGGCCCACAAGGTCCTTTATAATGCAGTCCTTGCTCCCTTCTCTAGCCTTGTCTCCTACTCCATTGCTCTATTTTAGGTTTTGGTAAAAAGCAGGTGTAGGGCATCCCAAGCCCTTCCTCAAGCACCTCACTCTATCAAGAAGGCATACCCATCCTTGGCCACCTGGCAAAGACCTCTGCCTAGGAATTATTTCTTTGTGAAGCCTACCCTAACCGCCTAGACAGGTTAATAACACAGAAATCTGGGATAAATTAACTTCCTGCTTCAGTGTTGACTCTTTCACGGCACTTCTGCGTTACTTTCCTCTACTAGACATTGGCTCCTTCAAGACAGGAACTTGTCTTGTTCTTTTTGGTGGCTTTAGGGCCTAGCACATAATTAGTGCTTAATAAATGCTTGCTGAGACTCAGAGCTCGAGAATATCAAAGGTGTCATTTTTTTTCTAGGGAAAACTGTCTGTATGACAATTACTAGAGAGATTCTACTAAATGCTTTTGGAGACCACTTGGCCTCATGGAGAACAAAGACCCACATGGCCATATAAACAAGGGCTTAGCAGATTGGACAGTTTCTTATAAGTTGGTTATGAGATGCAGTATTTTGTTCCATTTGATCTACCACTGCTTCTCTTTGGAGTCTGCAGCTTTAAGAAGAGTTTCTGAAATGTCCTTGTATGGCATCTGACTCTTCTTTGCAGTGTTGTATGCAAGCTGCTACTCTAGACTACGCTACTCTGTATTCATCTACCTGCCTGTTAGTCTTTCCTGGTCCTCTGGTCTCTCTCATTTCTTCCATGAGGGCAACCATAATTACTTCTTTCAAACAAATATGTTCTCTATCCATTCCTCAGAGCTTAACCTAGTTATTGGTACTAGTTACTCTTCTCCAATTAGACTATAAGCTCAAAGAATACACAACTATGTCTTGTCCTTTTAAAACATTTCCCTAATTGACTTCTTTCCATGTCACTAACAAACACTCTATATTTGAATGATATAAATACAAAAAGCATCCCTTCATGCAGGATGTTAATACAGCACTGCTTAATTTATATAACGCTTTAAACTTTGTAAAATAATCTCCTAAACACTTCATACCTCACCAAAACTCTGTGAGGTAAGATTATTTATTTTAGTTGTGAGAAAACAGAAGTTCAGGGAGTGTGATTTATCTAAGGTCACACAATGAATATGTCAACCTGATTCTTTTGTCCACAAGTTCAATGATCTTTGTACCCCACTATGCTCTCGATCTTTGGATAAGACCAAATTTCAGGGGTTGTATGCATAAAGAACAAGTTTATAGTGATCTGTCAACTATATAAGCAAAGGAACTTAGCATATACTATGTACAATCTGACTACCTGAAACAATAAAAACATAGTAAAAAAATAAGAGTGTTGGAAAAGCCTGGCAAAAAAGACCATGCATATTTAATATGCTCCATTCAAAACGTACGGGGTGACTTTCTAGGAGGAGTTTAATATTTATGGGAATGACAAGGTCAATGTATAAGGCCTAACGTCCATAAAGTCAAGCAAGGGACAGCATGTGCTCAACAGCTTGAAAAAAAAAAAGGCCTCTCCTCTTCCAGAAAGAACATGCATTCACCTGTGCACATACCTGTTGGCCAAATGGAATAGAAGACTATACAGAAATATGGGTGATATATTCAATAGACGTAGTTGGTTGAATGATAACTCACAAAACATGTTTACCTAGAACCTCAAAATGTGATTTTATTTGGAAATAGGGTCTTTGCAGATGTAACTAAAGTAAGGATCTTGAGAGCATCCTGAATTAGGGTGGGTCCTCAATCTAATTTCTTGTTAGAGACAGATAGGGGCAAGACAAAGAGATGCAGGAAAGGAGGCCATGTGAAGATGGAGGCAGAGACTGGAGTCATGCTGCCAGAAGCCAAGACCACTTGGTACCACCAGAAGCTGGAAGAGGAAAGGAAGGATTCTCCCCTAGAGCTTTCAAAGAGAGAGTAGCCCTGCTGACATCTTGATTTTGGACTTCTGGCCTTCAAAACTGTGAGCGAATAAATTTCTTTTGTTTTAAGATGTGGTTCATGATAATTTGTTACAGGCAACCCCAAGAAACAAACACAGTATACACAGCTGAACTATTAGACTTAAAATTTCTCTCTCTACAAGCTGTTGATGAGATTTCCCCAGATAACTAAATAGGATAATATGATTAAAGCTACAAAGACATGTGTAGCTAATTCAGCTACATAATAATATAGCCACTCAGGAATGGCTTCACATTTAAAAAAGTTAAGATTTGAAGTATGAATATGACTTTACCAGAAAGAGAAATTATATATATTTATAATGAGGGTTACAATATTTACAAGATACAACTTACAAGAATATAACTGTTAAATTAAGTTTAGCCTAAAGCTGTCTCCTTAGATAGGTTTGGCCAAAAGTTTTCTCCCTACATGGTGAACTGTAACCTAATTGGATGTGTAAATAGACGGTAACCTACTCTTGTGCCAATCATGCAGTTTTGGCCAATCACAGGCCAAAAACTGTTTAAATTGCATTTAGGCAAAGGCTAATAACCAATACAACTGTTTCTGTACCTCACTTCTGTTTTCTGTCCATAAATCTCCTTTGACCATGAGGTAGCACAGGAGTCTCTCAGAATCTGCTGTAATTCTGAGAAGTGCCCAATTCACAAATTGTTCTTTGCTAAATTAAACTGTTAAATTTGTCTAAGGTTTTTCTTTTTACATAACTTTAAAAAATAAAAACACGCAGCCTGCAAGCATATGAAAATATGTTCAAATTTCTGAAGTATGAGTGAATTTCACAGCAGGATCAACTAATTTCACGCAAGGATCAACTAATGTTGACAAAGTTATAATTAATTTTGATAACTATCCATAAATAAGATGCATTCAAAGTCTGATTCACTAACGTATTGCCACAAGAGATATTAGCAAATGTAATTTCAGCAAAAAGTAACAAGCAAAGAGGGCAATGCAGCTGTGTCATTTAAACTCTGCTTGCCTCAATTGTTCTACTTTGAAACTATATTTAATGTAAGTGAGAATCCAGAAGAAATGGAAATTTGCCAGTTGGCTCTGAATATTGCTAATAGGAGTGAATAACAATGGGTCCTATGAATCATTTTGAAGCTGTCTAAAAAAAAAGCTTTCACTAAAAAATTCCTCTATATCATACTAGTTTTGGATTTTACATCAAAGAGATGCCTAGATTTATCATTTAATTAATAAACAGTAATTCAGAAACTGACATTTCTGACAATGATACCACACACAGAGAATATAAAAAAATGCAACTAACCTACATTCTTGAAGTCAATGAAAGCTGATAGAGGAATGTGAATTAAATTTTCATAACCTTAAATAATGCATTAGAAAGCTATGGTTACCTGACTTAATAAGAAGCACAGGCTTGAGTACTCTGGAACAGTAGGTCAGAAAATGGTTACTTAGGAAACTTTTTTGTTGTTGTTCAATATTCAAATCCTAATTCAAATGTACTATCAAAGGAACACTAAACTAGAGAAACAAAGATGCTGATTTGAAGAGTAAATGTTCTCATATTGTGCTAAAGTGGTAGGTTTTGTTTATATAAATATTAATTTCAGTGATACCTGGGACATCTTCAAAACAACTCTGGCTTCTTGTATATAATGGAGAAAATGTTCCTTAAAGGATGCTACATCTCCCTGAGGCAGAAAAAATACCGGTTTCTTGTATTTATCCTGTGCTTTGGCATCCTATATTTATTTTCTTACTCCTGGGGCATAAATAGGAAACATATGAAGATGAACGACAGTGATTACTATTACAGACACAGGATGAAGGATCTTTTCTGGAGATATTTACAGATGGAACTGTTTGGGATGGCAACATTCTTAATAAATAAGGGGGAGATAACTCTGATTAGTATTTCCCAAATTAAATTCCATGGAACACTAGAAACCCATGAAATGTTAATAGATGCTATTTGAGAAAAAAGTAGTGATAGTCAACTATTTGGGAAACAGGATATAATATTTATGTCTTGGACAGTCACAAAAATTAGCACACTAAAGTCCTAAGTAAAACAGTCAGGTAACTTTAGCTCAGTATTTGCAAATTATTTGCTCAAAAAATTTTCTTCATGTAGTATCATAATACTTTTCTCCCTCATAATTCTATGGAGTCCTGGAATACTGTCCCTAAAAACATAAATAGTATACTAAATTTACATTGGCCTTGCCTAATTCAATAGCATAGTGAAAAAAACAAGAGAACATGAATTTCTATTAAAATATCTTAAAAGCATGAAATGAATTTCTTTTCAGTCCATTACCTAAAGGTCTTAGTTTGTCTTTAATTTTTAATTCATTTAGGCTCCAAGAACATGTAAATATGCATGGTTGGATGTACTCTGGGATTCACACAAAGAAAAGAAAAACAAAATTGTGCCCTATTTGTAGAAACAACTATAACTACTGACATCTAAAAATATAAACGGGAAAATTATTAACATTATAATTTAATGTGTTCTATCAATAAACTCTAAAGTATTTCACAAGGAAAAATAATCAAGAACAGGGATCTTTCTCTGCAGCAAATCCCTTGTACTTTAGAGGTCATGAAAAAGAAAGGGTATTATTACTTTATACTTGAGAATTATATTACAACTGGCTGATTATTCAGGATTAATGAGCTCAAGGTTAGAAGTTCAGTGGCCATATGGGCAACTGTAATGACTTGCCTGGCACTAAGCCCCTGCCAATACCACTAATCAGCATGGCAGGAGTCCCTAAGCCCACCGTTGGTTTGGCTCTGTTCCAGCCTCAAGCCAATGGCTCTGCATCAACCCAGTTTTCTTGGCCTCATCTCTACCTGGTTCTAGGATGCTAGTCACTGGACACATGACTAACTTCTTGAAACCAAACCTCAACTTTAATTCCTTTTCCAGTAATTGAGCTCTCAATCTGTTGCCCTGATTCTATCACTTCTTGACTTGATGCCTCATCCAGAATCCATCTTCCTCTATATTTGTTGCTTTTACAATTTTCTTTTTTAGAGACAGGGTCTAGCTACGTTGCCCAAGATGGTCTTGAACTTCTGACCTCAAGCATTCCTCCTGCCTTGGCCTCCCAAAATGCTGGGATTGCAGGTGTGAGCCACCACCACACCCAGCCCTAAATTTTTTTCAGGACTTTTAATAACTTGACTCCTGTCCCTAAAGTCCAGTTTACTTGTAGCTGTGTCCTTGCTACTGAACAAAGACGCATTGACCGTATTTTAGTCATGTTCCTCTGAACCCTTTTCCTGACTAGGCCCCATCCTTGCCAGACCTGCATAGTTTAGTTTTATCAAGAATCCTGCTAAATCAGTTTAGAGAGAATCCCCCGTCCTCAATATCTCACCACCCTCAATAGCTGACAAAATTCATCATCTCTTGCCATCCCCCAGGTGATATCTGATTACCCTGGCCTGCCTTCAGCAGGAATCCCCCCTTATCCCTGATGCTTCCTCTTAGTGATTTTCTGTCTCCCAAACCCTCCAACCTATTTCTTGACTATAAATTCCCACTTTTCCATGTTGTATTAGGAATTGAGCCCAGTTCTATACTGAGGTGTCGTTTCCTCACAAGCTTATCCAATTCCTGGCCTGTGGGCCACACACAGCCCAGGGTGGCCTTGAATGTGGTCCAACACAAATTCGTAAACTTTCTTAAAACATTATGAAATTTGTTTACAATTTTTTAAAGTTCATTATCTATTGTAAGTGTTAGTGTATTTTATGTGTGGTCCAAGACAATTCTTCTTCCAATGTGGCCCAGGGAAGCCAAAAGATAGGACACCCCTGCTCTACTGTAGGGGTTCCTGAATAAAATATTTTTTCTACCAGTTTACTGTCCAGCTCTAGTTTTTCTTTAATACTACCCGCTACCAGATCTCTCTACTTCTCTGTATTCTAACTGATGCCTGTCTAATCTCTATGGCGTACTCTGCCTGCAGTCATCTGGGCATTCTAAATGACAGTGCCCGAGCAGAACCCAACTTATTAAAGTAGACAGAATCTTCATATACAACCTGCTCTGTCCCAGCACATTTTTCTAATTCCAGAAATTTCCTTACAGGAGTCAGCTATGCTCTGACTTTATTAACAAGGGCAGAGCGCTTTGCTTTTGAATGTGACAAGGAAGACTGCAACCCCAATTGCTTCTGAAAGCCTTCCTGTGACTACGGTTGTCCGTAATACCTAGTTTAAAAAATTCTAACCAGAGAATTCTGGGTCGGCAAGACAGTGGAATAGGAGGTCCTCTGCTTATATCCCTGCTTCTCTCAAAAAATTTTGCAGCCATCCCTGGACAAAAGCGCCTTTGTGGGAGCCTTGGGATTTAGGCAGGAGTTTCTAAAACCCCAGTGGAGTCTAAAAACCTAGAAGGGTCATTTTGAGAGGGCAAACCTACAACCAGGTGGCAGACTCATGAACGGTGATCTTGGCTCCGGACTTGGAAATGACCCTGTCTCCCTGTGGGCTTGGCTACAGCCTCATTTGGATTTGGGCCTCTTCCAAAACTATCCACCAGGGAGTCTGGGAAAAGTCACACATACTAGTGCCTAGGGAGACAGACCTGTTGACCTCAGTCTCTGCTGTGGACCCTAAAAGGATCCTTTAACTTGGCTCCAGGCCTTCTCAGCTACAGTCCTAGATCAGTGTTCCTGGAACAAAGACACAGAGGGAGACACACCATTCTGAGTCCCCTGGGCCAGCTTGCAAACCTCAGTCCAACAGCAGATCCTGAAATGGCCCCGAATCTCATCTTCGAGCCTCTATCAGCTGTGGAATGACAGTAGTGCTGCCTAGCCAGGGATCAGCTGGGAGACATGCTGCATTAGTCAGGGTTCTCTAGAGGGACAGAACTAATGAAACATATACATATAAAGGGGAGTTTATTAAGTATTAACTCACACAATCACAAGGTCCCACAATAGGCCATCAGCAGGCTGAAGAGCAAGGAGAACCAGTCCGAGTTCCAAAACTGAAGAACTTGGAGTACGATGTTCGAGGGCAAGAAGCATCCAGCATGGTAGAAAGATGCAGGCTGGGAGGCTACGCCAGTCTCTCTTTTCACATTTTTCTGCCTGTTTATATTCTAGCTGTGCTGGCGGCTGATCAGATGGTGCCCACCCAGATTAAGGGTGGGTCTGCCTTTCCCAGCCCACTGACTCAAATGTTAATCTCCTTTGGCAACACCCTCACAGACACACTCAGGATCAATACTTTGTATCCTTCAATCCAATCAAGTTGACACTCAGTATTAACCATCACACATTCCTATTCATATCCCATGGGCAGGCTTGCAGTACTCAGTCCCACAGTAACAACTAGAAAAATAATAGAAAGAATCAACACAACTAAAAGTTGATTTCTGGAAAAGATACACAAAATTGACAAACCCTTAGCTAAGCTAACTAAGAAAAAAAAGACAGAAGCCTTAAATACATAAAATCATAAATGAAGGATATCACAGCTGATACCACAGAAATACAAAGGATCATGAGGGTACTATGAGCAATTATATGGCAATAAATTGGATAACCTAGAAGAAATGGATAAATTCTATACACATAGAACCTAGCAAGACTCAATTATGAAGAAAGGGAAAATGTGAACAGCTCAATGTCAGGTAAGGAGATTAATTCAGTAACAAAAGCTTTCCCATGAAAGAAAAGCCCAAGACCTAACGATGTCACCGCTGAATTCTACCAAACATTTAAAGATGAACTAACACCAATGCTTCTCAAACTCTTCCAAAACACTGAAGAGGAGGAACCACTTCCAAACTCATTTTACAAGGTCTGCATCACCCTGATACCAAAGCCAGACAAGGACACTTCAAGAGAACAAAAGTACAGGGCAATATCCCTGATAGACAAAATACTCAACAAAATAGTTGCAAACTAAATTCAACAGCACACTGAAAGAATCATTCACCAAAATCAAGTGGAATTAATCTCAGGGATATAAAGATGGCTCAAAATACATGACTCTATAAATGTGATAAACCATGTTAATAGGATGAAGGACAAAATATATATGACTCCATAGATGTGGAGAAAGTATTTTAACAAAATTCAACATCTCTTCACGATTAAAAGCATAGAAGGAATCTACCTCAACAGAATAAAGGCCATTTATCAGGAGTCCCCAACCAGTACTGGTTTGTGGCCTGTTAGGAACTGGGCCACACAGCAGGAGGTGAGCTGCATGTGAGTGAAGCTGAGCTCTGCCTCCTGTCAGATTAGTGTCAGCATTAGACTCTCATAGGAGTGTGAACCCTACTGTGAACTGTGCATGCAAGGGATCTAGGTTGCACACTCCTTATGAGAATCTAACGCCTGATGGTCTGTCACTGTCTCCCATCACCCCCAGATGGACTGTCTAGTTGCAGGAAAACAAGCTCAGGGCTCCCACTGATTCTTTATTATGGTAAGTATTAATAATAATAGAAATAAAGTGCATAATAAATGTAATGTGCTTGAATCATCCCAAAACCCAGTCTGTGGAAAAATTGTCTTCCACGAAACCAGTCCCTGGTGCCAAGAAGGTTGGGGACCACTGCCATATATGATAATGTTACCAGGGGGTCCTTCCTCCCAGAGCTTCCGAGATGGTGGCAGGCTGCTTCCAAGATGGCGGCAAGCCTCTTGTTTTCTGACCTGGGTTCTTGGCCTCAGGGATTCCAAGGAATGGAATCTTAGGCCACGTGGTGAGTGTTACAGCTCTATTAGAAGCCATGGGTCATGGAAGAGAACTGTGGAACCCAGCAGCTAGTGTTCAGCTCGATTAGGATGAACCCAGGCACTTAGCCATGCAGGAAGGACAGCCAGCCTTTAGCCCAATCGGGAGCGGCAATGGGCACCTCGCTGGATCAGGAGCACAGCAGACACCCTGCTGGATCTGGAAGGGTGGAAGTCAGCGGCGGGTCAGCGGCAGGTCTGCGATGGTGGCAAACAGCAGTGGTGGACAAAGAGCAAAAGCTCAGCTCGAGCGGTAACAAACATGGACCAGAAGAGTGTGCAGTTGCAAGATTTAATAGAGTGAAAACGGAGCTCCCATACAAAGGGAGGGGACCCCAAGAGGGTAGCCCTTGCTGGCTGGAATGCCTGGGTTTATATCCTGATAATTGTCCCTCCCCCTATGCTCTCAGGTGATAGATGATTGGCTATTTCTTTCCCTCCTGCTTTTGCCTAATTAGCATTTTAGTGAGCTCTCTTTACTACCTGATTGGTCGGGTGTGAGCTAAGTTGCAAGCCCCATGTTTAAAGGTGGATGTGGTCACCTTCCCAGCTAGGCTTAGGGATTCTTAGTCGGCCTAGGAAATCCAGCTAGTCCTGTCTCTGAATAAGGCCTTGCTAACATACTCAGCAGTGAAAAGTTAAAAGTTTTTTCCCTAAAATAGGGAACAAGACAAGGATGCCCATGCTCACCACCTCTATTCACCACAGTATTGAAGCCCTGGCCAGAACAGTTAGACAAGGATAAGCCATCACAATCAAATGTTAAATTTTTTTGTTTACAAACAACATACTCTTATATACAGAAAACCCTAAAGACTCTACCAAAAAACTGTTAGAACTGATAAACGAATTCAGTAAAGTTGCAGGATACAAAATCAACAGGCAAAAATCATCAGCATTTCTATACACTAACATACGAATTGAAAAAGAAATACCATTTACAATCGTGCCAAAAAAAAAAAAATACTTAGGAATAATGAACCAAAGAGTTGTAAGATCTGTACAGGGAAAACTATAAAATACTGATGAGAGAAATTGAAGAGGAAACAAATAAAAGGAAAGATATGCCATGCTTATGGATTAGAAGAATATTAAAATGTCCACAGTACTCAAAGTGATCTACAGATTCAATGCAATCTCTAACAAAATTTCAATGACATTTTTCACAGAAACAGAATAAACAATCCTAAAATTCATATGGAACCATAGAAGACCAGGAATAGCCAAAGCAATGTTGAGCAAAAAGAACAAAACTGGAGGCATCACTCTACCTGATCTCAAAATCTACTACCAAACCGTAGTAATCTAAACAGCATAGAAGCTGGGTTTGGTGGGTTACACCTGTAGTCTCAACACTTTGGGAGGCCAAGACAGGAGGATTGCTTGAACCCAGGAGTTGGAGACCAGACGGGGCTAACATAGTGAGATCTTCCTCTACAAAAAATTTTAAAAATTAGCCAGGTGTGATGGTGCACACCTGTAATCCCAGCTACTTGGGAGGCTGAGGTGGGAGGATTGCTTGAGCCCAATAGATCAAGGCTGCAGTGAGCCATGATTGTGCCACTGCACTTTAGCGTGGGAGACACAGCACTCTAGCCTGAGCAATAGAGTGAGACTCTATCTCAAAATGAAAACAAAATCCAAAAATCCAGGTACTGGCATAAAAATAGACACACGGACCAATGAAACAGAACAGAGAACTCAGAAATTAATCTGTGCATTTATGGTCAACTTATCTTTGATAAGGGTGCCAAGAATACATAATGGGGGAAAGGACAATCTCTTCAATAAATGGTGTAAGGAAAACTGGATATCCACATAAAGAAGAATGAAATTGAACCCTTATTTCACCTCCTATATAACAATCAACTCAAAGTAGATTAAAGCCTTCAACCCAAGACCCGAAACTGTAAAACTCCTAGAACAAAAAATAGGGTAAAAGTTTCTTGACATTAGTCTGGCCAAAGGTTTTTTGTACACGACCCCAAAAGCACAGGCAACTAAAGGAAAAAGCTAACGGGTATACAAAGAAATGCTCAACATCACTAATCATTAGAGAAATGCATATTAAAATCACGAAGAGATATCCCCTGTTAGGATGGCTATTACCAAAAAGACAAGAGATAAGCATTGGAGAGAGTGTGGAGAAAAGGCAACTCTGTGCACTGTTGGTGGGAATGTAAAGTAATATAGCCATTATGGAAAACAGCATGGAGGTTCCTCAAAAAATTAAACATAGAATTACCATATGATCCAATGAATCTACTTCCGGGTACATAACTGAAGAAAATGAAATCAGTGTGCCTATGAGATATCTGCACTCCTATGTTCATTGCAGCATTATTCACAATAGCCAAGATAAAGAATCAAGCTAAGTGTCCATCAATGGATGAACAGATAAAGAAAATGTGGTGCATATATATACACAATACGGTATCATTCAGCCTTACGAAAGAAGGAAATCCTGCCATTTGTGATAACATGAATGAACCTGGAGAATGCGAAGTTAAATAAGACAGAGAGAAAAAGATACATACTGTGTGATCTTATTTGTATGTGAAATCTAAAATGGTCACATTCATAGAAGCAGAGAGTACAATGAATGATAGGTACCAGGGGCTAGGGGGAGGGGAAGATTGGAGAGATGTTGGTCGAAAGGTACAAAATTTCAGTCAGGAAAAAGTTCAGGAGATCTGCTGTACAACAGGGTAACTATTATTAATAACACTGTAATGTATACTTGAAAACTGCTACGAGTAGATCTTAAATGTTCTCACCACAAAAAAATGATAAGTATGCAAGGTTAATTAGCTTATTTTAGCCATTCCACAGTGTATATTAATACATACATCAAAACATCATGCTGTACATAATACATACTTTTAGTTGTCAATTAAAAAATTCTAAAATACGAAACAAAAAACAACGGCAAGTTACTGAAGTCTATTGTGGTTCTTCATTAACTCTTGCTTTAGCAAGGACTCCTGACTTAACTTTCCCCCTCCAGTACATTGTTACCTGATTAAACTTTGATCTTGTCATTCCTTTTCTTCAAAGTTTCAAGACCCAATAGGTTCATTTTGCCCACTGCCCAGAGTCAATTTATCAAGACAGGGGAACTGAAATGGAGAAAGAGTTTAATTCATGCAGAGCCAGCTGTACAGGAGACTGGAGTTTTATTATTACTCAAATCAATCTCCCCAAATTTGGGGATCGGAATTTTTAAGGATAATTTGGTGGATAGGGAATCAGAAAGTGGTAAGAGCTGATTGGTCAGGTCAGAGATGAAATCGTAGGGAGTCAAACTTGTCTTCTTGCGCTAAGTCAGTTTCTGGGTGGCGGCCACAAGACCGGATGAGCCAGTTTATTGATACGGTGGTACCAGCTGACCCACTGAGTGCAGGGTCTGGAAAATATCTCAAACACTAATCTTAGGTTTTACAATAGTGATGTTATCCCTAGGAACAACTGAGGAGGTTTAGAACCTTGTGGCCTCTAGCTGCATGACTACTAAACCATAATTTTTAATCTGGTGGTTAATTTAGTTAGTCCTGCAAAAGGCAGTCTACTCGCCAGGCAAGAAGCGGGTTTGTTTTGGGAAAGGGCTGTTATCTCTTTGTTTCAAAGTTAAACTATGAACTAAGCTCCTCCCAAAGTTAGTTCAGCCCATATCCAGGAATGAACACCGGCAGCTTGCAGGTTAGAAGCAAGATGGAGTCGGTTAGGTCAGACGTCTCTCACTACAATACTTTTCTGCTATAATTTTTGCAAAGGCAGTTTCAGTCTGCATAATCAAGTTCTAAGATCTGAGACAGTATGATCTACTTTCAATTTACATTTCCAGACTTCTTTTCCATTGCTGCCACTTACTTATCATTTTCTCTAGGCAAAATGTATTGACTTGATACTTGTTGTGTATGCCCTTAGTTTTTCTATTGCTGCCTCCCTTTGTGTAGGCCTATAACACTTTTTCCTTGTTTCTGCATGTCCAAATATTATTAAACTTCAAGGCCCAGTACCACCTGTTGGGAATAATCTCTTTTTTGCATAACTCTATCTATATCGCTCTAATGTTCCCCAGCACTTTCTACCTTGTAATATGTACTTCTTATATCCTCCCTATTAGGTCATAAGATCCTCGATGGCAAGACCAATGTTATTCTCATCTTTGTATTCTACAGCATTCAGAATAAAGAAGTTTGCACATAGCAGATGCTAAATAAAATTTATGAATGAACGAAACCTCAGTTCTATCAGTAGCTCTTTCAGTTTTGCACTGTTTATTACAAATGGAAAGGAGAGTGAGATAGGATGCATCCTAATAATCAATCCATATTGTCTCAGAGTATAGGATCCCAGAAGACATCTACTGCAGTGGTTCTCAGCCAATTTTCTAACCTGATACACCTGATCAATGACACACACATGTCCAACTAATTCTTCAGGCCATATCCAGATTTTTCTTTTTCTTTTTACAGATGCTAGGACTGAATTATGTCGGCTCCCAAGCTGTAAACCTACCTCCTCTTTCTTTTACTGATATTTGGAAGATGGAGTTGAAAGGATGCTAACATAATCTCACTCCCTCATTTACAAACCAGGAAATCTTAACCAGGAGTGCTAATGACTTCTCTAAAATCACAGTCAGTCGGAAGGAGAAGTGGGATTAAAATCCTAGCGCTTTATGAGGCTGAGGTGGGCGGATCACTGAGCTCAGAAATTCGAGACCAGCCTTGGCAACATGGCGAAACCTCATCTCTACAAAAAATACAAAATTTAGCTGCACATGGTGGCACACACCTATAGTATCAGCTACTCAGGAGGCTGAGGTGGGAGGATGGCTTGAGCCTGGGAAGCAGAGGTTGCAGTGAGCTGAGATCATGCCACTGCACTCCAGCCTGGGCAAAAGAGTGAGACCCTGTCTAAAAAACAAAAAACAAACAAAAACCAAAAAAAAACAAAAAAAACCTAGTTCTTCTGATTCCTTGTCCAGTGAGCTTTTTGCAAAGCTGTACTGTCTATGATCACTGCTGCTGGAAAAATAACTCAATGTCGCAGTACATTATTAGCATTACTTACCTTTGTGAGTGGGTGCATATTTAAAAAGCATTCAAAAGTCATTCATAAACTGGTTTGAAAGAAATTCAAATAAGCCCGCAGACTCTCACCTTCCTTTCCTTCCCCTTTCCTCCTTCATTTGAGAAAATTAGTTGTACAGTGCCTTGGCAAAGACAGCTTGATTGATGTTATGTTACAGTTCAGCAACAGTTCCTGCTATTAATTGCTTTATAATGGTAATTACGATTAGCGGGTACAGGATATTTTCTTTTCTAATTGGCTATTACTGGTGAATAGCAGCTTATTACATAACAGAAGACTGTGTTAAATAACCACAATTACAATTCTGAGATCTTTACTAGTAAAAAAACAAATCTCTCTATTTGGATAAAAACACTAAAAAGTTTTTTAAAGGCAGGGCCTCTGTGATTACTTGTAGGGAGGGGAGAGTTCTTTCAGTTAAGAAAAAAACATGAAATGAGGACAGTATTAGAGAAACAAGGAGGCAAAACAAGAATTTCCTTTCTTTTAAAAATAAACACATGTAAAAGCTTTAGTATGCTCAGCGCCTCTGGCAAGGCATGCATATCACAGAATCAAATGTATCCACTTCATCCCACAGTGCTATATGGAACTAGAAGAGACTCTCTTATTAGCTCCGGTGAGACAGGGATGCAGAGCCCACCAACTACACTGAGATGTCCACATGGATAAGGCTAGGGGTTCTTCATTTGTATCCCATATAGAACCCAGCATGGGGCTGATTCACAGTTGCCAAACACCACCAAATGCCATCACAACATGACACTGTCCCAGAGGATGAGGTTAAAGGTATATTTAACAGTTCCTGTCCTTACAGAGTTTATATATTGTATAATGTGGGATTTGTCTTGATTCCAGCTTTAATGTTCTTTGATTAGTTTGTAATCATTTTAAAGTTACATCCAAGCTTTTGTAGTAGTAGTAGCAGTAGCAGCAGCAGCAGCCATAATAGTAATAATGAGGTCCTATTACTTGCTGAAGGTCATACAGCTTTTAGCTGACAGCTCCTTTTGATTCCAGTTTATCCAAGTCTAAAGCTTGGGCTTGTACTCGCTACTGCCTCTTGAGACAGACTTTTATCAGTAGCATCATTTGTCCCTATATTTTCATAGTGCCTCAAGATTCATAGAGTGCTTTAACATACTCTGCCCTCACCACACCTCCCAATAATATCAACATCATTTTTTTTTTTCCTGATGAAACTGAGGCTCAGAGAGGTTAAACGATTTTCCCCAAGTTCACATTGCTAAAAAGCTACAAATTCAGATTTAGAATCCAGGTCTTCTGACTCCTATTCCAGTTTTTCCTTCTACATATTTTACTGATTCAATACTGTACATTGATTATTTTAAATATGCTACTCATGGAGAAAGCTTAATACTGTCCCACATTATCCTATAAAACTTTAAATATTTTACCACTTGTCAATTGTTGACTCCCTCTTTCCCATCCTCCCTTCACCCCATGAAGCAAAGGTTTAAATCCTGTTTAGCTCTAGAAAACTTTACTTGGTTCCTATAGCCAAAGATATCATTCAACCCCAGCTGCCTATGTTGCAAATAAATGCCACTAGTTACAAAGATGATCAGTGAGAAGTAAAGAAAAACAGAAGACTGATCAGTCAAATCTATCACCACTTCTGAAAAAAGCTGCCCTGCTCACCTTTGGGTCAAGTAGGTCAGTAGAACATACTTGTTTCAGCATGAGGTGGCAAGTCTTTAAGGTACTGTCAATGAAAAGCCAACTCATTCAGAGTCTGATAAGTTTATCAAATAAGTCAAAACTGAACCCTAATTTTGTGGCAAAGTTCTCTAAGAAGAGCTAATAGAAACATTTGAAGATTTAATCACTGGAGACAGCAGTTTATGCACATTGCTTGTTTCTATATACTCGTGATTTATATTTAGAAGACAGTATGATTTCTATTATATGAATCTGATCGACATCCTCGTTACAGTTTTTCCAGATGGAAGTGTATGAGTGTGTATTGTAAAGGGCAGCACTATTCTTTTGCATGAATGGGAAGGTCAAGGTCAACACAATAAGTGTATGTAATTCGGTATCTGACCCATCAAATCCCTCAATAATAACCTGCTCTTCAAGTGCAGAAGACATATTAAAACCACTTGTATCACTTCTGGCACATATGCCAAAGATGTGCCTATACCTATGACTGAAATAACAGTCACAATTGAAGACCAGACTATTATATCATCTCACCTAATCATTTCCACATCCCAGCAATATAGATACAGTATTACTCATTTTACAGAAGAGAAACTGAAGTTGAGAGGTTTACCAGAATCTGATCCTAAGCTGGCCTGATTTTAAAATCTTTTCACTATTCCATACTGCCTTTCTATGGTAACATTGGCTTTAGAGCATATTTATGTGTAAGAAAAGTCTGTTTCAGACCTCATTCAATGGAATTTAGTTACTATGAGACATCATTACAATCGTGCATAGGATAAAAGTCTTTTTTCAGTTATTGTGTGACTTTGGGCAAGCTACTCTTTTCATCAGTTTCCTCATTTGTACATAAAAAGCGTAATATGACTACCTAGGGGTTGCTGTGAAGATGAAATGAGATAATACCTATAAAAGCATTTGAAACAGTATCTGGCACAGTTAGTGCTCAAAAAAATGTTAGCTATCATACACATCATCATTATTATAATATCCCTTTTAATAAGAGCTCTTCTCTAAATATCCTACAAGTTGGGTCCCATTGATTTGTCATAGGAAAATAAAAGAATGCTTTAAATAAGGCCTCTTCAGAACCTTATACAAAATGTATTAGTCCATTTTCATGCTGCTGATAAAGACACACCCGAGACTGGGCAATTTACAAAAGAAAGAGGTTTTAATTGGACTTAGAGTTTCACATGGCTGGGGAAGCCTCACAATCATGGTGGAAGACAAGGAAGAGCAAGTCACGTCTCACATGGATGGCAGCAAAGAGAGAGCTTGTGCAGGAAAACTCTTCTTTTTAAAACCATCAGATCTCATGAGACTTATTCACTATCATGAGAACAGCACGGGAAAGACCTGCCCCTATGATTCAATTATCTCCCACCAGGTCCCTCCCACAACACATGGGAATTCAAGATGAGATTTGGGTGGGGACACAGCCAAACCATGTCACCAAACAAGACCTACAAGAGTAGTTTCTATAATTCTTATCTTCTCTGACATCCCACGGCCTATACCTTGTGAGGCAACCCCAGTATACAATGTTACTTGAGTTTCTTGATGACTTTGAGTGTCAGTGTGTGTGCGTGTGGGTGGGGAGCTGGGTGTGAGTAGAGTAGCACTGTATAGAAGTGAGAGAGGATACAGAAGATAATATAAAGGCTTGCAGAGCACATAGTTGTAATACTAGTATGTAGCACCAACAGACACTCTGACAACTCCCAAATTCCAGGAAAGCATTGACAGCATAAGCAGTTATCACCAACACATTCCTAAGCTTCCCCAGGGTTACTCCACAATTTAGATTGCTTCCTAAGTGAATACAGTATCAAAGAGCAGGCAGTTCTTGATAGAGCAGGCAGATCTTTATAATTGGGCATATCTTTATAATGAAAGCAACTAATACTTACTGAGGTCTGACTTTATAACAGGAAATATGCTGGGCTTTCATAAATATATAAATATGAAATAATCACAATAACTGCAAGACAGGTATTATACGGATATTTTCATAAATGTGGCAGCACATATAATAAACCTATGTTACACAGCTTTTAAATGTCAGAATTGGAATTTAAATACCGTTTTGTCAAAATAAGGTCTAGTCCTCTTTCCATTGCCATGTCAAATATATGAGACTGGACTTAATGGTTTATAGAAATAGAATGACAGCCTGTAGAAAATTGGTAACAGCCATATAGATGATAAAAGACAGAATTCAAGGTCCATGTGGTAGGTCATTCATTTACAGGCTTAAAGTTATAAAGGCCAGATCTAAAGTATTCTTTTAAAAAATGTAATTATTATTTAAACAACATTAAAACTTTATTTTAAAAAACTGAAAAACTATCCTTAAATGCTAACTATGATCACCTTGATAGAATATCATCCTCCTGATATTTTGCATTTTAGTTGGTATGCATACCTTTCACAAGCATAAAACATCTATTCAGTTTTTTATTCTATTTCAGTTCCTCTGCTCAAAATAGTAGCCACTCTAAATGCCTTGAATAAATTTCAAGCATATTCTAACATTAGACTGTTATACAATGTTTACTGTATGCAGCTTTGATAAACACTGGATGTACAAAAGTGAAATAAGGCAACTCTTGACCTCAAGAAGTTCACTGTCCACTGGGGTAGACAAAGTTGCCAAAAAATAACTACAGTGTGACATGGTAAGTGGATAATGGAGATATGGGAAAGGAAGCAGGGTGACTGAAGATGAGGCTAGACAAGTAGATTAGAATCTTAAATGCCACACAGAGAGTTTGGACCTAATTATACATGTAGCAGAATTACACTGAAGATTTCAAGTGGAGATCCATGAATATATTTGTTTTACAATGTGGATTAAAGGAGGTAAAGTCAAGAGTCAGCGAGATCAACAGGAAGGTTTTGCAATCATTCAGGCTAGAATTCCATTCTGGTCAAACACTTATTAAACATTAACAATGTGCCAAGAACAGAATCAGGCTGACAAACACACATATGACTGGTTCTCAAGAGCACTTTCTGGGGATGGGAGATGCAGGTAGGTAATTCAGCAGTAATGGTGAGGGTTAGTAATGGAATTAGCATAGTGGCTGTAGCTATGAATAGAGGGAACAGGTTCAAAATATACTACAGGCACAGAAAAATAAGGCTTGCTAACTGATCAAATTCAGTATCTGAGGGCGAGTTAGGAATCAAGGATGCTTCCTAGGTTTCTAGCTTAGACTTGATGCCATTTATTGAAATAGGAAATACAAGAATGAGGAGTTTACATCACCTGCTACCCTTCCCCCTTTCTTCCAGAGACATCACACATGAGATAGTAAGTTCTCTGGAAGATAAACATTACCAAAATCATCAGATAATAAGGTCCAGAATCCAAGCATTAGCAAAATCATCAACTACTAAACACCCATTCGGAGGGAAAAAAGTTGACTTTGACAGAATATTACAATATGGAGATACAGATTAATACTCGAAGAAATAGCCTCAGTCACAAAAGCCTCCTAAATGTATTATTACCGAATTGTGCTACCTTGCTGATTTTTAACTAAAAACAGCAAAAGAACAAATGCCAATGACACCGCGTGAGGGATGCTGTATCTATTTATTATCTGTTCTTAATTTTAGGAGACAAATTGAAACCCTGGTTACTGTTCAGATGTATGTAAAGCAGTGTCCTTTAACCCTTGACCTAGTGTGCCGGGTGCAGTAGCTCATGCCTGTAATCCCAGCACTTTGGGAGGCCGAGGAGGGTGGATCACCTGTGGTCAGGAGTTCGAGACCAGCCTGGCCTACATGGCGAAACCCTGTCTCTACTAAAAATATAAAAATTAGCTGGGCATGGTGGCACACGCCTGTAATCCCAGCTACTCGGGAGGCTGTGGCAGGAGAATCACTTGAACCCGGGAGGCGGAGGTTGCAGTGAGCCAAGATCGTGCCACTCCACTCCAGCTTGGGTTACAGAGCAGGACTCTGTCTCAAAAAAAACCAAAAAACAAAAACAAAAAAAGCACAAAAAATCCTTGACCTCAATTTGGGGACCTTCTTGGTGAAGGATGGAGCCACAGAAGTCTGGCAACACAGTGGTCTCAGTGAGTGTCGCACCTGCCTGCACCCCACCCACTGACTCACTCTAGCAGAGATTTTGAGGAATTGGCAAGGATTTCTATAAAAAGTCTTCCTAGGCCTCACTGTCCCAGGGTATTAAACACACAGACTAACATTTTAATCAGAGCAAGAAGAAAATCTCTTAAAAGAAGCAGTTTTCAAGAAGTCAAAAAGGTGTATGTTTTTAAAAAATTTTATTTTTATTATACTTTAAGTTCCAGGGTACATGTGCACAACGTGCAGGTTTGTTGCATATGTATACATGTGCCATGTTGGTTTGCTGCACCCATTAACTCGTCATTTACATTAGGTATTTCTCCTAATGCTATCCCTTCCCCATCCCCCAACCCCACGACAGGCCGGGGTGTGTGATGTTCCCTGCCCTGTGTCCAAGTGTTCTCATTGTTCAATTTCCACCTATAAGTGAGAACATGTGGTGTTTGGTTTTCTGTCCTTGCGATAGTTTGCTCACAATGATGGTTTTCAGCTTCATCCATGTCCCTACAAAGGACATGAACTCATCCAAAAAGGTGTATGATTTTTACAGGGAAAGACATACTTGATAACCTAAATGACTGCCTAACAAAAAATATACTTTTAATATAAATATTTACACCTAAAATTTATATCACACCTTGTTGGCTTTGAAAAGATTTTGGAAAAAGTAACAGAATGATACATAGGTTATTAAGCAGAATTTTTAATGACAACTTTATCTTATAAAAACGACATAAAAAAATCAACCATTAATTTCTCCTGTTGACTGCTACAAGTCAATGAGAATACTGGGTAGTTCTCACCGAGGGTGAGAAATTTTTTTATGTTATAGATACCGCAAATTCACTGCTACTCAACACTTTTATTGAAAACAAACTGGAATCAAAAACTAAGCTTTCTATCAGTTACTTAATTCAATCTACTAGTCATTGAAACATTGGTCCTGGATTATTTCCTCAAAGTTTGTGACAATATGGGGGAAAGAACACTCATATACTACAGGTGGCAATGTATGCTGAATATATTTTAAGAGGAAAGTCTGGCATCTGTCAAAATTTTAAACTTGCATAACCTTTGATCCAGCAATTTTCTCCCAAAATATACAACCAGTGGGCAAGAATATATGTACATAAAGTTGTTCATTGCAACATTACTGAAAAACTAAAGTCACACTATATGTTCATTTAAAGAATGGCACAATCATATTTTGGAATATGATGGGCACAGTCCTTAAAAAAAAAGGAAACAAATGTACTGACGTGGAAGGGTTTCTATGATAGACTGCTGAAAGAAAAAAGAAGGTTGCAGATCTTTCAGTTTATATAGATTATCCCTTTTTATTATAAAAATCAAATCATAGGCCGGGCGCGGTGGCTTACGCCTGTAATCCCAGCACTTTGGGAGGCCGAGACAGGCGGATCACGAGGTCAGCAGATCGAGACCTCCTGGCTAACACGGTGAAACCCCGTCTCTACTAAAAATACAAAAAACTAGCCGGGCGTGTTGGCTGGCGCCTGTAGTCCCAGTTACTCGGGAGGCTGAGGCAGGAGAATGGCGTGAACCTGGGAGGCGGAGCTTGCAGTGAGCCGAGATCGCGCCACTGCACTCCAGCCTGGTTGACAAAGCGAGACTCCGTCTCAAAAAAAAAAAAAAAAAAAAAAAAAAAAAAAAAAAAAAAAATCAAATCATACAGATGTGTGTCATATAAGAATATGGTGGTTTAACAGAATACGGATTGTAGGATTAAAAAAAAAAAAGAAGAAGAATATGTTGGAAAGAATATGTACCAAACTCTTATCACTTAATACTCGAGGAGTGGTACTGTGAGGTGAAGGAATTTTCATTTTTTTTACTTCATACACTTCTGAATGGTTTGAAGTGCTTTTAAAAACTTTTAAACTTGTAAAATTTAAAAATAAATATTTTTAAATATTTTACATTTTTGAAAGGCATATCCTTTTTTTTTGTTTTGTTTTTGATACAGAGTCTTGCTCTGCCTCCCAGGCTGGAGTGCAGTGGTGGATCACGGCTCACCACAACCTCCGCCTCCCGGGTTCAAGGGATTCTCCTGCCTCGGCCTCCCAAGTAGCTGGGACTACAGGCATCCGCCACCACGCCCGGCTAATTTTTGTATTTTTAGTAGAGACGGGGTTTCACCATATTGGCCAGGCTGGTCTCGAACTCCTGACCTTGTGATCCACTCGCCTCGGCCTCCCAAAGTGCTGGTATTACAGGGGTGAGCCACCGTGCCCGCCCATTTTTAAAAATAAGTTAGACTGTGAGATAAATTCACCAGTTTAGATCTTAAACTGGTAGCCCTCTGAACTTTGAAAATCTAGGAAATCGTAATAGTCTGTTACCATCAGATAGCCCAATATATAACCAACCCAAAAATAAACCATTAGGGTGTTAAATTCAATATTTAACTCAGGAGACTACCAAAGATTTGTTTGGTAGAGGTACTAAAATAATTTCAGAGTAGGGAGTTCCACTGTTGGGAAGTGGGAAAAAACTGCACTTCAACTCTGTGCCGCTGAGGTAAATATTTAAGATGATATCAATTTAACTGTGAAAGCAAAAACAAATAAACCGAAAAACAAAGTCGCAACAGTCTGAGAACTATATTTAAGCCCCAAACCATGTTCATCAGAAAAAGACAACTTGTGCTAAATTACACATCAAGACAAAAATGGGGTGGGGGGAATGGGGGAGGGATAGACTAAAGGTAAAAGAGTCCTAAACACAATCCACCTGCAGCTTTCAAAATTTGGTTTTTTATTCCTACAGTGGATCAGAGGACAACCTGAAAGTCAGGTACAGCCAAAGTTGTGATGGTTTTCAAAACCCTTTTCAAATGTTCTTTGAAGCCACGAGTGCAAATTATCTATCACTTTCCTTTTCTTTCTCTAAGGACCCAGAGACTGGGAAGATCTCTCAGGCTCCACATACAAATCTGGAGAACACCCAGAGCAGTTAACCATCTACAGGGAGGTTGTGAGATACACACACTTTCCCTTCAGAGGTCACCTCAGCCACAAACTGGGCAAATCTGTAGAGTGGAGAGCAGTGACCACCAGTCTGCGACTGGAAATACTCCGGAAGCTAAATAAAACACATCTGCGAGGTCAAACCAAGCAAACCAAGGCAGTGTACTGGTGAGGAAAAAGAGCTGCTAATCCCAAAGTTATAAACACACGCGCGCGAACCAGATCTGAACCAAACCCACTCAGCAGCTAGCTCAAAGCTGGGAGCTCCAAACCAGAAGACAAACGCTCAGGGAGCTTCCCCGGCGGAGGGGAAGGCCATTCCATGGCATTTTCTCCGCCATCCCATGGCATTTTCTCCGCCATCCCCGGGCAGCCCCAACCAAGTAGCCGCCACCGGCTCCAACCCATCCCGCTGGGCCACCACCCGTGGGGCCCAGTCGAACCCAGGTGGCCCCAGAGCTGAAGGGCTCCTAGGGTCAGACCAGAGGTCCGTTGCACACCCGGTCATAGAGAAAGGAAGACACATCAGCCGCGCCTCGGGGGCACCGTACTCACCCCCATAACCTACACCCCCGACTGTGCTGCAGCTCCCATCACGGTCTTCCTGCATTCGGGCGACAGGCCCCTGGGTCTTGGAAGCAGCCATTACCCGGCAGAAAAGAAAAGGGAGGGCCGCAGGGCGGGTCGGAGGCGGGGTGGCACCAATAGAAACGCTACTGGAGGCGAACTCCCCGTCGACGTAATGTTTTCTCCACACCTACGCCGCGCTCTGGACCAATAGGACGTAATCAGTAAAACTGAATCCCCGCCCCGAACCACAATTGCCGCGCCCACTTCCGGGATGGGGAGGCCAAGAACTACAATTCCCAGCGTGCTGCGGGGCCCTGGGACGGGAGGGCTGGACTAGGCGCTGGCGGGCGGGGGTGCGCCGGAGAGTGCCCCGGCGTGTTCGCTTAGTTCAGTGAATCAGAACAATGACTGCGCCGCCGGGTACCCGGGAGCGCGTCGGAGGACTGTGAGCAGCCGCCGCCGGGAGAGCTGCGGGCGGCGCAGTGTCAACGCTGGGCTCGGGAGCCTCCAGCGCAGATCCTGCCCAGCGCCCGCAGCCCGCGCGAAGCCGCTGGGCTCCGGCACTGCAGCGCTGCTCGGGGACTGTGCATTGTTGTGAGCCGGAGAAGGGGCGCGGGGATTACAAAGCCTGAAGACCCCGGAGCCCCTTTAGCCATGTGGATACCTACGGAGCACGAGAAATACGGCGTGGGTGAGTCTCCGCGGGGCGAACTTTTATTCTGCTCTGGCCCGAGCGAGTGCGCATTTCTCGTCCTTGCCCCCGCGCCCCTCTCGCTCCGCCCGGTTGAAAATGCCTAATCCTGGCATCGCGCAGCGGGTACGGGGCTTTGCCGAGCCAGCTCCAGGCAGAGGGCTGCGCACCAGGCTCTCGCCCCGCACCGCCTGCTCGGCGCGCCCCGCACTGGTTCCCGAAGCGCCGGGACAGCTTGGGGGAGCGCGCGGCCGGCCCGCTAGCTTCGGGCTCTGCCTGCGGAGTTTGGAGTGGCGACTGGGCGTGTGTGTGTGTGTGTGTGTGTGTGTGTGTGCGTGCGTTTGTGTGTGTATGTCAAGTTGGAAGAGGAGGCGAATGGGGTTTCTCTCCTTCCTTACCCTTCTTCCCCAAAGCGACAGGGAGCTGCAACGGTTCCTCTGGGTGGAGAGGGAGACAACAACACTCGGGCAGAGAGAACACCCCCAAAACAGTAGGGAGGCGCAAACCCTTCCCTCTGGCTCGAATCGACATTCCCGGAGTGTGGAATGTGGCAGGGTCCTGGAGAGAGCCGCTCTGACAGGCTGAGCCCTCTCTGACCCTCCTCCCTCTCTGCGATCCCGGATTTATGGGGTGTGTATGTTGCGGGGCGGGGGCATTGGTAAATTTCAACATCTGCGCCGCTCAGTTCTTTGGTCTTTGGAGAAGAACGGGTATTTCAGCAGTGTTTTTACTTCTGGCCACCCTCTCGACCCCGGGTGAGCGCAGTGGGGGCGGTGTGGCGGTACAGGGCTGCTGAGTGATAAATGGGGAGGGGGATCGGAAAGCCTGGTTCTTGGGGGCAGGGAGATAGCTTTTAGGAAAGCGTACCCTGACACTGGCGTTCGGAGAAAAAGGAACAGGATAGCTCTCGCTGTTCTGTGTAAAGGTGAACAACAAAGGACATTAATGTTGACTGATGAATACAGGAGTCTCCCTTCCTTTTCCTCCTCCCATTTCAGGCGGGTTACAGTTCCCGTTTTTGTTGTTTGATTTCAGCTGGGTCGCCCCTTGACAGTTACTCCTTTTAGGGTTGAGCCTATTAAGAAGCCAGGCTCTCCGACAAGCCTGCAGCCGGCCAAATGCAATTATAACCTCCCAGAAGGTCTAACAGAAAGCATTATGGATTTTACTAACACTCTTTATTTCCTATAGTGCCCTGTTCTGCCGACTGGTGTACTGTGTGTGTGTGTGTGTGTGTGTGTGTTTTAAAATTGAGGACAGGTCTAGTGATTTAGGTGATGTGTAGATATCTGCTTATGTTCTAAATTCATTTTCCTGCAATTTAAAACATCTGGAAAGCCTTCCCAGGGAGTCGTAGTCCGAGGGGATTTTTTTTTTTTTTCCCAACTTTGCCTGGGGATAGGACTTTGGGGTCCATTGAAAGGACTGTAGGATTCAACAAAATCATTCCCACATTTCACGTTAGCTTCCATTCTGGATTGTGACTGATTACCAAGACAATAGTTTGACCTGAACCCACCTTTGGGAAAGGTTTCCAGCTTTCCCTCCTTCAAAGTGTCAGAGGAGTCTTTGCCAGCCTCTTTACTGGCAAGGAGTAGATGTTAGTAGTTGTTATTTTCGTTCTCCTCACTCTCTTCTTTTTTGGGAGGTAGATTAACCCTTGCTAGGGAAAAGATAGTCCCTTTGCTGGACTGGTGAGGGACCCGAGGGTATCGCCTCCTAAGCGGCTTTAACACTCAGTGCAGGAAGCTCAGATCCATCCAGGCAAAACTGTCCTGCTTGGAGTCGATCCCAGATGTTGCTTTCTTCCAAGTGTTAAATTATACAGATTATGGATGGGATTTATTTTCTTGATTTCTTCATGTGCCAGGTCACAGCTGGGGTGCTGGTATCGATTAGTTCCTCTCTTGCCTTTCTTTACAAGCGGTGGGCAGAGGCTTAAAAACCACTCTGGGATTTCCTGGAATGGCAAACCGGATATTATCAGTCAAATGTTTTGGGCTGCAGCAGACACCTCGGTTTTGGGTGGTTGTGATTTGATTGCAGAGTAGGGGAGGCAGAAGGGTGTGCTCACAATTGAGAAAAAGAGGTTGAATGAGATGAAGGACGAGAGCAGAGAGAGGGTCTTTTGCCCCAAATTACTGCTGTTGTTCTCAATATCACATGTGCCAGAATGTTAATTAACCTTTATTATTAATTTTTGAGCATTTGGATTGTGGAATGCTTAGCTGTTTTTTAGAATCCATCTGTTAGGCGTGTGTGTGTGTGTGTGTGTGTGTGTAGTGAAATTTTTGCTAGGATACTTATGTGTGGACTTTATTTTTCACCATGGAGGGCACTGTTTATAGCTGCTTATATTGCAAGTTGTTTGTTTTTTCTTTTAACCTTGGTTAATGTTTGTGTTTTTCTCATGTAGTTCTTACAGATGTTAAAGAAAAGATCTTATGGGCACAGATCTTTGTTACCAGGTGTAGTGGTAATTTAGTTTCTTCATTCTTTGAAATAAATCAGTCTTTGTAACAGAATATGTGACGTTTTAGTATAAATTATATATTTCTGCAAAGGTACTTTTTATATACCCTCATTTATGTATGAGATAATTATGCTTTTATATACTTATGATTAAATTTTAAGCAGCATACTGTAAACATGGGTAAAATTAGTTAAATTTTATATCTGTAATTAAATGTATTGGAGATGGAAATTCTTTTTCGTAACTGATGTATAGGCACTGTCCCATTTAATGTATGATTAAATTCATTAAAACAACGAAAAGTCAGTCATAAGTGTTCTGATTTTAGGAAAAGGTATAGTGATGAAGTTATAGTTCTGAGGAACAGGGAACCTTGTCTTTTAGAAATCATGTTAAGAGGCACAGTGATAGGCAATTTCACCTTAGGAGATTCTAGTTAGCTCTTGATTCTGGGCTAGACACTGCTGCCAGCTGTGTAACCTTTGGTAAATCACTTAGCCTTTCTGGGTCCCAGCGTCTCGGGCAAGTGTTAACTAAAGCCTTCCCTGGTACTAATTTTGTAGAGCTCTTCCAACTAACTGTGTTCTTTGGTTAGAAAAACATCTTCATTGTGTTGAGACTGCTATGACAGAGACACTTTTGTTGTGACATATCTCACTTGGTTTTTAAGTAAGATCAGAGGTAAGCAAACGCTACCTGGCAAGCTGCCAGAACTGAGGTGCTGGTTCCTCTCTTTCTCAATTTGTTTGATTCTCTCTGTCTAGTAGGAGCTCCATGGGCAGTGACTGAAGCATTTTGTTTGTTTTTTAAATGTATTTTCCTTGACAAATAATAATTATATATTTTTTAAGTTTTCATTTTTTTTTTTTTTTAATTTAGAGACAGGGTTTTGCTCTGTTGCCCAGGCTGGAGTGCAGTGGCTATTCATAGGCGCCGTCATAGTGCACTATAGCCTATAGCCTCAAGCTCCTGGTTGATCGCCTCAAGCAATACTCCCACCTCAGCCTCCTGAGTAACTGGGATTACTGATATGCACCTTCTCAACCAGCTGTATATATTTATGGTGTACAGTGTGATATTTTGATGTACGTTTACAGTTGGAGTGATTAAATCAGGCTATTAACAAATTACACCTCATATAATTACCATTTTTGTGGTGTAAAAAACATTTAAAATCCATTCTAGCACTTTTGAAGTATACAATGCATTGTTATTTATTGTATCTCCATTCTGTGGATATCACCTCCCATCTGTTAGAATGGCTGTATAAAAACAATGAAAGGTAACAAGTATTGGTGAGAGTGCAGAGAAAAGGGAACCCTGTGCACTTGTTAGTGGGAATGTAAATTAATACAGCTGTTATGTAAAACAGCATGGAGGACCTTCAATGAACTAAAAATAGAATTACCATATGATCCAGCAATTCCACTGCTTGGTATATATTCACAGGAATTGAAATCAGTATGCTGAAGAAATATCTGCTATCCCATGTTCACTGAAGCAGTTCTCAAAATGTCTGAGATATGAAAGCAACCTAAGTGTCCATCATCAGATGAATGGGTAAAGAGAATGTCGTATCTATACACAATGGAATATTATATAGTCTTGAAAAAGGGGAAAATCCTGTCATTTTCAGTAATGTGGAGGATATTATAGTAAATGAAGTAAGTGTAAGTCTGGCACAGAAAGATAAGTACTGCATGATCTTGCTTACATGTGCAATCTAAAGAAGTTTACTTCATAAATATAGAGATTAAAGTGATGGTTGCCAGAGTCTGGGGGAAGAGGGTGGTTGGGGAAAGTGGAGATGATGATCAAAGTGTACAAAGTTTTGGTGAGACAGGGGGAGCATGCTTTAGTGATCTACCGCACAGAATGGTGACTAAAGCATTCTTGATCGCATACTCACCAATTTCCTCAGATTACCTCTACCTCCTGCATGTCCTCATCTGTTAGCACACCCCCCATTCCTCCCCCCTCCCCACCCCGCCTTAAAGTGGTGGGAATTATTCATGGAGAAAGCTAAGACCTTTGCAGATTGTTTTTGCGTTCATTTGTCCAACAGGCTTTTATGCACAGATTCACAGATGAGTCATGGCATCTTCCTGAGCTGAAGGCTGCACCCCTCAAACCTAGCCAGATGTTTTACATGTGTGAGCTTAGTTAAGCTTGACAGGAGAACACGGGCTGGATTGATCGGTGCAGAAAATCCATGAACCTTATAAGAAACAAAACTCAGAACAAGCTGATCTGAAGTCACAGTGTCATTTAAAAAATAAATTGTATGGTGCGAGTATCACTCAGTCATCACATAAATTCCTGTCTTCTATTTTTCTTGAAGGGGTTTTTGAACTCATCTGGGTAGGAATCATGTTCCTTTTTAAAGCCCCTTCTATGTTGGTGGAAGAAGATGCACCTTCTCGTATTCATACAGGATAGTTAGGTGTCTTTCACCTTAGAAAGATGCTTTAATCATAGCGTATATGTGTGATAGAGCGTAATAAGGATGTGTTTCCTTTACTCTTAGTTTTTTGTAGTTTCTTAGCTAACAGTTTCTTAAAGTGTTTTCTATTAGTGGTCCCATGATGTATCTACATAGCATGTAAAGCTAAATAATAATGTGCTGCTTGGAATTGTTTGTGACATTTAGAGCCTGACACAGGATTCTAAACTTTAAGTGGGAATAGAAGAGAAATGATTTATACCTCCCAGTAAAATACCACCGAAGGACCATACAGACAGTGGGATGGCAGCTCATGTTCTTGATCTGGCCTCCTATGGGAATGGTCTATAAAAATGTTCCCCTCTTTTGGTCATTCCCCTAAGTGACAGTTCTTCACGAGGCCCCTGAAGCCACATAGAGATGCTGCCCTTCCTCTATGATCTTGTTTTTTTTTTTTTTTTTTTTTTTTTAGAGGCTGTTATGGTAGCTAGTACAAGGGAGATTATACAAATTTCAAGAAATTTAGGATTTCCTATCTCTAGCTCTATTCTTTTCCAAAAGGAGACAACATTTTCTGAGTTATGTTTGATACAGTATGTCTATGTTTCTATCACAGTGACTTCATGCTGTGAATATATACATCAGAGGAACATTAAACTCTAATGAAACCCTTCTAAAAGGCTGTAACTGTAACACAGTAATACAATGTTTTACTTAAAAAGTGAAATTATTTTATCTGAGTCTACCCTTTGAAGTTGAATGGTAATTTCTATTTAAGAGATGAGAAAACAGTTTCATAGAGTTTAAGTGACTTACTCTAGATTAGTAGCTTTTAATCTTGTTTGACTATTACCCATAAGAAATATAGTTAATTTCCTGACCTAGTATATATATAAATATCCCCCAGTACCACCCCACACACATATAATTAAAACAGCACTTGCTTATACTCTATGTAATGTTCTATTCTTTTTCATTAAAAAAAATACTCGTCACTAAATTGACTTATTAATGGGTCCTGACCCACAGTTTGAAAAACACTGCTTTAAATGCTACATTTGTGATACCAGAAGGACTGCAACTCACATCTTACTGGGTTTCTGTGAAGTTCCTTTCATGACATTGGCAAGGAGTTGATGGTGGTGGTGGTTATTGTCTTTGATAGTCAGATATGTGGGTTTATTTTAACAAAGAATTTAATTATCCTTTTTTCCTTCAGTGTAAGTCAAAGTCTGTCTTCTGTAGTATTTCTTATTAAAGATGGAACAAATATTTAAAGCCATCACATGCATTGCATAAGTTTTCTCTTTTAGTACTTGTATGTCTTCCTACCAGGACGTTTTTGACAAGGATTACATAATGACCAATATTAGACTCTTCTGTATCATGTCCTTTGACAACACTCTCTGGTCACTATAACAGAAGAGTAAAGATAATGGTTTACTGAGGTACTTTGCCAGTTGTAGGTTTACCACTCACTATTCTTTTGTACCTTTTTTTATGTTGCTGATCATTATTAGAAAGGCAAGGCAACTTGTATAACTTGTTTTATTAAAAAAGTGAACTATATGCTTATTTGGCTAGAGTATATAAGACAAAAAAATAAGGAATTAAAGTTCCCCAAGCCTAGCTTCATTTAAGCAACTTAAACTTACTTCAGGAACAACTCTTGGACTCTCTGGCATTTAAAAAAAATTGTGCCAAGATGACATTGGGTAACTACTAAGTAAATAAAAATCATCAAAAAAGTGGAATGCCTTTGGTAATGTAACTGCAGTAAAACTGATGTGCAGTACCCTGAGGCATGTATGGTAATCGTGATCCTTTTGGAAACTTTTATATAACTTTTATTGGAAACTGCAATATAAAATAGCATTTGTGGAGCACTTGCTACATGTCAAGCACAGTTCTAAGAGCTTGTCTTATATTGTCATTTAATCCTCATGATACCTCATGAAGGAGGATTCAGTTATCACTCATATTTCACAGGAAATTGAGTCATACAGGGATTAAGTAACTTATTTAAGGTCATACTGTAAATGGTGGAGCTAGGATTGGAACCTAAATTGTCTTGCATAGAAAGTGTTCTCTTAGCCATTATGCCATGTTACCTAGTATGACAGTGGTTAGCAGAAGTTTGAATCAGTAATCCCACCCCTTAAAGTTTATGTGACAAAATAAATCGATAGCAACAAAACACTTTATGCACAGAGTTGTCCCTTGCCGTGTTGTCTGTGAAACAACTTACATGACCATGTAGTCGTTAAATCAGTTTTGGTTATGAGCACGTTGGAGCATCAGACAATCATGAAATGAAATATTTTCATAAACAACACTATTTCAAAAATATATTCCAGGTATCTAGTGTTAAATGACAAAAGAAGAGTAAATATAGACTATGATTAGAGCTACATAAAATGTGTAGCCTATAGAGAAGAGGCAGTCGATGCACAGATGAGAACAATTTTTTTGTTAGAATATATAGATTATCAGTAAAT